>NC_077224.1:82868259-83192413 GCF_024763615.1 Phlebotomus papatasi | reverse complement strand
TTCGTTTGTCTCCTTTGACCCAAAATGTTTTTCACGCTCAGAACGACATTGTTTGTGTCATGGACGATGAGTCCTATTTCACTTATTTCACCATGGATGGTAATGAGTGGCAGGGCCAGTATTATTATGTACGTGACGACAAGGTAGACAAAAATGATAAGTACGTTGACCCGAAAAGTACCCGAAAAAGGTCCTTTTGTGGCTTGCAATCAGTGCTGCTGGAATGTCTGAGCCCGCGTTCCTCACAAAGGGTCTAGCGCAAAATTCTGACGCCTATGTTAGAGATTGCTTGCCTAAGCTGGAAGCTTTCATCAATAAGTATCATCGAAGGGACAATGTGACCTTCTGGTCAGACCTAGCACCCAGCCATTACTCAAGGAAGACAATGAACGCATTGGAGGAACTTGACATACCTGTTGTCAAGAAGGAAGAAAGCTCCCCCTAACGTCCCCCAATTGAGGCCTATTAAATCATTTTGAGCTAATATTAAGTGAAAGGTGTATGCCCGAAACTTTCGACCCAAAACCGAAGTCACGCTGAAGGGAAAAATAGAACGAGAGTTGAAGAAGATGCCAACATCCACATTTTCGACATCAATGGCGGAAGTTCCCCGAATGTGCCGAAAAGCTCATCGGATCGGACCGAATTTTTTTCTGAAATAAGTTCATACATATACCTTTCAAAACATGTAAAAAAGTTAGAATAAAACTATGTAAAAATATTAAAAAATTGTGTTTGAATTTTGTGCAGATTTCACTGGCCATACGTTAATATAATAATAGACATGTTCTATAAGTGTCAATAGATGTGCTTTCGGTCCGAAATCGAAATCGAAAATTGGGATACCGATCTCACAGAGTTTCCCAGAATAAACATTCGAAGATTGGTTTCGAAAATAATAAAACAAAAAACTTTTTTATTTCTCATTTCATCCAAAGTACAAAGTATTTCCTGTTCGAATTTCGATTAATTGAATGTATCGTAGTGTTAACATTTGTCAGTTTTCCCTTTGTTTCACCCATCACTAAATTCCTTCATAATTACTAAGTAATTTCTCTGACAGCTGTGAAATTTTCCAATTTTTTAAAACCACAAAAATTTCTCCATTCCCATCTAAAACAATAGGAAAATCTCTCCAATATTTCCAGGGTTTCCTTTTGAAGCACTTGTAGACACTTCAGAAAAACCCTTTTTGTTCACGAAATAGGTAATTATTTCATTTGAAAGATTCACGTACCGTTCATAATAAAGATTAACACTTAATTTAACTAAAATTATCCAGAAAACGAATAAACAACAGCCACTTTATTGTGTTTTTCATTGGAAAACATGGTCGATCGATGAAAAATTCGATGGTGAAAAGGTACACTTTTAATTTTTCTGAGAAATTAACAATGTTAAAATTTGTGAATATGAATGAATTTTCGCTTTATTTGGAGCAAAATTAACTGAATAATGAAACTGTGGTAAAGAAGATATATAAATATAATAATTTAGTACTGTATTTATCATGAAAACAATGACGTTTTCATTTGGAGTAGAGAAAAATTTCCATTTGGAGCAGGTTTTGAATTAGCTTAATTTACCCTACACTGAGAAAAAAAGAGGGTGCGATTAACTTTTTTTCCTCATAACTTTAACACTTTTTAGGTGCAAAAATTTATCAACATTTTTTAATGTTAATTTTGCGCCTTTTTAAGGGTAAAATTAACATGGAAAAGGTTAACTTTAACCCCCAATACACCTAAAAAGGGTAATATTTACATCGATTTCGGATCAATACTGCAGGGTAAAATTAACATTTCCGGAATGTTATTTTAACTTTTTCGGATTTCTCTCAGTGAGCCCGATCACAAGTAGATTTTGATTCTCCAATAGTGTCTTGGATGAAAGGTAAATGGAACTCTATTTGCACAAAAAGTCGTTGAAGTTCGAAGAATTCAAATTCAATTTCGAATTTTCATACTAAATTTTCGAACAAGATGGGAAAAATTTATCAAATTTCACACTAAAAGATGGCAAAAGAGTTACTCAATTATTATGGAGTGATTAAATACTGGGGCGAGAACAGTAAACGTCGTTATTCTGTTTTTTCCTCACAACAATGTGAAGACCGTCACATTTTGACACTTGAGCACTTCGAAATTCGAACAGGATGTAACTTCCGCCACCTTGCGAAAGTATTAAGAAGTAAGAAAGTCTCTTTTTTGGATCTTCAAATAGATTTTCGAATTTTCCTGTAATTTCATGGAGTTAAGAGTGGGCGTGGCTTATTTTTCTGTTAGCAAGATCTTTCAGGTTATGTCGTAAATACAATTGGTGACAATACTCTATAAGGCAATATTCTAGCATCCCATTATGACAAATCAAAGATTCGAAAAATAAACTTTAGTTACTCATTATTCATAAAGTGGGCGTGGCCTAAATTTACTGTGATCTTATTCCCTTAGTACCATTCTGCAAAGTATAGGATTTTTCAATATATGCCGTCTTTTGCATACTTCACTTTTTCCAGTGAATTAAACTTGAAAAAAATCTCAATTTTGTTAGTCACCGTCAAAGTATCAGAACTTCTCTATGGAACTTCTTGCTTGTAATTCCACCCCTTTTCTCTCCGACGAATAATAAATTCAAGCGGAACTCAATTGACTGATGCCTAAAATTAATCTTCCCTCCGAGAGTCCTCAGAATTCTCCAAAGAATTCAACAGCTAAAACTTCTTATTGAACCACAGAAGAAGAATAAAAAAAAAACACACATATCCACACGAGGGAAAATGGGTTGGAAACTGCCTCGTGGGAAAGGGAAAAAAGTCTCTCTCACTAGAGACTCTTCTCTTTGATGTGGTTGAATAATCGATAAAAGCACTTCATGACTTGAAGTATTGCAAAGTGTTTTTATTGCCTCACTTGCTACTTTTTTTTCTGTGTTCCGCAGACTTTGAGAGAAAATTCAGCAAATAATAATTCACCAAATAATCTTCCAACTAAACATTTTTGCTACATTATAGAAGAATATTATCGTTATTACAGAAGCGCGCATTCTTTCTGTGTTTTCCGTTTTATTTGAAATAAAAAAGTATGATTCTTGATAAGAAAAGTGCAGTCTTTCCATTTTTCTATCCAACATTTTTTTCCAAATGATAACATAAATATTGTTAAATTTTATTTCTGTGAAAGATATATCAATTTCAATTAATCCTCATTTCACTTTGTATTCTTTGCCCCTCTATCTCTAGTGAGTCGTGTGATTTACAGAGATGCCTCTTTATATATTCTGTTTTCTTTTTTTTATTCGTCTTATCAGCTTTTGTACGATTAAATTTCTTTTGTTGAACCTCCAGCACAATTCAGAGCCTCTCGTGAATCTGAATAAAATGCAACCTTAAGCAATATCTCAGAAATAGTTGAGATAAATTGAGAAAATCATATGACTTTTATTCTAAAATAGACTTTTTTCTCTTTCCAGAAAGGTGACTCATCGACAAGTCGCTTATTCAACATTTTTCTACCCAAGAGAGGCATTTTAATTGTTAACTCAGAAATTCCACAAGAAACACAAGAGATTTTTGAGACACATCCAATTATCCAAGAAGCCAATTAAATGCTTTCTAGAAAAATCATTTTCTATAAAAGAAAATGTCAAAATATTGATTGGAAAACTTTGGCAAGAAATTCATAAAAAGAACTCTGGTGCCAGAACATTTTTCTCTCTTTCAAAACATTCAGCCAAAAGTTAGTTTTGCAAACGGAAAATTTATTCTTTTTGGAAAATGCGTTGTTTTGTAACTTACAGACTTTGCATAAAATAGTTTGCAACTGTGATAACAACAAAAAAAGTCAACGCGAGCAATAAGTTCAAGGCAAAAGCATGTCTCAATGATAAGGCTACTCTGTATTAAAAGGGGGTTCCCCGATTTAAGTAAAAGCATTCTAAAGGAACAATTTTTAATCTCTTTTGAAAATAAAAATAGTCCCAGTTTTGCAGAATGCCGGAACTCGCAACTTGATACTCTATCATTTAGCAAAATTCAGATAGCAAAATATCGTTCGGCAGAAGCTTAAATATCGAATAAAAATTGATTACCGGTACTTAACCGGTTCATTACCGATTCAGACTAGCCCTGGATTCCAAGACCTTTCAAATGAATCCAAATTTATCCCAATCGGTGCAGAAATAAACGTTCTTTGTCATTTTTAACTTTTGACCTTCAAAAAACCATTAGAGTTTTTTCAAGGACAACAAGATGTCAAGAATCCCCATAGCAAACAGACGCGGAAATTTTATTGGAAATTTAGACGTAGCTGAAGTTAGCCGAAATCCACCAAAAAAAAGGGTTTGTGTTTTGGCCGAGCCGAAAAGCTATAAACTGACAAATGATTTGTGTATTGGCTGGCAAAACAAGGCACAGACCCGAAAAATGGTGTATGTATTGGCTAATGAATAGGCCTTTTCGTTATTTTTCAGGCAAAAGAAACCCAATCACAAAGAAACTAAATTTAACGATAGGTGTTTTTTTTTCATTATTTCGTTATTAATTTTCTTTTGATTCACTTTTGATTCATTTTATTTGTTTAGCACTCACTTTATCCGGGATTACAGCGACACCCGAAAAATTTCGGGCGTTGATCTCAGTGACTCATCCGAAAACAATATTTCAACTGAAATAATAGTCTAATAAATTTGTATGTTATACACAAAATTAGATTAGAATTAATTCTTTTGATTAAAAACATAATTTCTATATTTAATTCAAGCAGGTTTTCATATTTATTTGTTGAAATTATTACTTTATCGCTGATCCCAACACACGCACAAAAAATTCTATCGCTGATCACAGCGACTGAGCCGAAAAAAGGTTGCTGTCTTGGCTATCTGTCGCTGATCTCAGCGATTCGCCCGAAAAAAATTATTTCAACTGAAAAAAATATTCTAATGCGATCTTCCATACAAAATTACATTCAAATTAATTCATTTCATTAAAAATATCACTACCTAATTAATTTCATTCTAATTTAAGTGCATTTGCGTTTTTATTTCATGAAAAATCATTTTTCCGTCAATCTCAGCGACACATTTTTCATCGCATTTTTCAAAAGTATTTGTTGGTACCCCAATTTCCCCTAGTAGGTGTTCTGCGTTTTATCGTGTTTTTGTTTACATGAAACAAAAAAATAACAGAAAGGCCTATTCATTAGCCAAGACACCCACCATTATTCGGTTGATGTGCCCTATGGGCTACTTAATTTTTTTATTTTATATTTTAAACTTGTTCAAGCTTTATGGGTACTCTCGTCCACAAAAATCTAGAGATCAAATGTAAGGTTATCCCGCCAATGCCCGCCATTTGCTTTTTGACACCAACTTTGCACGAAAATTCCAAGCGGGGGCGACATTTTTGCCAATATGGCCGATAATTTTGACATTTGGCAGCGAGGGAGATTGCTTTCAGGGAAGTTTTTCCTATTCTTCCTGATTTTGGTGAATTCTGATTGTCCAGGAAGTGTCTTTTATGCTTTTTAGAAAGCTTAATGTGTGTGCAATAACATCGTGTTGAGAGAAATGTGTGTTAAAGTGTTATTGTGTGAAATATTTTGAGGAATCTGTTGGCAAGCAGGAATTTGGTGTCTTCTTGACCAATATTCAATAATTCTTCTTGTTTTAGTGATCAACATTGTAAAGGAGTCATTTGACACGCAAAAATAATTCACAAAATTGATATTATTTCCGTACAGAAGTAGATCTTGAAAAATACGAAAATCTATTTGAAGATCCAAAAAAGAGACTTTCTTACTTCTTAATAATTCCGCAAGGTGGCTGAGATTTGATTTCACATTGTTGTGAGGGAAAAAACAAAACAAAGACGCTTACGATTCTTGCTCCAGTATTTAATTATTCCATAATCAGTGAGTCACTCTTGTGCCAGCTTTTTAGTGTGATATTTGATAAATTTTCCCCATCTTGTTCGAAAATTTAGTATGAAAATTCGAAATTGAATTTGAATTCTTCGAACTTCAACGGCTTTTTGTGCAAATAGAGTTCCATTTACCTTTCATCCGAGACACTATTGGACAATCAAAATCTACTTGTGATTGGGCTCATTATTGGCTTTTGGAAAATTGAAGTTTGTCTCCTTTTCGTTCGTTTGGGAACGAGAGTACCCATGAGTTTTCCAATTTCCCAGAGGCGTAGAAAATTCTTTCTCTACAAAAGTATCATATTTGACCACTAATAAGAGTTATAATAAAGTGAGTTTTACTGAAATTCGTTCGCTGGATATGTTGTAGTCCGGAAAGAGTTAACAGCTTCTTTTCCCAAAAATCTTCTTTCCCCACATTTCGAAAAATCGAAATTACGATTGAATTCTTCGAAGATTAACGACTTTTTGTGCCAATTGACTTCCGTTTTACCGCATTTATATTTTATCCAAGACACTACTGGAGAGTCATATTCCCAGTATGCTTCGTTTTATCTTCGAATTGACTTTCGAAATTGTTTTATGACTTCGAATATTTACTTCTGAATCCAGAGCTTCAAAGAGACTAATCTCATTGAACTATCAAAAAACTATTCAGCAAGAAAAAATAAATACAGCGGAAATTATGATTCTTATCAGGATCAGTGGGAAAAATGTGATTCCAGAAACTCTTACCACATGTATTTTTTTTATTCTCAAAGAGTCACCTCGAGAATTTGACGGGAATGTATTTTAAAGCCAGGAATTTAAAGCAAACCATTTCGACCATTGCTGTTTTTGCAACTTTGGAGAACTTTGAAAGTTCCCGTAATGGCCACTAGGGGTAGAAATCACATGATTGTCAATTTTGAAGGTTATGGGTGTTATTCAGCGGTTAAATGTTGCGCAATGCAAATTAGACCGCAATTTATTTGCTACTTTAAAATAATTTAAAAGCATTTTACCACCAAGCAATTACAATTTCCTGCTTCTCTCTCTTTAGATTTTCCACAATGTATCTCATCATTTTAGATAAGACTTTTTGGGTTCAGAGACTCTTGGGAAAGTTCTCTGCGAAATTTGATATCAACAACTAAAACCAAATTAAACTTCCATGAAATTTTTCAAGCACCAAATTAATTTGTTTATCCTCAAATACTCTTCATGAGTCACAGTTTTTTGCAGTGGAATTTTTTTTTCGGAAGGTCAACAATTGCCCCGGAAACTTCCGGAACTATTCCGGAAAGGAATAGGAGGGAGGACTTACCGGTAGCGGTGTATGAGATGTTCAGTTGCACAGCCATCTGGACAATGATGCAGGTTTGGTTGGTTGTGGAGTTCCTGAAATGCCATTTGTGCATGTCAGGAGGAGGAACTGGACCTGGTTTGGGAGTGGGAGCAGGAGGAGCTGCTGTGGTAGTTGTGGGAGCCTCAGTTGTTGTTGTTGTGGTTGTTGTTGTCGTAGACTCCGTAGTTGTAGTTGATTCCGTTGATGTTGTAGGCTTTTCGGTTGTTGTGGTCTCCGGAGGAGGCTGAGTGCTGTTAGTGATCACAGGCAGGGAGTCTGTTTCACTATCAGCTCCCTGAATTTGCTGAGCAGCTGGAAAAAAGTCCCCTTATCAGCGATATTCGATCCCTACCCAATCGCAGACCACGAGAAAGTCAAATGGCCCAGTGATAGGCCATCCGGAAGTCACAGAAAACACCCGGAAAACATTTCTTTGTTCTCCCAATTCTCCCATTCACCCCAAATTCGCTCCAGAAAAATTCCCATCGATTCCCCACGATTTCAGAGGCTCTTAAAAACCAAATAATGACTCGTCATTGTGGAATTTACGTCGCAATAATTTTGTTTTTTCAGCCGCAGACATTTTTCCCCTCTCAGACACAAATGTCTCAAACCCGCAGAAAAATCAATAAAAACGCCAGCTTCTGCCGACTGTACCCATTGCAATTGAGGCACTGCAGGAAATTGTGGCCTCCTTATCAGCTAATGACCTCTCCTTGCCACAGGCAACAAATTGAGGCACAGAAAGAGGGGGATTTTCAAAGAAAAATTCTTCCATTACTCACCGAAAACCACCAACAGCAGAATTGCAAGCTTCTTGAGCGCCATGTCCTTCCTCTGGGCGGATTCCTATCACAATGCTAATCACACGGGGATACTCCTTTCGTTCGTGGACTTTATCCTAAGCACAGATTTTAATTCACTCAAAAATCCTCCCAATTTAATTCGCTTCTCTTTGTGTGGAAAATCTTGAGGAGCTCTCTTGCACCAGAAAAATGTCTTCTTCTTTTTCTTCACTTCGCGGTCTGACAGTGGAATATCGCCACGAGAGGCGCTGAAGGATGTTCTAAAATTGCAAATATCGTACTAAAATATCAAAAATATCGAATGATTCAAAATTATTTAGATTTCAACGGACACGATCACGTGCATTTCAAGGAAATTTAGTAAAAAAAAGTGAAACTGAGTAATGGAAATTGTAAAATACAATAATATTCTTTCTACTGTGTATTTCGATAAGTTCGATGAAGATTCATCAAAAAAAATTTAAATTTTTTTGAAAATGTCTTACGTTAATTAACAGAAAATTGTTACATTTTTTAACTCTTTCCGGACCACAACATATCCAGCGAACGAATTTCAGTAAAACTCACTTAATTGTAACTCTTAGTGGTCAAATATGATACTTTTGTAGGAAAGAATTTTCTCCGCCTCTGGGAAATTGGAAAACTCATGGGTACTCTCGTCCCCAAAAGAACGAAGAGGAGACAAACTTTTTCCAAAAGCCAATAATATCAATTTTGTGAATTATTTTTGCATGTCAAATGACTCCTTTACAATGTTGATCACTAAAACAAGAATTATTGATCAGTATCTTCTGAGATTTCAAGAAGACACCCAGCTCCTGCTTGCCAACAGATTCCTCAAAATATTTCACACAAAAACACTTTAAAACACATTTCTCTCAACACGATGTTATTGCAGACACATTAAGCATTCTCAAGAGCCAAAAAAACACTTCATCGACAATCAGAATTCACCAAAATCTGGAAGAATAGGAAAAACTTCCCCGAAAGCAATCTTCCGCGTTGCGAAATGTCAAAATGATCGGCCATCTTGGCAAAAATGTGGCTTCCGCTTGGAATTTTGTTACAAGGTTAGTGTCAAAAAGCAAATGGCGGGCATTGGCGGGATAACCTTACAATTGACCTCAAGATTCTTGCGGACGAGAATTCCCATCAACTTTGAACAAGTTTTTTGAAAATTTATGAAAAAATTGTTTTTCGAATTTATGTAATCTGTAATTGATAGTTATCATACTTATTGGCCCCGAGAGGTTTTTCCTTATTCGGGTCTAGAAATATGAAAAAAGTCACAATATGTGCAAGGAAGCAGAAAATCGAAAATTCACGATTTTTGACCAAAAATATCTAAGCTCAGGAGTTAATTGGGATCCTGCAAAAAATATCCTAGATTTGGACATCCTTATAGTTTGTAATCATCCACAAGAATCGGAATTTTATTGATTCTAAATAGTCTAAAAAAATTATTTTTTCCATGGGTACCCAGAGTCCCAAAGGAGACGAAAGAGTTAACAGAAAAAGAGGGAAATTGTTACATTTTTAACTCTTTCCGCACCACAACATATCCCCAAAAAACGAAAAGGAGACAAACTTCAATTTTCCAAAAGCCAATTATATTGTGAATTATTTTTGCGTGTCAAATGACTCATTTACAATGTTGATTACGAAAACAAGGTGAATTATTGATCAGTATCTTGTGGGATGTTCAGGAAGTGGTCCAGAAGACACCAAATTCCTGCTTGCCAACAGATTCATCAAAATATTTCACACAGTAACACTTTAACACACATTTCTCTCAACACGATGTTATTGCAGACACATTAAGCTTTCTCAAAAGCATAAAAGACACTAGCCGTACTCACTATGGCGTTGTTATCTCGTAATCTCCGTAATCTGTTATCTTTTTATAATTTTTCATTTATAAAATACATTACGAGAACATAACGAGATAACGAGATAACGATATTACAAGATAACAGCGCCATAGTGAGTACGGCTACTTCCTGGATAATCAGAATTCACCAAAATCAGGAAGAATAGGAAAAACTTCCCCGAAATCAATCTCGCTCGCTGCCAAATGTCAAAATTATCGGCCATATTGGCTAAAATGTCGCTCCCGCTTGGAATTTTGTTACAAGGTTGGTGTCAAAAAGCAAATGGCGGGAATTGACAGGATAACCTTACTGTTGGAAACGCGAGCGCCAACTGGCGGAAATATTTGAAGGTTTATTACGTAAGCCCTTCCGGCACATTTGTCAGTCTTTTTGTGAAAAGCGTGGCGTGACGTGCAGTTGTGTAATTCTTTTGGGAAAGGAATTTGCGTAAGTTAGGATATTTTATCATGGTAAAACCTATGTAATTTAGTAGTATTTATTGTATAGGTTTGGCTGAACTCCTTGGGAAACGATCAAGCTAGGTCCTGAGTCAGGATAAAGAGTTTTATAACATGGTAGGTTTGATAGACGATTGAAAGAAATTCAAAATGGCGTCAGGATAAAAATTATTAATTAAATTACAGGTTGTAAACTCGTGAAAAAGCTTGAGGTTGGTGGAAGCAAACGGAGGCCGTTTGAAATTAAAGTAAGGATTGAATTATCTAGTTTAAAGAAATGAATTGAACTGTAGGTTTATATTTTAGAGACCACCAACATTCGTATAATTAGCCAATCAGTCACCGCCAAATTGATCAAGTCCTTGCAGTCCGCCACGCGTGATTCAGTTGATAAAAATAAATACAGTCCACTAACTCTTGTTTGACCTAGGGGACTTGGTCCCCAACACTTACATTTCACCTCTAGATTTTTAGGGACGAGAGTACCCATAAAGTTTGAACAAGTATTTTGAAAATTTAAGAAAAAATTATTTTTCGAATTTATGCAATCTGTAATTGTTAGTTATCATACTTATTGGCCCCGATTTAGACATAGATTTAGACATCCTTATTGTTTGTAATTATCCAGAAGAATCGGATTTTTATCGATTCAAGATAGTCTAAAAAAAATTGTTGTTTCCATGGGTACCCAGTGTCCCAAAGGAGACGAAAGAGTTAAGCTACTTTTGAGAATTAAGAAATCATTATAACGCTGTAGAACCTGTCTATTACTATTACAATTATCTATTATTACAATTTGAAAATACATATTCATAAAATAATTTAAAAAAAAACTATTTTAATCTTTTTCTTTATTTTATTTTAAAAGCATTTTACAGAAAAAATATTTTTATTTATTTTTTTAATTGTAATAAAGTTTATTCTACGATCATGGATGGTCCTAGTGCTACATCTTTATTGTGTCCTTATAGGTCTATCTATGTAATAAGAGAATCTCCCCGTGTGATTAAACGTACAAGAAAGTCATATAATATGTTCTCTTAATATATTGTCCTTGCTGTGCTTTTCCATATACCACTGCTGAAGCTTGAACTTCTGGATTTTCCCTGAAAGAGTTTTGGGGAAGTCTGTGACAATTTCAATGTATCTTGGGATTTTGTGAAAAGAAATCTTCCCTTTGCAAAAGTCCTTGATGTCGTTTTCAGTGAAGGAGCCAGATTCTGCTCGGAGACGCACAAAAGCACACAATTCCTCGCCCAGACGCTCATCCGGAACGCCCACGATGTGAGCTTCGGCTATTTGAGGGCATGTGGCCAGGAAGTTCTCAATTTCTTTGGGGAAAATGTTCTCTCCTCCCCTGATGATCATCTCCTTCAGTCTCCCCACGATCTTCCCATATCCATCTGCCTGTAGCACAAACTGATCTCCAGTCCTCAGCCATCCATCCTTTCCCAGTGTCTCCCTGGTCTTTTCCTCATCGTCCCAGTAGCCCAACATTGTGAAGTATCCGCGGACACAGAGCTCTCCTGGCACTCCAAAAGGCACCAGATTTCCCTCATTGTCAATCACCTTCACCTCAATGTTGTCCTGAACGTGTCCAACTGACTCCAGGACCTGATCATCTGTGTCATCCGGAAGGGTATTGAAGCTCACACCGGATTTTTCTGTCATTCCGTAAACTGACTTGCTCCAAGGAAATTTGTAAATAGGAAAGGATTCGCAATAAATTAAAATAATTAACGTACAAAGGTCCTAAATAAATATCTCGAATGTACGGTCTTGTCCTTCTTCATGGTTTTCTTTTTCTCTTTGACCATCTGAAACAATGATAAAACCTCAAAATTCCAAAATAGGCATGATTCCGAATTACCCCATCTTACCCTATAGGAAATTATATCAGGACTTCTTCACTTCAAAATATTTCATCCTTAATCTTAGTTAAATATTTACCAGACCAAAAAATCAATTGTATACTGAGAAAAAAATTGTAAACGATTTAGTACAATCTTGTAAAATATGGTTTTATGTGGAAAAATACCAAGATGTTTACCTCTCCATGTCATCATAAAGATTCTTATTAAATCTTGCTATCTTTTAACTGCATATCTTCTTATCCCAAATTCATCAAGATTGTTACACAATATTCTTGTAAAATCTTTGTAAAAAACGTATTTTGTATCATTTTTTTCTTGTATAATTTTTGTAAAAATATCTTTTAAATTACCAGAAAATCTGGTATTTATTAGTTTCTCAACCATTTGGAGTAAAAAACAACAAAGGTTTCCTTTTATTAGGTGAGATTCTTAACAATCTCACCTACTATAATCCTAACAAAATTTCATGTCGTCCGATCGACCTCAAATTTGGCCAAAATGTGTTTCAGCACTTCCTGATCACGAATATATATGTGGCTAATTTACGTTCCCGGCCGGCCGGCCGGCCGCTCTTTGGAGCTTAATAGCTCCTAAACTAAAAAAGATATCGACTTGCGGTTTTCGGCAAAGGTTATATATCGGGTGAAAATTGCAACTTGGTGCATTGACCCCCCACCCCCCACCCCTCCTTCCGCCATTTTGAAGACCCCCCTTTTTTTGTTTTCTCAATAGCTCCGCCCCTATGGCATCGAACGGGCTCAAATTTTAGTATGTTATAGCTGGGCCTTAGAGCTTTCCATCAATACCAAACTTAAGGTCCCCTGACCCCCCTGACCCGAGCTATAAGGGTCCAAAAAAAATTTCTTAAAATGGCCATAACTCCGGTTCTAATTGTCAGAATTTAAAAAGTGAGGGCTTTTTGGAAAGCTCTCGTGAAATGCCACTTCCCCTTCTAACATCGCAAGTTCATAAAACCACCGCTAGGGGCGCTATTATTAAAAAGAAAATTTTTAAATCTTATAAGTTAAATAACTCAAAAATTCCATTGTGTATCGGGCTGAAATTTTAGTATGTTGTAGCCGTTGATTATACCTATCAAACAAAAAAAACCTTAAGTCGATCCATAACCTCTGACCCGAGCTATAAGGGGTCAAAGTTCGAACATTGACCGGCCTCTATCTCCGGTTCTAATTAACATATCGACCTAAATTTTACCTTTTTGGTTTCGTCTCGACGAGCACTTTCAGATGGAAGTTCAAAAAGTCACCACAGGTGGCGCTGTGATAGCGTCAAAATTCATCGAAATTCAAAGTCACTTTTCTCAAAAACGGCATTGTGCAAGTTAATGAAATTTTAGTATGTTGTAGTCCAGTCTAGGACGTTTCCAAAATGGTGCGTATGTGCGCTGTGGTTTCAATAGAACCGGAGATATGAGGGGTCAAAGTTCACGAAATTCAAAAAATCATATCTCCGGTTCTATGTGACCGATTTTGATGAATGAGGGCTTAAACGAAAGATCTCACCAAATGCTACAACTTTCTAGAATATTTAAACTTCGTGGGACCAACACCAGGGGCGCCACAGTCGAAAAAACAATTTCAATATCACATAACCTCAATTATCTCGACTGTCGCTGAACCGATTTTGATTATTACTTCAACATAATTGTAGAGCACATTTGTCTCTACATTTCGTCCATACATCATTTTCCGCTCAGACTACGCTATCACTCCGATTTTGCCGTTTAAGTGTGAAAAAAATGATTTTTCCCATAATAACGCTTTGAAATCACTCAGATGCCAATTTGACTGCCTCTACTCCACAAAGACATACTTAAAATATGGTTTTAAATGGAAAGTCCCACAAAATACAACAATTCTTTGATATAGTTGAAGTTCAACAAATGACTACTTGGGGCACTCTGGATGAAAAAACAAGTTAAGAAACAAAAAACCTCGCTTATCTTGGCTTCTGATTAATCGATGAGATCATGTTCTACAGCAAAATTATAGAGAACATTCTGGTCTACATTTCACCCATATATCACTTTTGTGCCAGTTCATCCAAATCCTTGATATTTTGGTTTAAATACAAAATTTGTATAATTTCACGAATTTTATTCAAGATAACTGAATGGCGTCTCCCAACTTCAGCTCTAAATCGAATTTGCATGCACTCCGAGTTAGCTCACGTTAAGAATCTCACCTACATAAGCCGGTTAGGATTATCTGTCCCTTTTATTTCTTTTTTCTTCAAAATGCCTATGGAATTTTTTCAATGAAATTATTTGTGAATTTTGTGTAAATTATAATCATGATTTTCATGATATATAAATAACAAAAATTATACATCGGTTACATTTTCTGTAGAGAATAATCTAAAAAATTGACTTTAGAAACCATTCCCGATCGAAAAATCTGCATTTTTTTTGTTGAAAACAGTATAATTTTGACAATACTTTGTCAAGATTTTAGCAAATATTTATAAGCAGCAAAAAATCTTGGTACTATCCTTTTTTTAAAATATTTTTGCGAACGATTCAAATTTTCTAAACTTAAGTTTAACATTTAACGAGTCATAGGATTTTAAAAATAAAGAGGAAAACTCTTTCGGTTTGTTCGTTAAAACATTCTCTATAAAATTCTTTTTTTTTAATTTTTCGAGATCTAGAATAAAATTTTTAAGTAATTCCTCATGGAAGATTATCAAAAATGACAACGTTTTTAAGAAATTTAAATTGTATGAAAAAATAGTTATTTTTACGGAAAGCTACATTGCACTAGCTTTTCCACGGTGCAATATTATTTTAAAAAACTCCCATTAATTATCCTGAATTATCCTGAAATGTCCTGTACTAATTTTAAATACAAAATGAAGCTATAAAATAAATAATTTCTAAATTAATTGAGAAAAAGAATATATTTATGAGTTAAATATTACATCAAAGTTCAAGTTTTGAAAAATTGCTCAAAATTCCATAATGTAATCCTAAGTTTGAAACCGGTCTACCGGTTTCAAACCCTTCCAAAACCGGTTAACCGTCTATACTAAAAACCCGGTTATTTGAAATCACTAGGGAAGAGTTAAGATTAACTATGGCCTTGACAGGCCTGAGGATTAGCCGAGAGACGTCTTAGCGTAACTACATTCGAAATAATATTTAAACCCTTTAAACCACATTTTTATCATTTTCCACTAAGCCCGTCTCTCGGCTTAAGTCGGAAGTGTGTCAAGGACGTCTAAAGCTTAATGTTCTTTTTATATTAGTCTCCGGTAAGTGGCCTTCAAAGTTGAAGCCATTTTCTTACTTTCACATACAAAAATGCGTATGGGAATTTTTCCGCACTCGTGACCGTTACACGATACATGTCAAAATTGAGGTGTGCCTTGTACACAGGACTCTGTTCCTTGCAAAGAGGAACAAATATACTATAGGGGAGACCGGGGAGGTTTGGGACACTTTTTCATGTTTTGACTTTGAGACAGTATTCCAAAAAATCACGATAGTGTATTACAATTTTATGCGGTCTATAGGATACTTATGGGTATTGACTTTATAAAAAGTACTCGATAGAACTTGGAAAACTGTTGACTTTTTTTGGAGAAGATAAAACATTTAACTTGACGCTTTGTCCCAAACCTCCCCGATTTGGGGCAGTATGGGACGCAAAAGAGGATGTTTGGGACGCGTTTTTTCTCGCATAATTTGCATTATTGGAACACGTTAAATAATTTTAAATACTAGATTAAAAATATTTCTAGTAGAAATAAAAATGTTTAATATTTTTTTTCATACTTAGAAATTAATATCAATCTAATTTGTACAGTAGAGTCATTTATTGTTAATCAGTTATTTAAAGCAATTTCTTATTATTTTCCATCTACTTTTTTTGCTGTTTTATTCTAAGTATTGCAATCATGATCATCAAATTCCTCACGCAAGTAGATTTTCTTGCAACTTTTAGTCTTGAACTTATTGACGGATTCCTGTTTGATTTTATGACAACTGCATGTTACCTGGGTTTTCCTTATTTCTCTGAAAAAGCTCTCGTCTTGCCCTTTCCTGGAGAACTTGTGAGAATTGTAGAGGATACTGCTCGAGAAATTTTCGAGAAAATAGTTTTTAACGGGTCGAATGGCCTCTGGAGAATAAATTATTGATTCCAAAGACATTGGTGGTTTAATTGTCACTGTAGACAACTGCTCAACTGGTAAAGTTTGCACAAAAGGGAAATTACCAGTAGAAACTGGGTATTACTCCTCATTTTGACAATAAAAAATTGCACGGCACCTACAATCTTGTCGAAAATCAACGTCCCATTCATCCCCTTTCAGGTGTCCCAAACATCCCCGCGTGTAGTTTTGGTATTTAAAACCTTTAAGGAAAAAACAAGAGCATATAATCTCTGAAACTTTTATAAAAATATGTTCCCAGATTACACTGCTACCTAATGAGATAAAAAAGTTTTGATTATATATCGCTGATATAAAATACAGAGAGCAAAAAACTGAGTAATCAAAAAATACAATTTTTATCAATTTTTTAAAAAATGCTCATAGAATTAAAACAATAAAACTGAGGATATCTATTCTTTTAGTCAAGATACATCTTAATATTGCCTACGATACAGTAATGGTTAAATCCCATTTATTTCAAAAATTTATTGAAAAAATCGCCTTGTCCCACACTACCCCTGTCCCAAACCTCCCCGGTCTCCCCTATATCTGTCTAAATGCGGTCTTGTTCTGAGAAGTATAAGCTGAGTTTCTGACCAATTTGTGAGTTGGCTTCAAACAGCTCCATATAAAAAAAAACAATTCGCCGGGGGCTAGTTTTTTATGAGACGTTTAGAGGAGAAGTGGACCGTTTTAATATGGAAATGCATACAAAGGAGACCACTTCTGCTCTGAAGTCTCTTATAGTTTTCTGTGTTTTTTTACTTGTTAATTTTTATTTATTTAATCTTATAAAGAAGAAGCAATCGCATTCCCTTTTCCTATTGAGCTTTTTTCGTTGACCTTGAGAAATCCTTTCAAGGTTTCTTCAAGGTCATTTTCTAGTTTCTCAACCGATTTGGACAAACTAAAATTCCTCTAAAAAGCTTATGATAATTGAGAATCCGGAGACAGAAATCAAAAGAAAGATTAGCATACCTTTACTTTTTTTAATCCCAATACGTCCTTTATCTCCATGCAGAGCTGCGGAGAGCACAGTGCTCCTCCAGTCACCGCAATTTCTGCTTTAAGATCAAACATTCTTTCGCTCTGTTTGTTCACTAAGTCCACGTACATCGTTGGGGTACCATAAATCACTTGACATTCTTCATTTCTAATCGCAAGAAGAGATTTATCTGGGTTATAGACAATCGATGGAAGAACAACATTTGCTTGGGTAGATAAACTAGCCATGATGGTTAGTGATATTCCAAATACATGAAAGAATGGAACTTGCATACAGATTTTCTTATTTTCCAATTCATTGCGCCTCCCAACATCCATAGCATTGTTAACTATGCCAAAATGCTTCAAGAGAGCAGCTTTTGGCATTCCCGTTGTCCCGGAAGTAAAGAGAATGGTGAATCCACTATCTGGACTGATACTTTTCTGCTGATCCTCAATTTGAATGATTTGGGAAGCTGTGGCCAAAGATTCAACATCGGAAAGTCGTAGGGCACCCGGGAAGTTTTTCTCCGAGTTAATTATTACACTTTGGAGGAAAGGAAGTTTCTTGCTGTGAATCTGTCCTGGAGAAAATTTGTCCAGATCTGGGACAATCTGCAGGAGCTTCTCGTAGTAATGTCTGTTACGGAAGGTCTCTGAGGTCACCAGAGCCTTGATCCCGACCTTCTGCATGCAGTACTCCATCTCTGGAGCTTCGTAGGCTGGATTGAGGGCCACAAGGATGAGTCCAGCTCTTGCAGCTGCGAACATCACAACTGGCCACATGGCAACATTGGGTGCCCAGATTCCAAGGCGATCTCCTCTGGCCAGACCGATGGCTTGAAATCCTGCTGCCAATCGATCTGCTTCCATTTTTAACTGACCATAGGTGAACCTCTTGCCCTCCTCGACACAAACATAAGCCTCACGATCACCAAATTCACTCGCCACGCGACTCAACTCCTGGCCAATTGTCCTGTAGACCAGAGGATACTTCCCCACATTGTGAATGTAACTCAATCCACTGGACTTTGTATGACACCATCGGATTACTTTAGGAATTTTCTGGGCTCTCGAGAGGATTCTCACAGAACGTATTACCACTTCCATTCTGGATGAGATTGAGACAGATACTAACTAGACTAAGAATTTAATGTTCTTCACCAGTCTAATCTTTAAAAATCTCAACACACGTGACCATATCATATCAGCCTTAAAGAACAGTTTTCCAGATTTTCTTTTATTTTGCCCTACTCGTTTAATTGCTATCTCTTTTATCTGTTTGCTAATAAAAGAACATTAAATTAAACAATATACATCTTGTTTTTCTACTAATTTTTTACTATATAAAATCTATTTTAGTTCCTCATTATCAATTAATTTAGTATACGATCCTAAACTTATTTTTTTCCAATTTAATTTAATTTATTTTCTTTTTATAAATTACCCATTTGAGGCACGTACAGGAAAACTAAGAATCATAAAATAGAAATTTACAAAGTATTCTCCAAAGGTTCAAGAATCTATTGAAACCCAGGGTAATCAAACTTCAATGATAATATTTTTGTTGACTCTCATTAACAACAACTATGCACTATTTTTGAAACTGAAATGATAGATTACGATTGTATATGCAAGGTGAGCCACAAAGCACGATCTTATATACAATTTATATATTTATTGCTCGAACTCTGCTGAGAAAGCCATACTATAATCGGGCTACTTTTCGATATCTTGAAAATTATGTCATTGCCTGCACAGAAAGATTCAATTTGATGAAATGTAACACTGTCCAAATGAAAATTCTTTCGTCCATTACACAAAGCTAAGGGTTGGAGATAGCGCCTTTCAGTCTTTAAGAGACCTCCCATTAATTGATTGATCGGAGTCATGACGATTGAACAAAAAGAAAGAATTTTTCCATCGATTTTCTTTGGAGGTTGGCCACCAATGCTAAGACGACGGTGGCCACTTAGAATAGAATATTTATTTGGTTAATGCCCCGGTTGAATGCAACAAGTTGGGATGACTATACAATATTATACATTTTTAATATAAAAAGACAGATATGTTTAGAACAAAAAGTATACAATCAGATGCTTAACAAGACGAAAAAATGGAAGTGCTACAGAGTTGTGATAAAAATTAATTATATTTTTAAATTTTAATATTATTAATTTAGCGATTGATTGGCAGATGATATCATTAAGTGTTGAATAAAGTTTCTTTCATTTATTTGTGGATTTGTTGCTACAAAATCATTGAATGCTTTAATGGAAGAGTACGTCAATCCACGGGTGCCAAATTTTGTCGTATTAGATTTAGCGTATTCTAATAGATAGTGGCGCCTAGTTTTCTGCAATGTGGATTTGTTTTTTTTTTTAATTTGAAGTTAGAGTGGGTTAGGCTATGGTATATTTTAAATTAATTATTCAATAATTAATTTAAGTATATTAACTTAAATTAATTATTCTTCTTAATTTTATATTAGCTCTTCTTTTCTGGTGTTTTCAAGAAAATAATAACCATATCAAAAAGAATATTTAAAGAACAACATATGCTTTGTATAGGTAGTCCAGAAACACAGGGGAACTCGGGCCAATTTGGTCAGGGAACTCACGGAGAACTCGGAGGACCTGTACGTTTTTCAGGGAACCCATGGGAAACCTAAGGAAACTATACAATTTGTTAGGGTACCTATAGGGAACCCATATATTTTGTCAGGGAACCCACGGAGATCCTTAGGAACCCATACATTTTTCAGGGAACTCTCAGGAAACTTGGAGAATCTATACATTTTTCAGGAACTCACGGGGAACCCTACTCGTATTTTCAAGTAACCCATGGAGAATCCAAGGAAATGATACATTTATTAAGAACCCCACGGGGAATCCATATATTTTTCAGGGAACCAATGGGAAAGAACCAAAGAAAACCATACATTTTGTCAGGCAACCCATAAGGTACTTGAAAAATTGATACATTTTTCAGGGCACTCTTGGAGAACCTGAGAAACCGATACATTTTACAGGGAACTCCCCGGAAACCCAGAGAAACCATACATTTTGCCAGGAAATCCATAGGAGACTTGGGAAAGTGATACATTTTTCAGGGCACTCTCTTGGGGAACCCGAGAAACTGACACATTTTTCAGAGAACTCTCGGGAAACTCAGGGAAACCATACATTTTGTCATGGAACTCATGGGAAACCTAGAGAACCCATAGATTTTTCAGGGAATCCATGGAGATCCCAAGGAAACTATACATTTTGTTAGGGTACCCATGGGGAACGTGAGGAACCCAGAGGAATCCATCCATACATTTTGTCATGGAAACTACGGGGAACCTAAGGAACCTATACTTTTTACAGGGAGCTCATGGATAATCTAGGCTTTACTTTGTCAGGGAACTCATAAGGAAACTGCAAAATAAAGCGTTTTTCAGGAAATTCATGAGGAAACCGTCACATTTTTCAGGGAAACTCTCAAGCAACCCATACGATCTTCAGGGAATGCACGGTAATTTCGCGGAACCCATATATTTTTTGGAGCAATCGGGAACTCGAGCTACTCTTATTGCTTAGGAATCACCCCTTGTCCAGAAACAATATTGGTTCTAAATGCTAATGACATTGAACCTTCCTTAAAACAGTTTTTCAAGGCTAAAAGTTAAAAAAAAAAAGCTCTTCAAATGCTTCATCCTCCGAATTTCAGAAAATCTCAGAAGATCTGTGAGTTGCTGGAGAAACCAGGAGAAATCTTCTGACCAACTTGGGTATTTTGTGTGGTCTTGACAAAATACAAAAGAAAATACCAGAAGATCTGTGATTTCCTGGAGGAACAAGGAGAATTCCTCTGACCAACTTTAGTGTTTGGGGTTTTTTTTTTGAGAAAATATAGAAGAAAATCCCGGAAGATTCGTGATTTCCTTGAGGAACCAGAAGAAATCCTCTGACCAACTTTAGTATTTGGGGTTTTTTTGACAAAATACAGAAGAAAATCCCGGAAGATTCGTGATTTCCTTGAGGAACCAGAAGAAATCCTCTGACCAACTTAGGTATTTTGTGTGGTCTTGGCAAAATACAAAAGAAAATCCCAGAAGATCTGTGATTTCCTGGAGCAACTAGGAGAAATCCTCTGACCAACTTTAGTATTTGGGGGTTTTTGACAAAATACAAGAAAAAATCCCGGAAGATCCGTGATTTCCTTGAGGAACCAGGAGAAATTCTCTGACCAACTTGAATATTTTGGGTGTGCTTGACAAAATACAAAAGAAAATCCCGGAAGATCCGTGATTTCTGGAGGAACTACGAGAAATCTTCTGACCAATTTGAGTATTCTGGGTGTATTCGACCAAGTGCACAACAAAATTCCAGAAGAACTGTGATTTCTGGAGGAAGCACGTGAGAAGTGCTAACCAAACTGAGTTCTTGGGAAGATTTGACAAATTGTACAGCGGAATTCCGAAAATCTGGGATTTTCTGGAAGAAGCAGGAAGAGTTGTCTCCTGACTTGGATTTGAATCTTTGATGTGTTTTCATTCATGAACAAGGAAATCCCAGCAGTTCTGTGATGTTCTGAAGGAAGAAGATTCCTGACCATTAAAAAATATTGAAAGAAATATCAAATCAATTTGATATTTAGAATATCTTTGAAATTTTATTTCAATGTGACTTTCAAATTTTTTATTGACATTATTTGGCCAAGTGTGTAGCCGGTGTAGCCATTCAAAATAATGAAATAAAATATTGAAAAAAATGCTCCATATTAAGACAAATATTGCAATAATTGCCTACACACTGGACAATTTTCTTCAATATTGAAACTTTTATGTCAATAAATCTTTTCAATGTGGAAGCAATCCTTGTCAATATTGGATATTGAAAAGAAATATTGCAATAAATTTTGTTTAGCGTATTTCCAGCTTTAAAGTGTCTACACATTGGGAGCAATTTTCGTCAAAAATTGCGTTTTTGACAGAAATTTGACGTTTCCCCCTACAACGCTGCAGGAAATTTCCTTCAAAAAAGCAATTTTTGACAAAAATTGCTTCCAATGTGTAGAGGCCATTACGGAGTTTCTGTAATTTATTCAAAAGAAATCCTCTATGCGGTCTGTACATATGCAAATTTTCCGGGTGCATAATCCCAGGACCCCCCTATGCTGCTAAAAATTTTGTTTTTGGAAGCAGCATCAAAGTCATTAAAAATTCGAGCATTTCGCCAAACTTCAACGCTTTGTCCCCACTTTTTGGAATTATATATAAAATTATTTAAAGAGCTCCTATTGTATGGAACATGCGGATTAATTTGTCGGCAAAAACAGAGTACTAGAGTATATTTCAGGTGTGTACTAGTATTATTTAACTTTAGAGTAATAGATAGACAGACAGAAAGATAATGATATGATAAATGAATAACGAAAAATACATAAGGTCTTTAAAGTTGATATATGGGCAGTATTTGAAAGTAAAATAGTCTCTGTCTCACTCTCAACCAGAATGGAAGTGGTAATACGTTCTGTGAGAATCCTCTCGAGAGCCCAGAAAATTCCTAAAGTAATCCGATGGTGTCATACAAAGTCCAGTGGATTGAGTTACATTCACAATGTGGGGAAGTATCCTCTGGTCTACAGGACAATTGGCCAGGAGTTGAGTCGCGTGGCGAGTGAATTTGGTGATCGTGAGGCTTATGTTTGTGTCGAGGAGGGCAAGAGATTCACCTATGGTCAGTTAAAAATGGAAGCAGATCGATTGGCAGCTGGATTTCAAGCCATCGGTCTGGCCAGAGGAGATCGCCTTGGAATCTGGGCACCCAATGTTGCCATGTGGCCAGTTGTGATGTTCGCAGCTGCAAGAGCTGGACTCATCCTTGTGGCCCTCAATCCAGCCTACGAAGCTCCAGAGATGGAGTACTGCATGCAGAAGGTCGGGATCAAGGCTCTGGTGACCTCAGAGACCTTCCGCAACAGACATTACTACGAGAAGCTCCTGCAGATTGTCCCAGATCTGGACAAATTTTCCCCAGGACAGATCCACAACAAGAAACTTCCTTTCCTCCAAAGTGTAATAATTAACTCGGAGAAAAACTTCCCGGGCGCCCTTCGACTCTCCGATGTTGAATCTTTGGCCACAGCTTCCCAAATGACCCAAATTGAGGATCAGCAGAAAAGTATCAGTCCAGATAGTGGATGCAACATTCAATTCACTTCGGGGACAACGGGAATGCCAAAAGCTGCCCTCTTGAAGCATTTTGGCTTCGTAAATAATGGTATGCACATTGGGAATCGCAATGAGCTGCATAATAAGAAGCTATGTATGCAAGTACCATTCTTCCATGCATATGGAACGGTTATAACCGTCATGGCTAGTTTATCTACCCAAGCAACAATCGTTCTTCCATCAATTGTCTACAACCCAGATAAATCTCTTCTTGCGATTAGAAATGAAGAATGTCAAGTGATTTATGGTACCCCAACGATGTACGTGGACTTGGTGAATAAACAGAGGGAAAAACGATGGGATCTTAAGGCAGAAATTGCTGTGACTGGAGGAGCACTTTGCTCTCCACAGCTCCTGAAGGACATGAAGAAAGAGTTGAAGTTGAAGAAAGTGAAGGTGAGTTATTGTGGTTTATCAGTCGTTCATATTCTTCTAATTAACTCTTCGGGTTCATAGATCAAATTGCACATATTCCTTATCAATATTTTATGGCATACTGACTCGTTGCAAAGCCAGGTTTGTGGGTCAACGTGGTTAAGTTGGTCAGGAGTTACATTTACCAATTCTTTACTAAATAGTGAAAAATTGTCTACTAAAATAGAATTTGAGTGGCATTTTGAGTATTACCGGATTATTACAGAATTATAAAGATATTTTTGTTCACTTTCAGAATCCGGTTTTATCTCATAAAGTCTGTTCTGAAGATTTTCAGTGATATTAGACCTTTTAAACTCTTCCTTGCTGCAAAATAGACAACATTTCGAGATTTTCTTATCTAAAATCTATTGGCATCTTATCTAAAAGTTCCACAGAAAATCGCTTTACTTATGGCTACAGCTTCTTTTCTTTTTGCCCATTGAAGATAAAATTTTAACAGTAATTTTTTTAAAGTACCTCCTTTCGATATATCCAGGTGAATTTATTAGGAAATTCCCTTAAGCCTCAGAAAAAGTATGATTTTTCCAAAAATGTAAAATTCATAACTTGTGGCCACTTTTACGAACTTATGGCCGCTCGTGGAATGACTTATGGCCACAATGTAAAATGATGCAATATAAACTTAGGAATAAAATATTTTAAGTGCAAAAGAAAAGAAAAAGATTTTAGGTAGGGTAAATGTCCTAATTCAAAACCATTTCCAGACGCTTTAACTTTGACAGAAGATTCAACACTTTAAGTTCAATTTTTTCTGAAGAGAATTACATAAATTTGCTCCTTAACTCTTCTAGAATGTTATTGTTTAGTGAAAATTCTTTAGATATAATTCGAAAACTTCTTAAATAAAAGAAAAATACGCGAGTGTAAAATGCTTCTATTGGAAACAAATTAATCCAAATGGAGACAAGGGAAAGTTTCTAATTGAAGACAAACAGTGTAAGTAAAACCGCAACGAAAGGCTTCCAACACCTTGTTGAGTTGCTTCTAAATGCAGGATTTGTTCTTATTCCTGATCTTTTCTCCTTTCCCATTTAAACAATAAGAAAATCTTTCCAAAAAATCATATTTCTGGGGTTTCCTATTGAATCATTTGCAGACACTTCAGAAAAACCCTTTTTGTTCACGAAATAGGTAATTATTGAAAAAAATTGATTCTTTCCAAAGCTTTCGGCTCAGACTCCAAACCTTCCTCAGTAGTGGTCAAATCTGTTTTCTTCTTGCTTTGTCATAGATCTTCTTAGTTCACAGGGCATAGGTTCTGGGACACTGCACTTGTCTTTTTTAGCTATTTTCACATTTTTCTTAAAATTAATTTTGAGACCATCAATGATGATCTCTTAAGAATTGCTCAATGGGCTGACTGCAACGGCCTTCTTCTTAATCCTGTTAAATCTCAAGCCTTAATCATTCACACCAGGTGAAGGAATCCTGAACCTCACCCAGTTTATCTCTCAAATGAGGTGATTCCTTTCACTCCTAGGGCCAAGGACCTGGGTATCATTTTTAATGAAACTCTGACGTGGTCTGATCATGCGACTGAGATTTGCAGGAAAGTTTTCCTCACTTTGCGACGCTTTCAGTCCTTCACGCCCCAGGGTACAATGCTTCTATTAGTTAGAGCTTTAATTGTCCCTTTCTTTACGTTCGGGGCTGAACTATTTTTCAGTGCTAACGCTGAGACGCAGAGTCGGCTGAACAGAGCTTTCAACTCCTGTGTATGGTGCGTCTACGGGCTCCGTAAGTTCGATCACATTTCCCCTTGGGTGGATTCAATCCTTGGTTTTGCACTTTTTCCTTACTTGGAGACTCGTGCTGTTGACTTTGCCTCACGGTTACTGAGCGTTGGAGTGCCACGGTATCTCGCGGAGCTTGTGGTGGCTGGATCATCCACTAGGGCTTCGTGTCTCCGTGTGCCTAGTTCGGGTAGTTGCATTCTCCGCGACTCCCTATTTGTTGAAGGGATCGTTCTCTGGAATAGTTTGCCTCGCGAGCAAAAGAGGGAGCTTATCCTTAGATATGTAGCTACCACGCATTCCTCGTGTTCTACACGAGCTGTTCTTGAAGTTATTATAATTATTTTTCTTTTGTATTTATTTGTACAGAGGACAGATTGTCCTATGAAATATTAATAAATTGAATTGAATTTTTGTTTTGTATGCTTGGTGATTTATTTGTTACTACAGTAGACTCTCACTCAATCGGCTCTTTTTCAATCGGGCGACAAATTTTGTTGACAATTTTCACGTTTAATTATGAAGCTTTCGCTCAAATTCGCTGTAGTTCTTCCTATTTTATCGTGATTCTTTATAATTGAGCGCTTTTTGTGGAATTTACAAAGGTCTTGACGCTCAATTCTATCGCTAAACCGGATGACATTTTGCCCCATATTCCCGATTGAGAGAGAGTCTACTGTACACTGGTACTGCACTTCGCTAAGTACCTTGCTAGGCAGCAATGATTTCCTCCCAAACCTGGAGAAATTTCAGGCATTGCAGATTGCGAGCGTAAGCGGCGTCATACTCCTCTTTGGCTCAATGATTAAGCTACACCCTGAGTCCATAAATTTTAAAATCTTGGAATTATTTTCAATGATTCATTGGCTTGGGACGATCACGTTTCCTAAGTAAAATAATTAACTTTTCCTTACTTACTCTTCGAAGACATCAGTTGTTCACTCTGCAGGGTATTCGATTACTTCTGGTTCGGGTCTGGCTCCTTCCTCTCTTCTAACTGCCTTACTGTTCTTTTTTCAGCATTGTGTTGTGACTTCCTTTGCTGTCTGCTTAGATATCAGACGGAGTTTCTTTAATCAAGGGTGCAATTGTGAAATGCTTCTAGCCATGACCAGCCTCTCTAGTATTGCTAGGATTACTGGGACTACTAGTTATACCTAGTCTTACTTGGTCTTACCTAGTGTACCGCTCGAACTCCACAATGTCATCACGTTGTTAGTCCATCTTTCTGTGTATATGTTATTACCTCTGCAGGCCAAACGGTCAGAGATAGAAACTTGGAACCTTTGGGAGACCCTTCCCTATTATGTTAATATTATTATGAGTGTATCAATGTGGTTCTAAAGCAGGCCCAGGGACTACAACTGGTCAGTCTGTTGCACCTTGACCTTTACAGCCCTTTCCTACAATCCTACCTTTACAGATTAGGAACGAGCTACTGGGTCATAAGGGGAATCTACAGGTGTGCGCCGGTGGTTGTCTTGAGTTCGTGGTGAAACCGTGTAGAGAGCGCCTGGACTTGGCCGGTAATTGCACCTAAATACCTAGCCAAATTTTTCGCGGATGTAATCCAGCTTACATCAATCGTTTTCAACTCAAAACCAAACTCAAGTATCCTTCTCTTACCTCCTAAGACCAAAATTCTCAAATTCCATACACACATTTTGGAATATTTAATCTGCTTAATAGATAACTCTATCTGGTTTATTGCTCTTTTCTTGGAATCCAGACAATTTTTGGAATGACGGAAAACAGCGCTGTCAGCTTCCATACCCTTCCGGATGACACAGATGAACAGGTCCTGGAGTCAGTTGGACACGTTCAGGACAACATTGAGGCGAAGGTGATTGACAATGAGGGAAATCTGGTGCCTTTTGGAGTGCCAGGAGAGCTCTGTGTCCGCGGATACTTCACAATGCTGGGCTACTGGGACGATGAGGAAAAGACCAGGGAGACACTGGGAAAGGATGGATGGCTGAGGACTGGAGATCAGTTTGTGCTACAGGCAGATGGATATGGGAAGATCGTGGGGAGACTGAAGGAGATGATCATCAGGGGAGGAGAGAATATTTTCCCCAAAGAAATTGAGAACTTCCTGGCCACATGCCCTCAAATAGCCGAAGCTCACATCGTGGGCGTTCCGGATGAGCGTTTGGGCGAGGAATTGTGTGCTTTTGTGCGTCTCCGAGCAGAATCTGGCTCCTTCACTGAAAACGACATCAAGGACTTTTGCAAAGGGAAGATTTCTTTTCACAAAATTCCAAGATACATTGAAATTGTCACAGATTTCCCCAAAACTCTTTCAGGGAAAATCCAAAAGTTCAAACTTCAGCAACAATTTGAGGAGAAATTTAGTAAAAAATAATATTTTTTGGGGGTATTCCTTTAATAAACAAAAAAAGATGAATAAATTCACTTGAAATTCACTCTCGTTTGGGGGGAAGGAGATTCTTAACACTAATTTCTCTACAAAATATCGATAGATTAATTCATTAACGCGTTAAAAAAATCATGGAAAAGTCATGTCTTATTGATATTTTGATAAATTTATGTACTCAATTCTGCTTACTTTGAGCTGTGGGCTGGGGCATCAGCCTACTCGATGGGACAGAGTTGAGCAGTGTAGTTCTTGAAGTAGTCATGTTGTATGATCTTCGCAGCTGAAATCCTATTAATTGGATTGTAGGTCAGCATTTGTTGTAGCAGATCCAAGCCACTGTCGCTGATATTCTTCACCTAATGCACCAAGAAAAATAAGGACGAAAAATAAGCTTATTTCAGCTTATGATTCGTGACATTCTCAACGAGGATTCTTAACGATAACGCCAAGACTATTGAGCAGTATTTTGGTAAAAATTGTCAGTAAAGTAGACAATTAAAACGGAAACCGTAAATTTTTTACTGCCTGGAATAGTAGGAAAATTTCAGAAGTTTATGAACGATCCAAGGGGAATTCTCTAACGTTATGACAATGTCATATGACTTTTCGTGGTAAAGCTCAGGAGCAGGACCACATAAAATCCCAATGAGCGTCAAACGTCCATTGCAAGGAGCTCTTTGAATCTTTTAGAAACTGATATATATCGGCTTTACGACTAGTTCTTTCGAATTTACAACATAGAAAAACATCGAATTTGTCATATGACATTGTCATAATATTACAGAATTCCCCTACTGGATTTTTCAACCTTTTACTGTTCGAAGTTCGAACCTAAAGAGAGAACAGTATGTAATCCTCTTTTCTATTTTTTACGGAACTACAGAGCAAACTGTAAGAGATATCAACTCCTGATCTTCGATGACCCCTTCTAAATAAGCATTATTTAGAGACGTTTTTCCCTCACCTCTTTCTTTCATTTTCTCTCATTTATGCGTTCGAGGTAGCTCAGGTAAACATTCTCTGTTGTAACCCTCCCAGACTACCAAACTTTGCATAGACACAATTAAATAGAAAATTTACTCTTCAAAAGGGTATCATTTTGTATCATCGCAAAATACCGAGTGAGTGGCGAAAAGCTCATGTGGTGGCAATTCCAAAGTCCGGAAGAGATGTCAACGATCCGAGGAGCTAACGCCCGATTTCTCTTTTGTGCCATTTCTTTAAAATGTTTGAAAGTATGCTGTTGAAAAGGATTGCACCTGCCGTAGAGCACAAGCTGATCGGAAAGCAAGCTGGGTACCGCTCTGGAAAATCCAGCACCGGTAAATTTTTGAACCTCAAAATATATCATTCTCAGTCAGAGATTCAGTTTTTTTTTCAAATATGATTTTATAAATAGAATATCTTATTTTAGAAATTTTCAGATTGATTTAAAAATTTTCCAGAATCAACCAGAAAATGTGGTATAGATTGCAAAATAAAACAGTCGAAATTGTGCATAAATCCCACACTACCTCAGCAGAAACCGTGTAGAGTCTGTATAAATCTTCTTCTCCTTTAATATGAAACGGTCAAAATTGTGCACTAAAACCGTATAGCTTCTGCTTAAAAAAATGTAAATTGTGGGCAAATCCTACACAACTTTAGTATAAAATGGTTAAGATTGTGAATAATACTCGCACAGCTTAAGCATAAAATGGTAAAGATTTTGCTAAAACACGCACTGCTGAAGCAAAGACTGTTTAACTAGCCGTTTAATGCTTCAGCAAAATGATTAACCATTTTATGCTTAAGCAGTGAGAGTTTTATGCACAATTTAACCATTTTATGTTTAAGCTGAGCGAATTTTATACACAACATTGCCTAAATTCAGTATTTTTCGTACCTATACGGACGATAGGGACAAAAATAGCTGAAAATTTAAGGAATTTTTCTGACAAAATCCATGAATGTTAATTTTCACTCTAATGAAAAATATTACGTATAAGTCGTTGTACTTTCTAATGCTAAGAGGGTTTTGCTTAAAAAATTTTCGCTGGTATTTTAGAAAGTTCTGAATTATAGTTATCTTATTTCTAAAAATTGTTCAAATTACACGAAGATAGTATGTGCAACTATTAAAAAAAAACACTAACTCGACCATTTGGAAAACATTAGAGAAATAATCTAGCAATTTATTAACAATTTCGTTATTATTAGAGACAAAAAAAGCCCAGATAAACTTATGGTAGCTGAGATTCTTTACAGATGACCTCGAAATGTGTGCAATTCGGGGTGCTTGCAACTCGGAATGCGTGAAAATTCGATAGTGAATTGAATTTTGGGTGTAAAGAATCGCTGAACCCATGAGTTTCAGCATTTTGGGACGTATTTCGTCAATTCCTGCAGCCTTTCCATCCTTCAATTTACTGATCGCATACAGGACTTCACTCTCTGAAGGACTACATACAGTAGACTCTCTCTCAATCGGGAATATGGGGCGAAATGTCATCCGGTTTAGCGATAGAATTGAGCGTGAAATCCTTTGTGAATTCCACAGAAAGTGCTCAATTATAAAGAATCACGATAAAATAGGAAGAACTATAGCGAATTTGAGCAAATTACCTTCATAATTAAACGTGAAAATTGTCAACAAAATTTGTCGCCCGATTGAAAAAGAGCCGATTGAGTGAGAGTCTACTGTACGAGTTTTATACACAATTTGAACCATCTTATACTTCAGCTATGCGTATTTTCAGAACAATTTTAATTTAATATTTTGAAGTATTTTTTTTTAAATTTCAACTCGAAATCTTGAAAGAATATAAGGACAAAATGCGTTTCAGGAGCCAAGAGGAGCGCCAAGAAAGCTCTGTAACAAATTAGGCGCCACCAAAAAGCACCTGAAGGAATTTAAAGTGTCCCTTTTTATTTCAACACGAAATCTCGCAAAAATATAAGAGCAAAATGCTTTTTTAGAGCTTCATGGGCGCCAAGAAAGCCTTTAGAACAATTGTACGCCCTAGAAAGTGAGGAAATTAAAAAAGCTTTTTCTTCAACGCGAAATTTTGATAGATAAGGACAAAAGGCATTTTAAGAACTAGAGGGGCACTCCAGAAAGACTCGGATTCTATTTTGTTAAAATCTTTTTCACTTCAACATGGCAATTATAAAGTCAGGGTTCAGTTGTCTAAAAAAAAAAGGAACATCGGCGCCCCTGGAGGCTCGCGCCCTGGGCGGATCGCCCCTCACGCACCCCCTTAGGTACGCTACCGGTAATTAATATCTTTGCGGATTCTCACGGGTCGCTGATAGAGGCTCTAAACGGACGTAAAGTTTAAAGTTTTTTAGGCATTTTTATTCATTTCTTATCCAATTTTCCTTATTAATAACGATAATATGTTTCATACAATTTAAGAATTATTAAACGAAATTTGCATTATTTATGTATAAATACCGTTCGAGTTTGCCACAATCCAAATTTGCCATGAAGAAATCGCACCTTTGCTGATCTAGGCTTATCACTGGCTTTGGAATTGCTCGAAAGCGCGTCGTGCGATCTTTTTTTTCATTTTTGGATATGTTTTAGAAGAGCACGTAGAGATTCATCCTTATACTAAAATACCGTTGAATCACTCCTAAAAACGGTTTTCTTCAAGGTCAAAGGTTAAAAAGGTTCTAAAGAGCGTATTTCTCAACCGAATGGGTCATGTTTAGACTCGTTGGAAAGGTCTTGGAATTTCTGACAAGTCTGAACCTAGTCCAATCGGTTCTGAATCGGTTCATGATCGATAACTAATTTTTATTCAAAATTCAATTATATTATTCCTGAGGTGTATTTTGGGCTATGTTTTGAGTGATTTATAAATCGGTTCAAATCGGTTGTGAACCGGTAATGAACCAATAAGTAATTTTTGTCAAGGTAGGGCTTAAGTTTTAGCTGAGATTCTTTACAATTTCACTTTCTGATTGACAGGGGAGTTAAAAAACACACTTTTGGAATGTTTTAGCCCAATCGGATTCGCGTAAAATGGGAAGGATTGCAACTTACCTGATTTGCCAGTTGATTCTGTGTCCAACATGGGAATGTTGCTTTGTAGTCGGGAAGGGAAGTAACTCCTGGCCAAATCTCTTCAGTTGGTGTCTGGAGGACGCGGAACATGCGGAAGAGTTGATCAATCTCTGAATCTCCCTGGAACAGTGGCTTCCTGGTGGCCATTTCGGCAAAAATGCATCCTATCGACCAGATATCCACGGGGCATGAGTATCTCTTGGATCCCAGCAGGATTTCAGGGGCTCTGTACCACAGTGTGACAATTTCATGGGTGTACAGACGCACGGGAATGCCAACAGATCTGCCCAGACCAAAGTCTGCAATCTTAATGATGCCATTCTTGTTGATGAGGAGATTCTGGGGCTTGAGATCCCGATGGAGAATCCGACGACGGTGGCAGTAGAGGATGGCATCGGTGATTTGGTACAAGTAACTCCTTACGAGTTCATCATCCAGCATTTTATTGTCCGGCACAGAGTCCATGTATTTCTTGAGATCCATCGACAGAAACTCAAAGATCAGGTACAATCGCTGATCCTCCATCAGGACATCCTGGAGTGTGACAATGTTGGGATGCTTAAGCTCCTTCAGCAAAGAAATTTCCCTGATTGCCGTCGAAGGAATTCCCTCATCTTCCATCTCCAGCCGGATCTTCTTCATAGCCACAATTTCTCCAGTTGTCTTGTTCCTCCCTTTGTACACCACTCCGTACGTTCCTTCGCCAATCTTCTCTATCCTCTGGAAGTCCTCCATGTCGTCAGGCTACCTGCAACTGCAGAAAAATAAAGAAAATTCAGATTGATTGCTCGATCTTTGGTTAGGTTGGAAAACAGTCGATTCCGCCCAGAATAAATGCAGATTTCTCAGCTATTTCTCCAAGATATCCTGCATTTGTGCTTTTAGCAAGTGGATAGCAACCTTACTTACCTAATAAGTTAGTGAAATTAGTATTATTAGTAGAAATTCCCGTGGAAAAGCCACAACAGTTGGCGCGTTTGAAAATATCGTTTTTGGCTTCCCTTTCAGATAAAATGACAACTGCCTTCCCGGATTATCCAGGCGACCTTGCTTTCATGCAAGCTTTTTTGAAATTTGTAAAAATAACGTTCGACTTTAGGGGAATGCAGGGCAATTAGCTACATTTTCCATTACAAAATTTTTCTTTGCTCTAATTTGTAAATATAAGGAACGATAAAATGATATCATCAAATTCCTTTGTATAAATAAATAAATTTCTAGAAAAACCGTTCTAAAAATTACTTTCACTCAATTTGGAAAAGAAGTGTGCAAGAACCGTTTGAAACCGAACAAGCGTCAAATGAAACTTGTACGTCAATGGTCAAAACGGTCAAAACGCTACCTGAACAATCTTAATTTGATTTTTATTTGGTTCAACGGAGTTCGAAAAGGTCGTGACGGTGACGGCCTCCTAGGGTAGAGTCAGCCCTTTTGGCCATGTAAGCACTTTTGGCCACCTAAAGTAAAATCACATTGTAAGGCAATTATGAGTTTATTTAGAAAAGGAAAATGGGTCTTATTTCGTGACCTCTAATCTAACGAATCAGAAAACCATATTTCATTTTGTATCGACTTGATTAATTCTAAGTTATTGAAAGAGATTCTCGACAAGGTAAACAATCACTAAAAAAACATGGGATTCTTAAGAAACTTGTTAATGCTAAGAGAAATTGTTTTGCATTATTTCATCTTTTTTAAGAAAATATTTGATGTTATTCAATGAAAGTCCATCTCTTAATTAACTAAATTTTATTGTGATATCATCCTTAATAAGATTTTCTAACAAATTAAATGAAAATCGGATGTGGCTAAAAGATCTAACTTTTTTTCGCTGTGTAAGTACTTTTGGCCATTCATTTTCCCATACTTTTTCCACGTGGCGCACCTCGCTGATATCAGTAAAAACAATCATGACTTTTGACTGATTTTTACATAAAATAGAAAATGTGCAAAAACTCGTTTAAAATACTCCAATAATCACATAAAATTGGTGTTAAATAAGAAAAGGACTTGTGCTGTGTATTTGTGAAAGTTTTCGAGAGGAATTTCTTCTGTTATTTTATTAAAATTCTATTGGAAACAAGTGGCCAAAAGTACTTACAAGTGGCCAAAAATTGAAACATGCATAGTTGCATAAAATGCATTTTTCACTAAAATATCCAAAAAAAAAATTGGGAATTCTCTTGGATTAATAGGAAGAAACGGCTTTAAAGTATCTTTGTACAAAATTTCATTTTATTTAAATAAAGATTATAAAAATTACAAGCACATGAAACCTTAAAGTGGCCAAAAGTACTTACTCCACCCAATTTTTAATAAACAAAATTACGCCGATTCTAAATATGTATAGGGGAAACTGGGTCACCACCAAACAGGGGTACCACCAAACACTGTGATTTTTTAAATAGGTATTACACCTCAGAGGGCAAGACCTATATGAAATCATAGATACTATAGGGATGCTTGTCCAGAAAAAGAATTTTCAAAATAGTTCACGTACTTTAAAAATAAAAATAATTTTCCGTAAAATTGTGAGATTTTGATAATTTTAGTCATTTATATATCGACCTGGAAAATGAAAATGAAACAAGTTAAGTAAAATTTCACTACACCAGTACTTCCCTACATGTTTTGGGATAATATTTATGTATCTATTAAAGAAATGAATGTTCACATTTTTTTAAAAGAATATAAAATCCATCACAAAACAAATTTTTGTTGCACCAACAAAACAGGCAAATTTCTCACAATTGCAGATGTCGCGAGCGTTGCTTGAATGGCAAAATTTTTCCTCTTATCTTTCTTACTCTTCATCTCCCTTTTTGTTCGATTTCTGAAATTTATATCCATTCATGGGATTTTCATTCAAGACTCAGGAGAAATATAGTTTCAAGAACCTAATTTTGCATTAAATGATTTTTAAATGATTTTAATAAAGGATTGACGAATGATTTCTCAATTTTATCACTAAAATAATCAGAAGAGCGCGCAAAATTTGAATTTTAGGTAAAATGTTTGCCATGATTTTAGTGACGCTGCTTTTCAGTCAGAAGTCGAATGTTGTTAAAATGATGAAAAATCCATTGAAAAATATGTTCGGTGTGCAGTGCTTTAGATTTTTGCTATTTTAGTCACTCATTCTAAATTTTGTAGTGCTTTTTTGAGAATTATTTACATTTTCAATACCTTCTTTTAATTAAGAGTTGTGGTGAATGCCCAAAATAACTTCAATGGGTGAGAAAATGAGGTATTTTTTGGTGCCCCAGAAAGTGTTTGGTGGTACCCCGGGTGGTTGGAAAAAAAAACGAAAAATGCATGGTGACACAATTTTCCTTTTCACAGAAAATTGAATTGCTTCATATCATCCTTGTATACATTAATATGCAGCCTATACCTAAGGCTATTACATTTGGTAAGCAACATTTTTCTAAAATTCACAGTTTTCCTAGGAAATTCAGTCAAAATCGCATCTTTCAAAAGTGTTTGGTGGTACCCCAGTTTCCCCTATATTCCAAAATCGCAAAAATGAAGTTACGACAAATGTTGATTTAACTGGCGAGTTCCATATCACATAGTCCGTTAACATTCTCTATTTAAATTCACTGTTCGAAATTTCATCGACCACCATCGAAATCAGCTGGCCCGGAAAAATCAAAACAAAAGAATTTTTACTCATAAAATTCTTGTGAAAACTTTTGAAATATATTTAAAATGAGTCTAGGCATTAGTGAAATTAAAGTTTAGTATAAAATACATACATGCGAATAATGTGAACTACATTGTTTTTAGTAACTGAAAATATTTCCCGCCGTGGAAATTTTACTTACACTAGATGGCGCTGTTCTCAGTGAGTGATCTAATCGAAAGCAATGAAGGTGTCATATTCACTTCTCAATTGCTTCTTTGAAAATCGATGGAAAGAGCAAAAGCCTAGTCTGTTCGCTGTGTTTGTCTTCTCACCCGTGGTGGAGCAATTCCTGCTAAGCTAAGGGATAGAGTTTGTCCACCGCAGTGCCTTTTAGGCACCCTGTTAGTATACGGGCGGTATCGTCAACTTGTTTGGCGTGCGCAGACCTCTCCCATACTTCAGCTGCGTACTCAGCTACAGAAAATGATAGCGCAAGAGCAGACGTACGCATCAGTTTCGGCTGAGTTCCCCACTGAGCGTTAACAAGTTTTCGCAGTAAGTTATTTCTTGTTTTTAACATTACTGCAGTGGGTTTTGTATGTGAGAGTTCTATCGAGAGTGACACCAAGATAATTGGGCGTGAAATTGTGCTTCAGAGAATCTCCTTCCCATCTTACATTCAAGCGAGTCTTGATCCACTTGTGACGTAGATGAAAACAACTTACCTTTGTTTTAGAGGGATTTGGCATTAGTTGGTTCTCCTTGTAGTATTTACAAAATTCCACAAATTAAGTGTCAAGCTGAGTCTCCACGTCTTGAAACGTGTTTGCCTTAACAGCTAGAGCCAAGTCATCCGTGTACAAGAAGGCCTTGGATGGAGACGGCAGTGGCTGATCATCTGTGTCAATATTAAACAAGGTGGGAGCTAGAACACTACCTTGCGGTAGCCCATTTTTTGCAGTCTCCATCTTCTTTTCCGACCACGGAACTCAACAAAGAATCTGTAATTCTCTAAGAGAACCCCAATCATCCTTGCGAGGCCGTAGTCATTTGTAAGATTGTAGATCTTGGAAAGGTGAATTCTGTGGTTTACTGTGTCAAAGGCTGCCGAGAGATCAACGAAGGCAACACCTGTGATTTTGCCTTCCTCGATGTATTGAGTGAGGTTCAGTACTTGACCAGACCTGGATTTCCCTAAGCGGTATCTAGTTTGCTCTCTGATCAGCTTATCCTCTACGGCGGGTGCAAGCCTTCGCAGCAGCATACTTTGAAACACTTTGAAAAGGTGACCTAAGAGAAAGATAGGGCGATAACTTCCCGGATCATTGATCTCCTTTCCGGGTTTCGGGTTTGCCACCACATGGGCTTTCCGCCACTCTTTCGGAATTTTGCGATGACACAAGGAATAGTTAAAAAGTCTGAGGATCCAGTCAACAGTGACGGGTTCAAAGTTTTTTAATTGTTCAGCGAACAGGCCGTCAATACCTGCCGATTTGCCAATAATAATAATAATAACTTTCCTGTCAACAGTTCTTCGATAAAACCCATTAAAGTCCAGCAAAATTAAATCGAAAAATCGATGCGATGCCGATAAAATTTTCGATGAGTCGATGGGTTCTATTCAAGGTACGACGCCATCTGTTGGTAGATTCTAGTTACGATGAGTAAAAAAGTATTAAAATATTTCTAACTCATCAAAAAAAAAGGGAAAAAGGCATTTAAAATTGCGGTATCTAATTTTTTATTTCAAAATACTCTCTAAAGAAAGGGTATACACATACAATAATCTCTGCAATATAATTTCTGTTTTAGAGATGTTATGATAAAAGATTATAAAATGTTCTTCATGCATGCTCATAATTTATAAATTGTAGTTTTTTTTATTCTGTAAAGATTTTATTTTATTCCCATAATATTGTCACTATAAGAAATTATATACATTGGGAGCTCTGCTTTCGCATCTCTCACTGATCGAGATTCTCCGTGAGTTCCTCCAGTTCAGCTGCCCTTTGATTGCAGACCTCCGGCAGTGGATTAAAATCCGCTTCATCTTCAAAATTGCTAGTCAGGGTTTCGAGTTCTGGTGCCTCTGTAAAATCATCCAGAGCAATCACCTCGGAAATTGCCGGATCGGGAATATCTCTTAGGGGCATGGGATCCAAAATGTCATAGGACAATTTTGGCAGATTCAATTCAGGGCTACTTTTACCACCTGTGTCATCTTCAAAGACATTCCCTGGCTGCGAAGCATTTTCTGTCATTTCGGAGCTATTTTGATCGTCTGCAGCGCCATCTTGGGGAGTTTTTGCTGACGGCGACGGTATGCCCTCTTGCGGCTTATTTATCTTGAATTGCATACCATCAATTCGCGATAGGAAAAGTTTGAGGTCGCCATCTGGATTATTGGGTGTCCTCATGTGCCTCCGGCGGCGTCTAGCTCTCCTTCCACCGCAATTGACGATCTTATGGACAGTCTTCTCGTGATACTTGAGATTTCCACTCGAACGATACTCAGCCGAGCACCTTCGACACTTGTACGGTCGAGCACCGCTGTGAGTATAAGAATGATAGACATAACCTCCTTTTGTGGGGAAAATCTTGTCGCATTCGGAACACTTGTAGCCCCCATCGACAAATTCAAGCTTTACTTCTGGCAAATCAAATTCCTCCTCTCCATCTACCGTATACGGTGGCGTTTTGTCATTCTGGAAGCGCATCCTGTGTGCCCTACGCTGATGCTGACGCATATACCCAACTGTTCGGAAGGTTTTCTTGCAAATTGTACACTCAGGAATCGTATCTAGTTGCACAGTGTCGCTGTTTTCTTCCCCTTCCACCGTTTGACCATCTTCCTTTTCAGTCTTCAGCAGCCCCTTGGCCGCCATGTAAGTCTGCCTGTCTAAATGTCCATCTCTCTCATGGTATTTCTGATGCAGATTGAGGTTAGTCATTGAACGGAAGCGTTTATCGCAAATCAGACACTTATAGGGCTTTTCCCCTGTGTGGATCATACAGTGATACATAAGAGCTGGCCTACTCTTGAATCCCTGATCGCATTTTTTGCACTTCAAATGAACCATATCAGCTAGGGTCTTCCATGCCACCAATTGACTTTGAAAGGAATCCCCAACAAATTCACCCTGAACATCATACCTGGACCTTCGACCCGGACGTGGCCTAAACACTCCACATTGATGCTTTCTCAAATTAGCCTGAGAGCGGAAGCCATAGTTGCATGTGTGGCACCGGAAGGGTTTCTCTCCCGTATGCACCATCACATGATACGTACTAGCTTGAACACTACGGAAGATCCTCTGACACAGAACACACTGAAACTGCTGCGATCCATCCTCCAAATCCGGAAGCCTCTTTATCAACACCTTCGACGATTCCCCATCATTTGGCTTTTCTTTCGCCCTAACTTCATCACCCTCAATCCCAGGTTCCTTCTTAATCTTAACCTCTTCTTCCCTGGCATCCTTTATAAAAATCGGAAATTTCCTCGGACGACCTCTTTTCCTCTCCTCACCCTCCACCTTTATTTCTTCCGGTCTCCTAGCACCCTCCTCCTCCCCCTTACCCTCAGTGTGCGTCAGAAGATTGTGAAATTGGAACCTATTGAGATTCCTGAAGCTTAAATTGCACTGCAAACATCGGAAAATCCGATTTTTCATATGCAATGCCATATGATACGGCAATCCTTGACGACTCTTGAATTCCTTCCCACAAACCCTACACTCAAAGTATCCCCGACCATTTGGTGTATAGTCCAAATCCATATCATTGAGATTCACCCCACAAACCTCATTGTTCACCCTCGGACGTCCACGGCGTTTTATCACATTCCTCTCGTGATAGTTCTCATGGACTTTGTAGTAATTGAAACTACGAAATTGTTTGCCACAGTACTGACACTCATAGGGCTTCTCTCCTGTGTGAATCATCATGTGATAGTCAAATCCTGGCTTAGATTTCAGAACTTTCTGGCAAATTTGACATTTCAGAGGATCATCATCTGAATCACCTTTTTCCACACTCTGAAAAACAAAGTTTGTACAAGTTTGTAAAGGATATAGTAGAATCCAGGGCCTATACAACGATGAGGTGTATGAGCGCTACCGAAAAGTATTGAAACGTTCACAAGGATGAGGACGACCCAGCCTGAAAAGTTCTTAGTAGCGGACTGCTTCGAGGAAACGAGGCCGACCCAGATAGTGGACGGAACAATAGACCTCTCGTTATTTTTACTCTTTAATTCTTCACGACGTTTCGATGATAAATATCCTCTTCATCAGGTATCGAATTAGAGGAAAATATCACGTACAGGTGGGAAATTTAACTGTTGCACTTCACTTAGTCTTTAGGGAATCAGTGACGCAATAGGCAAGACCGTTGGCTCTTGAGCGGAAAGATTCCCCGGCTCGAATTACTGTTGTAAGTTCGAGTCCCGCTCGGTGCAAAGATCAGAAAGTCTGATTTAGACAATTTTCACATGTAACAATAACGTAATATAATGCACCGCCTTCGCCTAACACTCCGGGAGCATGGAAGAAGCATTCACATCAAGGGAAGGCGCTCCTGGGCGGTCTACAATGGACTTCGCAGATTCTTCCAACACGGGATCAACAACAATTATTATTAATCGTATCGAGACACTTTATTTGGTATTACAATGTAATCGTTACAAGGTGCCTTGCGTCGGAAGAAGCATTCACTACGGGGAAGGCGTTCCTGGGAATTTTTCCTCCAATTCGAAACGAAGAGGGCAACATTCAGAAGTATTAAGGAGTAAAAAATCAAGAGAGGTCTATTTTTCCGTCGGCGCGTAACAGGCAACGGGTTCTGAGTCAGGTCAAGAGCAGTAATTGGTTGTAAAGCTGCTGTTTATGAGAAACAGGTTCAAAGGAACGTATAAATCTATACGTTCTATCTATAAATATAATCTATCTATAAATATACTTTGGATCGACGGTCTAAATGAGCGGTAATACGACACATAGCCCCTTCCCCGGTAGACTCCCGTACAGTCAAGTGAGTAATACAAGATTGGGTAACCAACCCTAGTGGAAAGTCACGAACCTGAGGCTAACGAACAAGGGATCTGGTCCTTCTAGAGAGGGTTGGCCGAGGGATTAACAACCCCACCCGTAAAAGCAAATTACAAAAACTCACAAAGAGCCTCCAATAGAACGGATTTTACAGCAGCGACTTATGCTACGTTTTGGAGAGAACTGACGGAGTCGCCAGAACTGGAGGCCTTGTTCCTTAATTGGACGTAGCGTCCCCCTAGTTGGATCAGTAACACGACTATACACATTTGCTTCGCATCTGCATTCCTCGGTACGCAGCGATGTATCGATTGCAATGAATGTAGATAGAAAGGAAATGTGGATAGTCAAGCTTCTTCAACATGCGTTACATGATTCTCGTAGTCGCATTCAGCAGATCGTCGGTTAGATCAACAACTTGGCTATCTGTATTTCCATTGTGTCTGCTGCATTCATCGCAAACGCAATGTAGCGATGCGTTGTTTACGATGAATGCAGATCGCTGGGTTGTTTATCCAACCGACGGCGACGTTCAGATGATTGCGTTTACAGGATTCCTGTAGCGAAATTGAAAGCAAACCAGTTCTCTGCATTTCCTTTGTATCTGCATTCGTCGCAATCGACACATCATTACGTAGTGTTTGCGACGGATGCAGATGCTAAGGAAATGCAGATAGCTGCCGACGGACAACGATCAGCTGGTTGCGTTTACAGGATTCCAGTAACGATAGTTGAAGCAATCCAGCTATCTGGATTTCCTTAGTATCTGCATTCGTCGCAAACGACGCATCGCTGCTTAGCGCCTCCGATTAATGCAAATGCAAAAGAGAAACAGATAGCTATGTTGCTGATCCAACTGACGACGATCAGTTGATTGCGTTTACACGATTCCAGTAACGATAGTCGAAGCAATCCAGTTATCTGGATTACCTTAGTATATGCATTCTTCGCAATTGACGCATCGCTGCGTAACGTTTGCAACGAATGCAGATGCTAAGGAAATGCAGATAGCTGATCAAACCGACGATCGGCTGATTCCAGTTACAGGGATCCTGTAACGAAAGTCGAAGCAACTCAGCTATCTGCGTTTTCTTAGTACCTGAATTCGTCGCGAACGACACATTGCTGCGTAACGATGAATGCCAAGGATATGCAGATAGCCTGGTTCCTGATCCAACCAATGATCTGCTAAATGCGTTTACAAGATTCCCGTAACGAAATGGGAAGTAACCTGTTATCTACATTTCCTCAGTATCTGTATTCTTCGAAAACGACGCACCGCTGCGTAGCGTTTGCAACGAATGCAGCTGCTAAGGAAATGTAGATAGCTGGATTGTTGATCAAACCGACGATTGGCTGATTGCAGTTACAGGGATCCAGTAACGATAGTCGAAGCAATCCTCTATCTACATTTCCTTAGTATCTGTATTCTTCGCAAACTACGCATCGCTCCGTAGCGTTTGCGTTGAATACAGATGCAGAGGAAATACAGATAGCCAGGTTGCTGATCCAACTAATTATCAGCTGATTGCGTTTACAGGATTCTCGTCACGACATCCGAAGCAATCCACTATATACATTTCTTTAGTATCTGTATTCTTCGCGAACTACGCATCGCTCCGTAGCATTTGCATTGAATACAGATGCAAAGGAAATACAGATAGCCAGGTTGCTGATCCAACTAACTATCGGCTGATTGCGTTTACAGGATTCTCGTCACGACATTCGAAGCAATCCTCTATCTACATTTCCTTAGTATTTGCTTTCCTCACAATCGACGCACCGTTGCGTAGCGTTTGCGTTGAATACAGACGCAAAGTTAATACAGATAGCTAGCTATCTGGATTTCCTTCGTATCTGCATCGTCGTAAACAACACACCGCTGCGCAGCGCCTCCGATGAAGCAGATGCAAAAAGAATACAGATACCAAGGTTGCTGATTTAACTGACGACGATCAGTTGATTGCGTTTACAGGATTCCTCTAACGAAAGTCGGAGTAACCCGTTATCTGTATTTCTTTTGTACTTGTATTCATTGTAAAGGACGCACCGCTGCGTAGCGTTTCCGATGAATGCAGATGCAAAGGAAATACAGATAGCCGGGTTGTTGATCCAACCGATCGACGCCGGTTACTGATCCAACCGACCGACCCATGTCATTTTGAGAGAAGACTCCTACTAGTCTTCCACGACGCAAGTTTCTCTGAACGTTCTTCTCTTCTTCTCTGACACAAGCGACCTTCCAGGCTTCTGTCGTCAACTCCTTCACATCAAACACCTCCCGTTTCAAATTCTACTGCAAACACTACAAAAAAAAGTGAAGGACAACTCACCTGTTGTTCCATCTCGCCCGGAACGATGACATTGTCCTCATGACCAAGTACAAATTCATCCTTGACTTCAGGCTTTAGTTGTTCTTCTGTATGATTGTATTTCTTGTGTAGGACGAGACTGTGATTGGACCTGAAGGATCTGTCGCAAATTAGACAATTAAAAACTTGTGGTTCCTCTTCTACTTCTTCTTCGTCATTCATCTCATCGGTATCCATGTTGATCATTTCTTCCTTCACCTCCTGCCCACCAATTTTGGGCATCATCGAACTACTTGGAACCCTTACACCGGGATGCCTTGCTTTGTAGTGCTTCTTGAGTCTCATCCTTGTTGTGAAGGTCTTATCGCATTCTTCGCATTTGTTCGTACGCTCATGAGTGGCTGAATGATAGGTGAGAGCAGCTCGACTCTTGAACTTCTTCGGACAGAGGTCACACACAAAAAATCTCTCACCACCGATAAAGATCTCATCATTGGGTTTCTTGCGACTGATATAGGGTCGTTTGGGTGGGGAAATTGTTTGGGAATCATCTTCTTCAATCATTACTTCTGGTTCCATCATGACAACCGAACAGAAATCACTGACTGACGGTTGTAGATCTTCATCGCTATCGAGAGTTATTTCTGGAGTCATATCCATTGGATGTCCTTCCATTGGCGTTACATCCATCGGCGGTACATCCATCGGGGGGACATCTATCGAAGATACATCCATCGGTGGATCATCTATGTCATCGTCATACCCATTGGCATGTTTCCTCTGATGTATCTTCAAACTAGCCAGAGATCGGAAGCCCCTTTCGCAGATTTCACAGACAAAAGGAGTTTCTCCCGTATGAACGAGCATATGATACGGAATAGCTTGCTTGGACTTGAATCTTTTCTTACAAATCCTACAGCTAAACCTCCTTTCGTCCGAACTATCTTCATCTTCAGTGAACAACTCCGATTCCTTGATACCATCGAAGATCTTCTCAACAACTCCCGCCTGTTCTGCCAGGCTGTCATTCAAGTGTTTCTTCTTGTGGATCTTTATGCCCACCAACGAACTGAATCCCTTCCCACAGATATTGCATTTAAACTCCCCATCTCGACCATGCCACAGTTCATGTTGCTTCAGAATTATTCGATTTGGTTGCTCTTCATCGCACATGGCGCACTTCAAATTTCCCCCATCTGGATCCATTCCCATAAACCTCAGTGCCGGATCTTCCTCATCCAGTCTCAGTTGTCGCTTCCCCTCCACCAGGAGGTCCATCCCATTGTTCGTAACCTCAAATTTCGGAAGCCTCGGCACTTGAGGTATAACCGAAATACTATTTGACATTTGCTGCATCATCATCGGCAGAGGTTCCTTCCTCTCCTGATGACTCTGCTCATGCACATGGAGATTATGCATATTCCTAAAGTACTTTCCACACCGACAATTGTACGGTCTCTCACCACGATGCAATTGCGTGTGGTAGTCAAAGACCTTCTTCTCCCGGAACCTCTTTTTACACACCAAACACTCAAATGGCCGTATCTCACCCATTTGAATGGGATAGTTTGCCATCTCCTCCAACCTCATCAATTCCATCTCATCCGAATCACTCCTATTCCTCTCCGGCACCACTTTATGTAGTGTCACAAAGGGTGTCAGAGCCCCAATCATTCCATTTGCATGAATCTTCTGATAGTGAGCATCACGACCAAGGGCCGTTGTAAACATTTCAGGACAGTCTCGACATTTGTATGGCATATTTGTATAGTGGAGCAACATATGAGTATTGTATTCTTCTATTTTGTAAATGAGAGTGTCACACACCGGACACTGCCATCCACTAGTCTCATACTTTGTCTGATAAGCCTCCATTTGGCTAATGGATGACGTGAAGACAGTATCGAAAATTTGATCTTTAGGAGGTTGAGGCTTTAAATGGCCCATTTCATGGTGTTTGAGATTTTCTGGTGAACGAAATCGCCGGCCACAGAGGGCGCAAGCAAACGGTTTTTCCGCTAAAAAAAACGAAAAGAAATAGTTCCGTTCAGCAGTTGCTCTCAAATCTGGTTTGAGGAAAAGGGTGATCTTGGAAAGACAAAATTGTCTCTACGAGTAATTTTGTTTACGTGTGGAACGTGAGTGGGTGAAAGCTTGTTCCACAGGGCCATATTTCTTCATTTCATCTCCTCACTTTTTCAAAAATCATACCGTCCCTAGATCCTTGATCGCAGGAGTAATGATGACTTTAAAAAAAACGGGGAGATGTGGAACAATGCGGCGCTGGGTATGGAACGTGAGTGGATTAAAGCTTGTTCCACAGGGACACATTTCTTCATTGCATCTCCTCATCTGTTTAAAAGTCATTTGGTCCGTAGATTCTTTATCGTAGGAGTGACAATGACTTTCAAAAAACGGGGAAATGTGGAACAATGCGGCCCTGCGTATGGAACGAGTGTGGAACGAAGCATTCGAGGACTGTTGCAGGTTCGCAACATATCGTTGTGAATCTGTTTTAAGGCATACTCTGTTTAAGGGATGTTGCCCGGCGATCTTTAGGCGATGGAGTGCCGCGCATACGTGAATTTTAAAATTAACTCTATACTTCATGTGAATAACACATACTCGCATGAGAAGTAAAAATATATTTCTTGAACCGTTGAAACCGATCTTCGCATTTTTTAAAGTTCATTTGTAAGCTTTCTCTTTTCAAGAACTAATACTTCTGAAGTATCGTTAATGTTCGAAAAATTCAAACAGAATTTCGAACATTCTCGAATTTCGAAAATTCGTGGAAGGTCCTAAATTTTATTTAAAAAAAAAAACATTTAAAAGTTGTTAAAGAAGTTACACTGTGATTACGAATGGATTTAAAATCATGGGACAAGATTATTTTATGAGTCTTGTTGTGATTTTCTCTACAACAAAATGCAGACCACCCCAATGTTAACCGAAATTCAAACATTAAATACTTTAGCTGTAAAAAAATAACGTGTAATTTGCAAATTACCACATAAAAATTTGTAAATTTTAATTTTTACCACTATTAAAATGGTAAATTTTGTGTAAAAAGTAATTTGTGTAAAAATTTTCAGCGTGTAATTCAAAAATGTAATTTTTATCATTATTCAAGGTGGCTCGTGGGATTTTCCGTTCGAATTTCGAAGTTTTTAGGGTTCAAGAACTCTAGCGTTTTAGCGTTTCAGAAATTTAGTGCTCACAGCTGGCTTTTGCAACATACGAAAAACTATCGCGAAAGTCAAAGAAAACATTTCGAATTCTTGATAGTTCCGCAAGGTGGCTCGTAGGATTTTCTGTTCGAATTTCGAACAGTTCAGGGTTTTAGAACCCTAGCGTTTTAGTATTTCAGAAATTTACTGCTCACAATTGGAGTTTGCAATATTCGAAAATCGATCGCAAAAGACAAAAGAGACATTTTGAATTCTTGATAATTCCTCAAGGTGGCTCGTAGGATTTTCTGTTCGAATTTCAAAGTGCCTAGGGTCCTAAAACCCTAGCGTTTTAACGTTTCAGATATTTTGTGCTTACGGCTGGCGTTTGCAGGATTCAAAAATCGAATGCAAAAGCCAAAGAGCACATTTTGAATTCTTGATAGTTCCGCAAGGTGGCTCGTACACTGAGAAAAAATAGGGTGCGATTAACTTTTTTTTCAGAACTTTAACACCTTTTAGGTGTAAAAATATATCAACATTTTTTAATGTTAATTTTACTCCTTTTTAAGGATAAAATTAACATGAAAAAGGGTTACTTTAACCCCTAATACACCTAAAAAGCATAATATTTACACCGATTTCGGATCAATACTGCAGGGTAAAATTAACATTTCCGGAATGTTATTTTAACTTTTTCGGATTTCTCTCAGTGTAGGATTTTCTGTTCGAATTTCGAAGTGTCTAGGGTCCTAAAACCCTAGCGTCTTAGCGTGTCAGAAATCTAGTGCTCACAGCTGGCGTTTGCAAGATTCAAAAACCGATCGGAAAAGTCAAAGAAGAAATTTTGAATTCTTGATAGTTCCGCAGTGGCTTGTGGGATTTTCTTTTCGAATTTCGAAGTGTCTAGGGTTCTAGAATCTTAGCGGTTTAGCGTTTCAGACATTTTGCGCTTGCAGCTGGCGTTTTCGAGATTCGAAAATCGATCGCAAAAGTCAAAGGAGACATTTTGAATTCTTGATAATTCCACGAGGTGGCTCGTGGGATTTTCTATTCGAATTTCGAAGTATTTAGGGTTCTAGAACCCTAGCGTTTTAGTGTTTCAGAAATCTAGTGCTCACAGCTGGCGTTTGCAAGACTCGAAAATCGATCGGAAAAGTGAAAGGGGATATTTTGAATTCTTGATAATTCCGCCTTGGTAATTTTCTTGAATAACCCTAGACACTTCGAAATTCGAACTGAAAAATCCCACGATAGCCACCTTGCAGAACTATCAAGAAGTCAAAATGTCTTCTTTGGCTTCAGCGATCGATTTTCGAATCTTGCAAACGCCAGCTGTGAGCACTAGGTTTCTGAAACGCTGAAATTACAAAATCATAAGCTAAGACACTCACCAAATACGTGTCCTGAATGAATTAATATAAATTTCGTTTTAAACTCTTCCGGAAATCCTCCCTTCATTTACAATCTGAATGTAATTTTCATTTGGAATAATTTGTTCTTCAACATTTTCACTTTGGGAAAAATAATTATAAAAATGGTGCGTGTCTCGGCTTAATAAAATTTCCTGGTCACCCTGAAATTTGTATTTATCTGGGTTCCCTAAGTTACTCGCTTTGTCTAATTTTCGTTCTCCTGGAACTACTCAAAATTAAGTCATTGCATTAAGTACTTAATTAAGTGCTTAGTAAGTACTTAATGCAGTAGCCGGGTCTTTTATGTTTCGATGCAACACATTTTACATTTTAATTAATTTTTTTTTCTTTTCAAAAGTCTTTTCATTTAATAAAAATTCAATTTTGGAAAGTTTTTCTTCACTCTTGTATTATCTCTTCAATTTTGCTGTAACGTTTTTTTTCTGTAAACAATTTTTGATTGATTGATTGATTGAAATTAATTAACTCACCTGAAAAAAAATGTAAATAAAAGCAGGAAAGAAATATTTACCTTTTGAGGAACTTGTGCTGGGCTCTGATGGTGCTACTGTCTCCTCGACAATTAGCACATCATCATCCGAATCCACTGGCTCCTCATTGAGCTTTTTGTGGTTGGCCGAATTGATGTGAATGCGCCACTCTTGGCGATTGGTGAAGGTCTTTCGGCATGGCTTGCAGTTGTACTTGATATTGACCCCCTTGGTCAAATCCCCATGACGCTGCTGCTTGTGCCCAGCCAAATTCTCTTGCGTCCGGAAGGCTCTGTCGCACATGTCACACTTGTAAGGCTTCAGGAGTTCATCCAACTCCACAACACCCCCCACCACAGACTGAGGGATTATCTGTAGATTTGTACCATTATTGAAGTTCACCACATCCTGAGCCTTGGGCCCAGCTGCTGGTGGCTGAGGCTCCCTGGGAATCAGGGTCAAATTGGGCAAGGGTGGTGTGAAACTCTGGCGCATCGTTCGATAATCCATTGCTGAATTCTCATCACCACAGTCACTTATAGTTACTTCAGGTGGCACTTTGGACAATATACTCATACAATTCTCTAGCGGTGTGCTGACATTTTGGGCGCGACCTACAAAGATAAGGCCGGGAAAAAAACCTCATTGAAAATTCCTAACTATTCAATAGTTAATTTTTTTTAACTAGAAACGAAAAAAAACCTCCGCAATTATTGCCTAAGAAACGTTAGTTTTACTTGAAAATTATACAGAATCGACTGAATTCATTTAAATCTGAAATATTTATTGAAATATTACACCTTTGATGCATAAATATTAAACCCAAAAATCCACGGAAATTGTTTTTGAAATGTACTAAAATTCGTGAATTTCACTAAACCTTTGTTAAAAACTAACATACAAAAAAAAATAATTGAGATATTACATTGACAAAACACCCAGCATTCAATTTTGACATTTAGCACAGAAATGTACTAAAAAAAATACTAATCCTTAACAATCCAAATAATATATGATGATATTCCTGAATATATTTTTGATCCATTTAATTTTATCCTGCACAAAGAATAAAATTCATTTGCAGATAATTATTTTTAGTACAAGACAAAAATGGGGTAGACAAGAAAAAAATGACGGACGTTTTTCTGTAAATTAATTCAAACTTATCAATCCATATACAACATTTTGTACATATTTTGTAGAAAAATTGCAAAAACAAGTGTCTATTAACCTTAATCCAAGATGTACTAAATTTTGTTTAATATGATACAATTTAATTCTGAATACCATGATCAAATTTATTTGATAATATTTATTTAAATTGAATTCAACATTGAGAGAAATCCGAAAAAGTTATAATAACATTCCGGAAATGTTAATTTTACCCTGCAGTATTGATCCGAAATCGGTGTAAATATTATGCTGTTTAGGTGTATTAGGGGTAAAAGTTACCCTTTTAATGTTAATTTTACCCTTAAAAAGGTGTAAAATTAACATTAAAAAATGTTGATATGTTTTTACACCTGAAAAGTTACGAGGAAAAAAGTTAATCGCACCCCCGTTTTTTCTCAGTGATTAAAAACTTTGTTGATTTTGCATTTAGACCATTTAGATAGACCTTGTTCTATTGCTTGTATAAATAAATTTGTTCTAAATGTTACTTAAATATATCAAAATTCAATGTTGATTTTTAATAAAAATTTTTATTAAAATAAAAATACCAACATTTAATAAATAGAATAGAATTCTATAGAATTCTAATTTTTCATGATGTACTAAATTTTATGAATTGTGCTAATATTTAATAGTGATTTTTAAGAAAACATAAATAAAAACACGAAAATTATATAAATGGAATAGAATTGAATTCCTTGTACATTTCGCAAATTTTGGGCAAAAGATGTACTAAATTTGATTTAATGTGTTTTAATTTAATATTGAATTCTATAGGAAAATTAATTAATTAATAAAATGAAAATACTGAATTTATTGAAACTGAATTGAATTAATAAATTCTTTGTCCATTGTGTAAATTTTGGACCAAAGGTGTACTAAATTTTATAAAATGTGTCCAAAATTAATATTAAATCAATTAAATCTTTGAGGGAAATTTATTTTTACAAAACTTGACTATTTTGTCAATTTTGTTCTAATTTATGCACTAATTTTTATTTTAAATTTACAAGAAAATATTTTAAATATTAATATTAAAAGCATCTAAAATTCCTCACAATTGAATTGGGTCTAATAAAAACTTTGTAAATTTAGTAAATGTTGGACTAAAACTGTATTAAAATATATTAAATGTATTCAGAATTAACAATAAATATTTTAACCAAATTTTTGTTGTTTTAATAAAAGATATTAAAATTTCTGAAATTGAATTGAAGAAATACTACTTATTTTGTAAATGTACTAAAACTGTACTAACATTTATTAAATGTACTCAGAATTAACAAGAAATCTTTTAAGCAATTTTTTATTGTTTTAATAAAAAAAATATTAAAATTTCTAAAATTGATTTGAAGAAACACTATTTATTTTGTAAATTTTGTACTAAAACTGCATTAAAATTTATTTAATGTGTTCAGAATTAAAATAAAATCTTTTAAGCAAATTTATTTATTGTTTTAATAAAAAACGTACTAGAATTCGTTAAATTGAATTGAATAAACTTTATTTTGTGAAATTTGTACTAAAGAATGTTGTAAATTTTATTTAGGGTAAAGTAGTACAAGTTGGACAGTGGTACAAGTTGGACAATGGTACAATTTGGACAGGGCTTTTTATCTTGATAAATTTAGTACTGCATTTTTATTTGTATATTTTTAATGCTTTAGTTTTATAATTTGGTTTTTTGTTCCTAAAAATAAATTTTGTACTGTATTTATCAAGAAAAAAGCCATGTCCAACTTGTACCGGCGAATGGTCCAACTTGTAACACTAATTCCAAATTATACACTTTACCCTAATGTGTTCGAAATTGAAATACTTGAGAAAATATATGAAATATAAAAAATAATAATTTTAAATTCACTACAATTGAATTGAATTAAATAAGGTGTCAATTTAGAATATTTTGGACCAAAGCTGTACTAAAATTTATTAAATGTGTTCAGAATTAACTTTAAATCTTTTAAGCAAATTTATTTATTGTTTTAATAAAAAAAAAACACTAAAATGTATTAAATTTGAATTGAAAAAGCATTATTTATTTTGTAAATTTTGTACTAGTTATGAACTAAATTTTATTCAATGTTCAAAATTAAAATATTTAAGGGAATAAATTATATTGAAATTTTAGAAAAATCACTTTTTTATAAAATTCATTTGAATTTGCGTTTTGCAATTATTTCTGAAATTTTGGACTAACAGTGTACTAAAATTTTGTACTAAAAGCCTGAAATTTTAGTGAAATGTACTTATATCTGCAACTGAGCATTAATTAATCAAATCAACTAGCTTGTACTTTGAGTGAATAAACCTCTGCTTTGATTTGAATTTGATGAATTTCCTGTGGAGAATGTGTCTAAAAATATCTCTGGAATTTATGCTTTAAAAATAACACCATTAAATATTAAAATTTTCTCGTGAAAACAAAATAAAATAAAAAAAAAACAATGAATAAATTAAACGACGTCGATAAACCCCAGAAATTTATACACATATACTAAAAAATTGTCAGTGTAAAAGTTAATCGATAGAGTGGAAGAAAGAGATAAGATACTGTTGGAGGGAAATAAATAACTAAGTAAAAAAAAAACTATACTAACCAAGAAAAATATTTTCCAATTAGATAAAAAAGAAATAATAACACATAACATCATATATCTAATCAAAGAGTTATTGAACAAACTTAAATACTTTTTTTCTCTATTTTGCTTCGTTATAAATACACTGAAAAATTTTCTTTCAACATTTTCTCTCACTCAATTTTATTTACAACTTTTTTTTTACCATTTGCTTTTCAACTCTTTTGTGTTTCGAGAATAATTACTATTTAATGTAAGGCCCCTCTGGATTGGAGAGAAAGACGAAATGAGATGGCAGAGGGAGGGTAAAATGATTATATTTTTAGATTCTCTTCCAAGCAACATTCTTGATGTTGCTTTGCCTCTTTTATCCACTTTTTCCAAGAGCGCTATTTTATAAAAGGTTTTATGCGCTTCATAAAAAAAAAGTTATATATCTTTTCGAAATAAAAAAATAAATAAATATACAAGGCGGATTTTATTTATTCTTTATTTTTTTTATTCTTCATTTATTTATTTCTTCTTTTCTTTTTTCTTTTTTAAAGTTTATTTCACAAAAGAGAAGAGAAGAGACCTTCAGCTTTATTCCATCTTTTTTCTCTTACATTTTCACCATATTGTGCGACTTTGTAAGGCTTTTGACTTTAAATAAATGTAAATTTATTAAAAGGTCTTTGTTCTTCAATATTTTTTTTCTTTTATTTTTTTTTCAATTATTTTCTCTCTTTCCACCGTCTTCAACTGTACATTATATCTTGGCATGACGCTCAATTTTCTCTATTGCTGTACTTTGTATCTATGTGTATATATTTATAATTGAATTTACTGCGACTGTAATAACATTATATTTTGTTTTTTCATTTTATTTATTTCTCTTTCTCTTCTCTTCACCCATTTGTGAGTTTGTTATTGAAAGTTTTATACATGTACATAATGACTTATGCAAACATAACGTGACACACATACATTGAAAAAATTAAATTGAAATATTGAAAGAATAAATATATATAAAATTTAAACTGAAATGTTGAGCAAAAAAAAAACTTTTTTCTCGCATGGGAAACACATTGTATTTTTATTGCTTTTTTTCTGTGTCAATTTAAAATTCTGCGAATTACTGCATGTTTTCCGAAAAAAAACAAAATATATATATTAACTTCCAGACACATTTATCGATTTTTCGCCCTTTTCTTACACTATATATAGTTAATAATCACAAAAACCCAAGTCAACATCGTTTCTCTCAAATATTTTCTCTCTTCTCGCAGTAAATTTCTTATTTCCTTTTCTTTTTTTTTTTGAACCAAAAGAAGATTATATTTTAAAGCTGTCGAAGAGGGCAAAACTGAGTCTATTTTTCTTTTTTTTTGTCAGTCTGCGTTTAGAGATCTCTCTCTCTGGGTAAAATAAAACCGAGAATAAATATTTAAAAAGAAAGAGATAGACGTTGGCGTGGTTAGAAAACGAGGGAATTTTTTTATCTCTTCTTTTTCTTTTTTTTTGTTGTTCAAACGACTGAACAATACATTCCCTGGGTTTTAATCTACTTGGAAAGGAAATATTTCTAACGTATCTTTGTTAAAAATTTGTCAAAATGTCTAGCTTTACAAGGGAAATTATATTTTTTTAATTTTGAAAAATAGCATTTTTATTGCACCTGTTTTTTGTCACAAAATCCTAACTGAAACGTAAATCCCAAGATACAAGAGAATATCTAGAAATATTTTCATATTTCTCGGATACGATTACATGTTTCTTGAAACGTTTTCTTACATCTCTAGAAACGTAGAAACATTTTTGGTTTCAAGAAATATGTTTCGAAATTTCCAGAAACTTTGTCGTGTTTCTATGTTTGTAGAAACTTAAAAAACAAACAAGAAACACGTTTACTGAAACACATATAAAGTAGCATGGAAGCGTATTCAAGAAACGCGGAAAGGTTTCTAGAAACCTAGAAACACATTTAATGGCCTATACACACTCGAGAAATTTATGTCCATATTGAAGTAATTTCCCAACGTTTGTGTAGGAAAAACTCTTCAATATGGATATAAATTGTTCTAGTGTATAGAGGCCATAAGACACTTGAGAATGCTCTAGATATCTAGAAAAAACATACAAGAAACACGGAACCGGAAATGCTTCTAAAAGTACAGAAATACAACAGAAACACGGAAAGGTTCCTAGAAACGTATAAAAACGTTCAAGAAATACGTTTATAATTCTGAAAACACGGAAGTGTTTTTCAGAAAAATAGAAATACATTGAAGAAAATAGAAACTTTTCAAGGAAAATGGAAGCGTATTCAAAAAAAAAGTAAAAGGTTTCAAAAAAATTTAAAAAAAACATTCAATAAACACGTTTTCTGAAACACATCCAAACAGCATGGTACGAACAGGAAACGTAGAAGTATATTTAAGAAACACGACAAAGTTTCTGGAAATCTAGAAAAGCAGTTCTTGAATATCCTTCTATATTTCTTGGAATGTTTCCAGTTTACTTGCTATTTAGATGTGTTTCTGTAAATGTGTTTCTTGAATGATTTTTTTTTAAGTTTCTAAACACCTTTTGCTGTTTCTTGAATACGCTTTGTCTTTCCTTGAAACGTTTCTATTCTTCTTGAATGCATTTATCATTTATATTTTTCTAAAAAAACACTTTCGTGTTTCCAGAGATGTAAACGTGTTTTTTCAATGTTTTTCTACGTTTCTATTAACAATTTCATATTTCTCAGACATGTTACAAAATTTCTAGATTTCTTTTTGTGCTTCTTAGACATGCTTCGACTTTTCTTGAAATGTTTCCATGCTACAGTAGACTCTCTCAAATTCGGACATATGGGACCGAAATGTCAGACGAATTAGACAGAAATTCGGGCAACAAACTTCTTGAAATGCAACGATTTTTTATTAATGTGCATATATATATTGAGTTTACACACTCATATAACGTAAATTGCATGAAAATCCCTCAATAATGCAAAATCACATCAAAACTAAGATAAACCATGCCAAATTTGAGCATATTTGATTCATTTGATAATCATAATCAAACTTGAAAAATGACAACAAACTTTTTTCAAATGTAATCGCTGCCCGAATTAAAAAGTAGCCCGATCTTAAAAGAGCCGAATTTGCGAGAGTCTACTGTATTTGGATATGTTTACGTAAAGTAAACGTGTTTCTTGAATGTTTTCCTACGTTTATAAAACAGTTTCGTGTTGTTCAAATGTATTTTTAAGTTTATAGAAACCTTGCCGTCTTTTTGGACACGCTTTCATGTATATTAATGTGGTTCTTCTAGAGATGTTTCAAAATTTCTAAAAACTGTCGTTTTTTTGATATGCTTCCACGTTTCTTGAAACATTTCCATGCTTTTCGCTTGTGTTTCTATTTTTCTAGAGCACTTCGATACTTACAGAAACAAAAAAATGTGTTTCTTGAATGTTTTCCTATGTTTCTAGAAAGATTTTCTTGTTTACTAAATCTGTTTCTAAATTTCAAGAACTCTTCGTGTTAACTGAAATATGCTTCTATGATTCCTAGAACGTTTTCATGTTTTTTAGATCTGTAACGTAAACGTGTTATTGGAGTGTTTCTAAATTTAAAAAAATGTTTCGGTATTACTTGAAGGTGTTTCTAAATTTCTAGAAATCTTTTCGTGTTTCTTGATTACACTTCCGCGTTTCTTGGAACGTTTCCATGCTGCTTGCATGTGTTACTGTTTTTCTACGTGTTATTCTCCACCCCTAAAAACGTTTCTGTGTTTCTTAAATTTCTACAAGCATTTCCATGTTTCTTAGATACACTTCCACGTTTCTTGGAGCGTTTCTAAATGCTTCCTGGATGTATTATTGATTCTAAAACGACATCCGTGTTTCCAGAAACGCAAATGTGTTTCTAGAATATTATTCTATGTTCCTCGAACATTTTTGTGTTTCTTAAGTATGTTTCTGAATTTCTAGATGTGGTTCTATGTTTCTTGGATAAACTTTCGCGTTTCTCTGAACGGTTCCATGCTTCTTGGATAAATTTCTGTTTTTGTAGAAACACTTCCGTGTTTTCAAAAACGTTAAGTATTTCTTGAATGTTTTTTTTTCTAAAAGCAGTGTTGTGTTTCATGAATACGCATTTCTTGGAAGGTCACAATACTTTTTAAATGAATTAATGTTCTTCTTCTACAAACATTTCTGTGGTTCCAGAAATACGTTTCTTCAATGTTTCACCAAGTTTCTACAATCCATGTTTCTAGGATACACTTCCAGAGTTCGAAATGTCTTGGATTTCATGTTACTATTTTCTAAAAAAAATTCTATGTTTCTAGAAACGTATCTGGGTTTCTCAAATATATCTTCCTCTTTGCAGAAATGGTTCTTCATGTTTAAAAAGTTTTCTGTGTTTCTAGAAACATATTTCGCGTCTTCATAAGACGTCTTTTGCTTTCTGCCCAAATGATTTCTATTCCTAAATAAGTTTATTCTCGGCCGGCGCAACGGCCCAAAAGGGATATTTTTTGGGACTTCAGTCAACTGACAGATGTTTTTTTTTTAGTTTTTATTAATGTTATTCTATTTTATTTTAGAAACCATAGAAAGAGGGTGCAACCCTCTTTTTCAAGCGCATGGAAAACAAAACAGAAAAAAACAACATAGAGAACCGACTGGTTTTGATTTCCAACGTCTCCCTATTTCAAGAAGTTTTTAGCAGGTTTTTTTCTAGTCGTATTTTGACAAGTGTAGTGGTTTTCGTCAGGAAAATGTAAAGAAATAAAATAAAAGAAAAACTGAAAAATTAATTAGGATACGCTTTTTCTGAGTTTCTTACGGTTATAAAAGCTGCAGAAGATATTAATTCTGGTTTTATAATTTTTTTTCTTTTCTTGTTTTTGTAGAATTTGAAGGAGAATTTAAAAATTGTGACACACATTTATCAAGCAATAGTAAAAAAAGATAAACAGAATCAACGTTCTTTCGGTGTCTGATAGGTGTAATTTAAGGAATCTCCAGGGGTGTTCTTGGATTTTATTGAATATGGTCAGGAGGATACTGGAAGTAATAAATGACCAAAATTGGACCAGAAAAGGTACACAAAGGCCTTAATTGGCAAGCCCTTATCTGATTAGTTTAATTTGTCTAAAATCACGCTTAGTTTTGTGAGACAGTTTTTAAACAGTTTTTTTTTAATATAAAACAGATAAACAGATTTAGAAAAATGTTGCATTTCAAAAGAAATGGTTTTTGTGAAAAAGTGTATCAAATCAGAATAATCCCCCTACAGATGGACGTTTCGTCCTTATCCGAAAATATCGCTGAATCATTTCTGAAAACGTTTTTTCAAGGTCAAAGATTAAAAAGGCTCTAGAGAGTGTATTTCTCAACCGAATGGGTCATTTTTGGACTCGTTGGAAAGGTCTTGGAATTTCCGATATATTGAACCGGTTTCAATCGGTTCAGAATCGGTAATGAACCGGTTCATAATCGATAGCTAATTTTTATTCCGGATTCAATTATATTATTCCTGAGGTGTATCTTAGGCAATGTTTTGAGTGATTTATAAAGCGGTTGACTTCGGTTGTGAACCGGTAATGAACCAGTCAAAGGTTAAAAAGGCTTTAGAGAGTGTATTTCTCAATCAAAATGCTCATGTTTCGACTCGTTGGAAAGGTCTTGGAATTTCAGATATATTTTGAACCGGTTCCAACCGGTTTTCCAAGGTCAAAGATTAAAAAGACTCTAGAGAGCGTATTTCTCGACCGAATGGGTCATGTTTGGACTCGTTGGAAAGGTCTTGAAATTTGCAATATATTGAATCGGTTCCAATCGGTTCAGAACCGGTAATGAACCGATTCATAATCGATAGCTAATTTTTATTTCTGATTCAATTGTATTACTCCTGAAGTGTATTTTGGATAATCTTTTGAGTGATTCATAAATCGCTAGTGAACCGGTAATGAACCGGTTATAACCCGATAAGTAATTTTTTGTTCGAAAATCAATTTTATTGCTCTGGAAACTATTTTGGGGGATTTTTTTTAAAAGAAATTCTTATTAAATTTTGTTTTTATTTATCAATTCTTTCAAATTGGTTTCAATACCGATATAGTAAGGTAAGGTAACTGGATCGTCTTCCGAAGAGTGCTACTTAAACGCTTGTTTTTAGACTGATGAAATTCTCTTTTACTTCTTCTAAATCCATAGCATTATTCACTGTTTCATTCAAAAACATTATATAAACAAAATTACCAAAAATATTAAAGAAAATTTATAAAATAATGATAATACTGAAATAAGTCAGCATGCGCTAACTGGATCGCCTTTTCGCTAATTCACTTTAAATTAAACCTTTGGATTTAAAATACTTTTTTCACAAGGAAAAAAACAATAAATGTTTTCAATCAACCATCTGTCATTAGCGAAAATATCACTGCTAGAAAATTTTTAATGAAGAACCCAGCTGGCACAAGATTGAAATGAGTCGATAACACTCACTTATTTAATGGATAAAAATATTATTTTTGTTTTTTCTCAAACTTGAATAGTTATATTATGTTACTGTAGTCTGTAGTGAGTATATTACGGAAATAAAATTAAAGATATTATTTTAAGTGGATTATCTAGTTAGCGTAGTCATAAATGATCCAGATAGCGAAGCGCCCCTATTAGCACATTTGACTATACATATCAAAAATTGCTTTTCAAATAACTTTTGAAGCAGTGAAGAAAAACTCCCAAGTTATTCGAATGCTTTTGAGTTCGACTTCACCGTTGCATTGTTTTCTGTTTTATTTATTTATTTTTTTAAATACTATTAATAATGCGGGTAATAAATACCACGAAGGGACTTTGACTTCTCGAAAATGTGGTTTTCATACATTTTTTCAAAATATAAAAATTATCAATTTATTCCTCATTTTTCACTCTATACTCTTACACTTCTTCACATTGTAAAATAAAGCATGATTTTTCAAATGTACTTTTTGTCTCACTCAACTCTCCATACAATGTTGTCGAATACATGCAGAAAAATTTCAACTACAACACATTCACCACCCCATAATACATTGTACTGTACATGTTTGAAAAATAAAGCACTTTTCATGTAAATTTTATTTTTAGAACATTAAACTCCTTGGGTATTACCTTTAAAGAAACAAAGGCAAGCATTTTTTTTGGTTATACTTGAAAAAATATATATAAAATGAAATGCTATTTATGCGAAATACAAAAAAAAAACCTCATTTTTCCTTATTCTTCTTCTATTCTTTGTTCAATTCTTTTACAAAAAAAAAGAAGCAGACGGTTTTTTTTTATTATGCTTCTTCGAGAAGTTTTATAATCACAATCGTTGTTCTTCATTTTCTCCTCTTTTCGTTTCTCCTCACCAAAAACGGAGAATATTACAGAAAATTGTCTATTTCATATTTTTTTCTTCTTCTTTTATATTTTCTATGTATTAAAAGTTATTTTAAGTCATTAAATGCAATATCGTACAAAAACCACCATTTTATCCCAAGAATCTCTCTCTTTCACTTCATAAGTTGACTTATTAAACAAATAAGGATGTTTCCTCACAATTCAGACGCTCTTTATATTGTGCTTTTAATGAAAATTATTATAGTGTGATGACGCACAAGAGATCACTTTATATGGGGTCATGGACAATTTAATCACAATAAATACCAAGCAACAAACCAAGAAAAAAAATCCCATTAAATAAATAGAAAATATTTTTCAAATAATATAACTTCCCTTTTTTCTAATTTAAAAAACAAAAATTAATAATATTCCTCCTCTTTTCAAAAAGACATTATAAAAACAGCGTTAATTGCAGAAATACTTTTATGATTCTCTTCGCAGTCATCAAAGTCAAAGAAAATTTACAGCGTCATGGCAAAAATCATAAAACACGTCTCGTATTCCTATATAGTTTTTCTCACAACTCTTAAAACTCGATCCCTTGAATAATTATTCAATTTTTCTTTACTCTGTTGCAACATTTTTTTCAAACAATTGTAAAAAAAGGTAATTGTAATGTATATATTTTATGAGTTGTTTTTTTTTAATAAATGCGTTAAAAAAAACATCATAAAATCATAACATCATAAAGTTTTATGCAATTATTGGCATTGAAAAATCAAAACTTGTTCTTGTTCATTGTAAATATAAGCTTCAATAATGACAAAAAAAGCTAAAAAGCCTTCAAAGGTAAGACGGCGATGGACGTTAAGCCCTTTAGGACAAATGGGACACCGGTGTCCCAAAAACGGAAAGTAATTTTTCGGGCTATTTAGAGGACAAAATAACTTTCTGTAGTCAAAAAATAAATGGTTTTGCTTTTGGGACACCGGTGTCCCACTCGTCCTTAAAGGGTTAAAAACTGCAACATTGCAAATTCTCTTTCTCTTACGCTTTATGAGCATTAACTGTAAACGTTGACTAAAGATTCCAAGCGATTCAAGCGCCTCTAGCGTTAGACGACAAATTCACATTTCACATATATCCGTCGTCTTGGGATCCTTGATAAATCTAAACCAAATGGTTATGAACCGATCGTTTTTGTCTAAAAATCAATAATGTAACATTTACAATTCGACCACTACAGAACTTTATTAATATAGAATTTAGAAAAAAATGTTAGATGATTTTTGGTGCTCAGTATATAGTTTCAAGAATTTCGCAAAGCTAGAATACCCGTTAGTTAGATAAGACTGTATTTTTTAAATCTTAATTTTCCATAGACTCTTTAATTGAACATAGAATGAAACCACATTAACATGAACACAATCATAAAAGGTGACATAGTTTTATGTAAAATACAAGTTAGGATTTAGTAGGGGAAGCTGGGGCTACATTGATATACAAGTTTTACAAAGCTTTTGTGGAAATAAATAAATAAGTACAGTAGAGCTCCTCAAATTTGAACATTTGGAGGGTATAGATGACATTTCTCACTCCTCGAATTTGAACAATATTTCCAAAAACGTAACAGAATTCATGAGAAATGCACTTTCCCAAATTTAAAAAAAAATAACTTTAGAGAATAATATCAATATAATTTATTGTTAAAGAAATGGAATTTGTTGCGGAAGTTAATATAATACGACAATATTGAGGAAACACTAGAGAAAAATAGTTCTAATTCAGACTCCACGCAAAACTTTCTTCACATAATCTCAAATGTAATTCAAATTTCAGGAACTCGACTGAAATTGTAAGGCCCAGCCCAAAATAGCCTCATCATTCCCTATATAGATATTATTATTATTATTATTATTATTGAAATCTTTAGAGGGTTTCCTAAATTTATAATTCAAAAATAGTGCATTTTTTCTTTATTACTGTTTAAATTAATATACAAACTATCTAAAGAATTTTTTTTTAAGACATGAATAAAAAAGCTAGTCCTCTGCATGCAAACTTTTGTTCAAATTTTAGTTAATATTCTGATCATGTTATAGTAAGATTAATTTTTTTTAATAATTAATATTTTTAAGTAAAATTCGTTACGTGAATTGCTGAATTGTTATTTTTCTCTTTTTGAATTATGAAAGCAGCGAAATTAATCAAATAAAAAATTGAAAGCCTCAATACAAAAGACGCTTAGATTTTTTAGGTTACGTTCAAGATAACCTAATAAAGCGGATATCTCAGAAGCGCCATAGGCAAGACCGTTTGCTCTTAGGTGGATGAGATCTCTGACTCAACTCTCTCACAATTGTGATTTCGAGTCTCGCCCGGTACAAAAAAAACTAAATGTCAGGAAAATACATTTTCACTGTATTAAAACGTAACATAATGCAATGCCTCTGCCCAAAAGACTCTGGAAAAATCGGAATACAACAGCAATATAAAATGATTACATTGTAACAAGTATTCCGATACGAATAAAAATAAATAACATAACCTCAAAATACTGTTTCAACCAATTCAAATAACTATAGCAACTAAGAATACGGTTGACGGCTCAACATAACTCACATTGCAAAATGACACTAATTACAGTGTGATCGGTGCAATCCGGACTAGTTCTCGACGGTTACGTTTAAAATAATTTTGAGGTTATGAATGCATGTGTGTTCAGCAATAAAAATGAATAATCCTGTGATGTTTTTTTTTTAATAAATGAAGTATAATGGCATAGAATTCTCTATTACGTCTTTTTAATCTTCTTTGAAACTTTCATTCTAATTATACAAAAACAAAAATCAAAAAAAGCTTCTATTATATTTTCGAGACCTTGAGGAAATTCAAAAAATCCATCCGGATAACAAAACGGACATCTCTCATTTTGTTTCCCATTCATCCCAATAATAAAGCGGACACTGTATTATTAAAAATAAATAAAATATTTGGACAATAAAGGATCAAATTATTTCTTAAGGGAGCATGGGCCAAATGTGACGAGACAAAAATTTAATAATTCCATTTTTTTAGAAACAGAGGTTCCAACATTAGGAACATTTCCAGGACCAAAGAAGGCGCGAATTCGCAATTAAACACATGGAATAATTGCATACCTTCAAAAGATAAGGAGAAGTCGGGTACCTTTGAATCGAGGTACCTTTGAAATTGGCCTTTTCCCGGTTTTAAATGTAAATTAAGCCTTATCATAATGCAATTTAGCTTCGTAATTTGTGGAGCTAAATTATATCACGATAAGGTCCAGTTTCATTTAAAAATAGAAAAAGAACCAATTCAAAAATTCTCTACTCTCCCCTATATTTCACAATATAAAACATTTTTAGTTCCCATTTACGGTTCCTCGATAAATTGCTAGAATATTTATAATACTTGATAATACTTTAAAAAATTGTTTTTCTAAAAAACGTGAGGAGATGTGGGGGGTACTTTGATATAGGATTTTTTGCATATTTCTAAAGGAAACTGGGATTTAATGTAATGTAATTTAGATGGACAAAACAATTGTGGATCTAAGTTAAATTATGACAAAGCACAGCATTCTATTCCTCAAGTTCCCTATGTTCCGAGTGAAATATCATGTATGATGCACGCATCGCACATGTCTTCATGAAACACTGTTAGGCATATTTCTAGTTGATGTTCCATATGAACTTTGTCACACGAAAATCTTCTTGACTGAAGTATATTCCTAAAATGAAAACACTTAAGCATATACTTCAGTCGAGATGAAATTTTACACCGAAAGAGTATTAATTACATCGAAATTCATAGAGTTAATTCAAATCTGCCATAGAGTTGTTTTAAGTTTTTATGCTTTTTCTTAGTAATCCCATTTTGGCATTGATTCTATCCTATTTTGGCATTGGTTCTATCCCATTTTGGAATTTATTCTATCCCATTTTGGTATTTATTTTATCCCATTTTGGTATTAGTTTTATCCCATTTTGGTATTGATTCCATTTCATTTTGGTATTGATTCTATCGCAATTTGGCATTGATTCTATCCCATTTTGATATTGATTCAATCCCATTTTGGTATTGATTTTATCCCATTCTGGTATTGATTTTTTCCCATTTTGGTATTGATTCCATCACATTCTGGTATTGATTCAATCCCATTTTGGTATTGATTTTATCATATTTTGGTATTGATTTTATCCCAATTTGGTATTGATTTTATCCCATTTTGGTATTTGTTTTATCCCATTTTAACCAAGGTGTATTTTGGGCAATAATTTGAGTGATTTGTAAATTTATTGACAACCGGTACAAGTAAGTGATGCAAAAGTACTTTTGTAGTACTCAAAAGTACTACAAAAAAATTCACAGATGGCTATCTATTAAACATTTATAAATAAATTAATTGAATTGAAAATAATAAGTGTTTTGACGTCAAGTAGAAGAAAGGGAAAAAAAGAGAGAGAGAGAGCAGTCTTTTTCGCAAGGATAAAGCAACTTTATCTCTTTACAGGTACGCTAGAGACTCTAGACCCATCAGGGCACTTCCTATTCCATTTAATTGGGATCCTAGGAGAAATTATTGCCCTGGCCACCGCCGTCTTAGCATTGGTTATCAATCTACTACAGAATATCTCAGATCAGAGATACTTATACCCTTCGGTGGATACCACAAATCGATCCAAGGACCATTTACATGACCTTCATTAACCCCGAGATCTTCCCATCCAACCAAAACCATATTTTTGTGGATATTTTATCCTTAGACGAAAAAACCGTTGAATTATTTCTAGGAAGGATTTTTCAAGGTCAAAGATTAAAAAGGCTCTGGAGAACGTATTTCTCAAGGAAATGGGTCATTTTTGGACTCGTTGGAAAGGTCTTGGAATCCTCGATAAGTCTGAATCGGTTCCAATCGGTTATGAACCGGTAATAAATCGGTTCAAAGCGATTTTTAACGTAAACGGTAAATGATACAAAAGCTAAAGTACTAGAAACTATATCTTGCCCAGGGGGGTGACATTAGCTCTGAAAAATGCGACAGTTTTTAGTGTAATTTTTTCCCTGTTTTCGTACACATTTCACGAGATATCTCCAAAACTACGTAGGTTGCCAATTTGGAGTTTTCGGTTGCCTCTTCGTTATTAAATTGGCTTTTATTTTGTATTAGTATTATTTGCTGATTCATTCTACAATGACAGAAAACAGCTAATAAACTCAAAAGTTTTTTCGGCTCGCTAGGATCATATGGGAAACATAGGGAATGTTATGCCCCTGGTCTTGCCTGAAATACTTCTCTCTGCTTATTTTTTTATGAATTTCCGTAAATTTAAGCTTTAGAAAATGGTTCGATAGCCACATTTCCCTTCCAGTTAGAAGAAAATAGTCTTTGGCGAGATGGTAGGTTGTCACATTTTGCCCCAACTTCCCCTAAGCCTGTCATTTTTTTCTGTAACATCGTGCTTTTTGATTGGACAGAGCTTTGAAAGCTTTCAAAGCTCTAACGAACCAAAAATGCGATGAGACTAAAATATTTATTGGGATTTATTTGATTGAATGTGAATAATGTTTTACGTTACAAGAAGACTATTATTAATTTTTTATTCGTAGCAATAAAAAAGGGCTTGCAAAAAAAAGTGTATTTGATGAATAACTTGAAATTTAAATTCAAATTGCAGGATTTCCGAGCGAGAGCTTTTATAATATTCTGTAATTTATGTTAAAACTTTTGCCAAGCTTCTGCATATTTAATTTTTTAGTTAAGCAGACGCTTCGGCATTTTGCCTGAGGGTGTATTATGTAACTGGTCGTATCCCTTTGGCCTCATTTTACAACGCTGCTGCTGCTGTAATAAAGGGCTTGGCACCGCATGGAAAATGTTGTGCATTAGTCCACAGCATCTTTATGAGTACCATAATTTCCCTATTTTATTTTTATTATTTTTTTTTTATATTTTTCTGAATTTTAAAAATATTTTTGGTGTAAAATAATTTTTATCACTCATCTGTATCTCGATTTAATCGAAAATTCTGGAGATTGTCATGAAGAAAGTTAGCAAGAGGAAAAGTTTTGAAAATTGGATTTGTATTGATTTTATCTGAAAATTTTCCTCATTAAATGACTTTTCTTCCCGCGCCCTTTTTGGCCCTACATAATGTAAACGTCCATGTAAGTAAATGTCTAGGGAAAATGTAACTGCGCAGAACAATTAAAGGGAGAAAAGGTGTACTCACCGCAGGATTCTTCAGGGGATGCTGTACAATTTTCTCCACTATCACCATCTCGGGATGATGGTCCAGCCGGTTTTTCTGGGATGGCTTTTTGGGTTTCCGGGACTTTTGGTGGACTCAGAAGGGACAATGATGTTATCTCTTTGATCTGTGGCACTTTAATTGAAATTCCCAGTGGATCAATGACCTTGGTGGCCGTCTGATTGGCCGTATCATTGGAATCTGGGAATTTCTGGGCAGGTTTTGAGGCACCAGTGGGGATTATCGTGAGTCCTCCGGACTGAATGGCACTCACGGAAATCTCCGAGCGGGAATTGTTAACTACAATTTTGGAATTGTGCCTGGACGTGTGGGGTCCGTACACAACAATGTCCCCCGGAGAGCCATCGGACGCCCCATCTCTGGACCCGGAGTCCTTCTTGATGCTCAACGGAAGCATTGACGGAACTGTGCGCAATCTATTCTCTGCAAATAACCAACAAATAATTCATAAATATCTCTCCAAAGGAAATTAAAAAAAAAAACAGCAAAAAGCTAATCATTGAGCGGACTACTTACTTTCCATAAAGATAAACTACCGCCGTCTGAGGAATACACTACATCTAAAAAGAAAATGGGTACTCCAAAGTCAAAATCACTCCCAATGTTTGTCTACAGCTTTTCACCCCAAAAACTCCACTTTTCACAAACATTCCACTTCAATGGGCTAGCCATGGGGTTAATGCACATGTTAAGTCACTTTTTGCCGCAAAACCAACACTTTTTCCACGAAAATTCCGGCAAAAATTGGGCAAGTTTTTTTCATGTGACTGTCCCCGTAAACGCAAATTTTCCTTCTTCTTCGCTCTGTCTGTCTCTCTCGTGAAGCTGACAGCAAATCATCGCTGGGCTGTCACTTTTTGGGACACACTCAGTTAACTTCACGCTGCATCCCAAAATGCACCGCGCTGGATGATTCCCGCCAAATATCTCACCGCCGTTTTTAATTTTAAATTTTTAACGATTTGGAAAGTATTTCTCATTTTTATCATAAGCACTTTTCACTTTTGCATAGGGTAAATTAAGCTAATTCAAAACCTGCTCCAAATGGAGATTTTTCGCTACTCCAAATGGAAACATTATTGTTTTCACAATAAATACAGTACTAAATTACTAGCCGTACTCACTATGGCGTTGTTATCTCGTAATCTCCGTAATCTGTTATCTTGTTATAATTTTTCATTTATAAAATACATTACGAGAACATAACGAGATAACGAGATAACGATATTACAAGATAACAGCGCCATAGTGAGTACGGCTACTATATTTATATATTTTCTATAACACTGTTTCATTATTTAGTTAATTTTGCTCCAAATAAAGCGAAAATCCATTCATATTCACAACTTTTAATTTGTTAATTTCTTAGAAAAATTAAAAGTGTACCTTTTCACCATCGAATTTTTCATCGATCGACCATGTTTTCCAGTGAAAAATACAATAAATTGACTGTTGTTTATTCGTTTTGTTTAAAATTTATGTCATATTTCTGGCTAATTTTGGTTAAATAAAGTGTTAATCTTCATTGTTAACGGTACGTGATGTTTTCAAGTGAAATTATTACTTATTTCGTGAAGAAAAAGGGTTTTTCTGAAGTGTCTGCAAATGCTTCAATAGGAAACCCCGGAAATATGATTTTTTGGAGAGATTTTCTTATTGTATTAGATGAGAAATGAGAAAAGGCTATGAATAAGAACAAATCCTGCACTCAAAAGCAACTCAACAAGGTTTTGCAAGCCTTTCGTCGCGGTTTCACTTACACTGTTTGTCTCCAATTAGAAACTTTCCCTTGTCTCCATTTGGATTAATTTGTTTCCAAAAGAAGCATTTTATGCTCGCGTATTTTTCTTGTATTTAAGAAGTTTTCAAATTATATCTAAAGAATTTTCACTAAACAGTAACATTCTAGAAGAGTCAAGGAGCAAATTTATGTAATTCTCTTCGGAAAAAATATGAACTTAAAGTGTTGAATCTTCTGTCAAAGTTAAAGCGTCTTGAAATGATTTTGAATTAGGATATTTACTCTAAGGTGGGGTAACTGGATCATTTTCTGAAGAGTGCTACTTAAACGCTTGTTTTTTACTGATGAAATTCTTTTTTAATAATTCTAAATCCATAGAAAATTTTCACTGCTTCATTCAGAAACATAATATAAAAAGAAATTATCAAAAAAATTAAAGAAAATATATAAAATACTGATAATACTGAAATAAGTCAGCATGCACTAATTGGGTCGCCTTTTCGATAATTCACTTTTAATTAAACCTTTAGATTTAAATACTTTTTTTCACAAGGATAAAACAATAAATGTTTTTAATCAACCAACTGTCATTAGCGAAAATATCACTGACTAGAAAATTTTTAGTGACGAATCCAGCTGGCCCAAGATTGAAATAAGTCGATTGCACTCACTTATTTAGTGGATAATAATATTATTTTTGCTTTTTCTCAAACTTGAATAGTTATATTATGTTACTGTAGTAACTATAATACGGAAATAAAAATAAAAATATTATTAGTGGATTAGTCATAAACGATCCAGATAGCGAAGCGCCCGGATTATGACTCTTGACTATACCTATACACAGTAAAAATAATCACTACGATTATCGCGTGTAATAGGAGAGCATCGATAATTGTAGTAAATTTCAAACGATTATTGTAGCCAGCAAAAGTGAAAAGCAAACAAGTTTAATTTTCTCGTAGTGGAAAATCAAAGTAAGTTGAATTTTGCTCCAAAAGTTCCACTTAAATTACACAAAATATAAAAAGAAGAAGAATGAGTTCAAACCGTTCAAACGAAAGTAGTTGAAAGTTGAACTTTTTGCTGCGATAATCTGTTGAAATATTACAACGAGAATCGCATTGATTCTATTACACTACACACGATAATCGTAGAAATATCCAACCAGTAAATTGAATGAAGTTTAAGCTATTTTGTTGTTTCATTGTAATACTATTAATTATTACTACCATTTATTGCATTTGGACCATTACCGAGAGTTGAATTTTACTAATTGTGCAATTCTACTAATTCCTTTTCAATTGAAAGTTTATTTTTTTCAGTGGTTATTATTTGAAATTTCAACTACTTTAGTTCAACTCATAGAATTCAACTTGCGAATTTCATCTTGTTTTTACTGTAAGTGTGCCAAATTTCGGTATAGTTGCATGCAAGCGCCAAAGACTCAAGTTTTAGGTGTAATATTTTTAATATATATAGATTTTTTTATTCCTTCTTCTTAAGGAGTATCGTTTGGAACTTTGTAAACAGTTTTTCGTCTTTATTTTTTCTAAAATCATTCTTAATACATTTTAAAATAATTAAAAATGCAGACATAGCTTTGGTGGCACAGTTATATCACCTTCATTCTCATAGTTCCTTGCCCTTTCGGAATTCTTCCAATGCCTTTTTCGCATAATCTCGTTTATCGAAGCGACATTTTTTTTTTGCATTGTATATATATAATCTCTAGAGCTCTAGATTGTGCGAAAACTAAATAAACATGGAAGTTCGAGGAACAAAAAGTGGTCGGAATAGCAAGCTGGCCGAAATTTGATACACTTACTCTCAATTTTCTTGTGAAAAATTGGAGAGCATTTATAAAACAATTTATAGGATTGATTAAGTAGTTTGGTCACTTTTAGGTTTCATGTTCTTGCATTTTTTAATCTTTTGTTTATTTTTAATATAATTATGTTTCGTACAAGTACAATGATGCCGTAGTCATTCTTCTTAATAATTCAGGAGAATTCCAGGGATTTTGGTGTATTTCATTGAACAAATGAATTTTATGGAACTGTGCGTGTTTCAGTATTTTTGACTTTTCACCATTTTACCACCCGGCAAATTTTGCAGAAATTCGTCAGATTTGAATTCTTAACCGCCGAAAATTTTGAAAATTCTTCTAAGGCAGATCCGATTAATATATGAAAATTCTGCAGAATTCTATAGAAGATTAACCGAATTTTCGGCACTTTCTTCAAGATGTGTCGTTCTGTCAAAATGGACTCTGAGAATATTTTCTCTAAAATTATTTATCAACTTGATGGAATTTGTAATAACGATTTTCATGCTTTATTTCAGAGTTGTGCAGGAACCGTTTGAAATCGAATAAACGTCAAAATAAGTTTGTTCAGGTAGCGTTTTGGCCATTGACATACAAGTTTCATTTGACGTTTGTTCGGTTTCAAATGGTTCTGATCTGGCACACCTGTGGTTTATTTATACATAATAAATATTTGCAAGGGTATGTTGTCTATAGACAGAGAATGGTCAGATATAGGATTATGAAGTACAGTAGACTATCTCAAATTCAGACATGGGTGAATTAGAGAACTTGACCCTTTTCTATGATAATACAAACTTAACCTACAAAATAATAATAATAATTTGCTAATAATAATTTTAATAATAACTAATAATAATTTGCTAATTGGGTTATCCTCATTAATAAATTTAATTAAATTTGCATTTTTTTTGCATTGAAAATTTCTATGCATATCACATATCAGTACCGAAAGGTGTTCCATAGTCAGCCGGGTAGAAGACAAAATTTTGTCAGTTTTTGGGACATGCATGAGATAATTGAGTTAACTTCACACTGTATCCCACTGGGTAGTACAAGTTTTTTCCTCCTTCGCAAAATTTACTTTGCTGCATCTTTGCTCAAGATTTTGAGGTAGAATTCTAGCAAGAATAATCCAGCAAAGATGCAGATAGAGAGCAATCGTGGCCATCCAAAGTCCATATCTGTGATTTGAGTGTCAAGGGGAGGGTGGAAAAGTGCAAAAACTGCGGTGAGATTGGATCGAAATGCTGCAGCTGACCTTCAGAACATAAATAAAATTCTTTTGCTCGACCGAATCCCTTTATTTACCCAAAAATATTTCGCAATTAGTGTTGTTAATCAGTGCCACGATGCCTCACGGTGCACATGGGACAAAACCGACGAGTGTCTTTCGAGATATTTGCCATCAAAATCAACTTGGCGACAACAAACGCCTCACAACATCGACAAAAGGTAAGAAAATAACATTGAACACGTTTATACGCTAAGTAATCCCGGATTGTTTTTAGATTATGTTACTAATTCAGTTCGGTCACAGCTTTAGTCATCGGTTAAAATTATTTTCGATTTTAGTGACTATATTCGAACCTTGGCTCATTTTAAGTGATTTCTTTGGATTTAGGATTATTTTCTTTTACAATGCTCAAATTGATAAATCAGTAAAATTGATAAATGTGTTTAGAATTAGAATGGTAGGATGTACGTGTTGTACGAGCTAGAATTCTTGTACCATCCTCTAAGGGACCTTAGGGACTTAATAAGTCCATTTCCAATTATTTCGAATTCGAATAATCTTCTACTTCCTCTTGAAATCCGGCAAGTCTGCCTTCTAATTTCTTAGATATGTCTTCAAAATTGCTCAGTATTTCTTAATCGGACGGACTCCTGGAGTGCCGGGAAGGTTGACCATCTTTCCAACATACTGCACATTTTTCTTGCTAGCAGATCAGGCGAAAAGTGTAGGGGATATTTCATAAGTCTTGGCAGAGAGGCCAGAAGTCGCCTCTGCTGGCACTCTGTAATGTAGATCTCCTTGATCATTTTTACCTGTTGTGAAAAATTCAATGCTGCGACGTCTACTTGAACCTTGAACAGATGGCCACCAACCATGTACTTTTTCGGGAATTTGTCGCACTTCTTGTAGCGAAACTTGCTAGCCACAAACGTACGTGTCTTTGCTGAGTAAAGTTGCTGACCAGGAAACTGATTGAAATCACCTTTAACGATGCTTTTTTTTCATTTATCCAATATAACCTTGGAATCCTTCGAGAAAATGATCATTGAGTCTCCTCGACCTTGCTTTAGCACTTTGACGCTGTTTTGTCGGTCTAATGGGGAGCAGCCTGAGCTTTGTAGAACAAGCTCCAAGGAATTCCCATCTTTTTCAGACATCTCGTATGAAAAGATTGATTCGCTTCTTGAAAAGCTCTAGTGTTGTTTTTCATCCTCTTGTCCTGAATCCCAGGTTTTCGAACAGTTCCTCCTGGTGTCTGAGCAACAGCCAAGAGTTCCTTGAACCGAATTATAATCAGCCAGACTGTGGAGTGGCATATTTTCCGGTTCTTTCGCGATTTCAGCATAACTCCTAATTGTGATCCATGAGATAAGTGTCAACTTTTAATCTTCGAATTCTCTCCATCATTTTAATCTCAGTCAAAAATGGTCAAAAACAAAATAAATGGACTATTGCGACTAAATTTTATGTCAAGGTTGAGAAAATCTTTTCATCTACACGCTTTATTACTGACTACTTCTATAAATATTCGGTAAATCTTGTTACGGAAATCGACTTACTTCTGTTCAAAATTTTGCGAAAAATGTCATCAGAAATATCGCAGTGGGCATAGGTTTTTACTTATTTTGTAAAAAATTTTGTGGACAATTTCCACGTTTAATTATGAATCAAATTTGCTCGAATTCTCTGTAGTTCCTTTTATTTTATCATGATTCTTTATAATTGAGCGCTTTTTGTGGAATTTACAATGACTTTGACGCCCAAATCTATCTATATGCCCGATTGAGAGAGAGTCTACTGTACTTAAGTGGCGCTGCGTCTCATTGAGGGACAAGGCCTCTTGCACTACCCCTTGACATTCTTCGCGATTCAAAGCGATAACCCTCCAGTACCTCAACAAATCCAGTCGTTTAAGGACCTCGTTCATTATCTCCTGCTATCTCCTTCGGGGGCATCCTCTAAAACGAACTCCTTCCGGCTTCGCATCATTTCATTATTGACAACTGAACCGTCTTGGTGAATTTGTTAGAGCAAAACAAGCTGCTTTTCAATGTATTTTTTTCTTGTATTTTCTCCAAAAGATTCAAATAATAAAAGTGACTGCTCCCGATCGCCAAAGAGTACAGTAACTCTGGCCATAGAGTTACTGTTTGTTGATGAATTTCTTTTTAAACAGTTGAAATTATTTGTTCTGACTAATTTACTCCGCGCGAAATTCGTTCTACCAAAGATTGATTAAAAAGAAATCGCCTGCGAGTATGCAAATTTTCTCGATGCATAAATTCATTTCGTGCGTTTTTTTTTCGGTCCCGAAAATGTGCATAATCCTTGGACTGAGTGTACTTCAACATTGTTACAAGAACTGCTGACATACAGGAGAGCCTCGCTATAGTCCATATTTGGTTCCAGATTTGACACTTTTGGATCTACAGTCAATGTCATATTTTAAAATTATCAACGACTTTTAGTATTGAAATTGCTCGACGGTTTCCACTTTCTTTGCGATTGTGGTACTTGTCCTCGCTCTCTTCATTCTCGATCACAATTATCACAACTACTCAATAAAGTTTGCCAAAAATCAACATTGCATGTCGCGTACTAAAAAACATAACCTAACTTAAAATCAGTGTTTTGAAATCACCGGTCGATAAATTGTGGACTATAAAGCGATGGCCTATAGCGGAGTTCTACTGTAAGTGTTGAAGGAAATTACGACAATTGGAGACTAAAGCGACTTTTGGACTTAATCCGTGATTTTTCTTAGCGTATAAACGGGTCTATTGCATTATAGCTTCCTTCTTTTTGGATTGCTTTGTTGAGCAGCTTCCTCTTGTTTCTCCCTGTTCCAGACAGCAAGACTTTCGTGCAGAACCTGAGCCTCTATCGATCTCTGAAGGTGCACCGAGGATGCGTGAATACCGTGACGTGGAATGAGAAGGGAAATCACGTATTGTCCGGATCTGATGACCAAACCCTCGTGGTCACGAATCCCTTCACGGGAAATGTTGCGGTGAAGTGTAAAACTGGTCACAGAGCCAATATCTTCAGTGCAAAGTTCATGCCGCACACGGGCGATCAGGAAGTGGTATCGTGCTCAGGGGATGGTAATGTCATCCACACGGAACTCCAGGCCACTGATGTATGCAATACAGCCAATATCAATGAGTTCAATTGCCATAGCAATAGTACAACGTACGAAGTGATAACGATTCCTCAAGAACCGAGGTGCTTCATGAGTTGCGGAGAGGACGGAACTGTGAGGCTGTTTGACTTGAGGAAGATCTCAAACTGCCACAAAATGTGCTGCAAGGAGAATATTGTCATCATGAGTCCGTCTTCCATCACGGCCATGTGCATGTCTCCCGTGGCGCAGAATTATGTGGCAGTTGGAAGTTCTGACAGTCATATCCGGATCTACGATAGAAGGTACGTGAGATTGGAAGAAGAAGGTGATTGAAATATTTGGAATCATTTTTGTGGTGCTACTCCAATGAAAAATGAACATTTTTTTTAGCTTAAAAGTTTCTGCATTATCGACATTCCTGTGTTTTGGTTCCTGTCTCGACTATTTGATAGTGGCACTGACTAGAAAAAAAACAGTCGAGACAGGAACCAATGCAAAGAAAAGTCGTTAACGCAGAAGCACATAAGGACAGCCATATACTAAAAAAGTTCATTTTTCACTGAAATAACACCATTAGCGGAAAGTACTCTCCCTTCGAACGTTCATGTCTTCGAATAATATGAATTTCTTTTACGTTTCCTACGCTGAGAAAAAAAGAGGATGCGAATAACTTTTTTTCCTCGTAACTTTAACATTTTTAGGTGTAAAAATATATCAACATTTTTTAATGTTCATTTTACACCTTTTTAAGGGTAAAATTAACATGAAAAAGGGTAACTTTAACCCTCAATACACCTAAAAGGGTAATATTTACACCAATTTCAGATCAATAATGCAGGGTAAAATTAACATTTTCGGAATGTTATTTTGACTTTTTCGGATTTCTCTCAGTGTAAGAGATTTCCACATGATTGTCACATAATTATCTATAATTGATAATAACCTAACTAATATTTAATAGAAATGTTTAAGTCTCTTAGGAAAACTTAAAAAAAATCACATTATTCAAAGGCATGAACGTTCGAAAGGAGAGTACTTTCCCCTACACTATTTACGATTTATTTATAAAAGATTGAGGCATTTTGGTTGATTCATTTTCCGAGTATTTTATTTTTACAGGTTATCTAAAATTAAAAAAAAGACTTTTTGTTTTTATTGCTTTTAAATTAGGTTTTAATTTGGAAAAACTTTAAATTTTATATTATTTTTAATTACAATATACTTATAAATTATATCGAAAATAATATAACATACCGAAAAGGAACTAAGCATGATTTTCTTTCCCACCTAATTGACTTTTAGAAACTGATCTGGAAATTTTATTTTGAAACAGATTCCTTAAAGGATTTTACAAGGGGTCTTTTTTCTCTTATTAAATCAGTCAAAAATAATCTAATCTTAAAATTGAAGAAATATGAATAAATGAGAAATAAACCTAATTTATTAATGTTTCAAGGGATTTTGCTTTAAATGAGGGTTATGTTGTACTTAACCTCCAAAAAAATTAGGCGATATTTGAAAAAAAGAACAGATCCTTCTAAGTATATTTTTAAAATGTATTTTTGATAACTTTAAAAACAATTCCGTGGAATTAGTTTCATTTTAAATTTAAATAGAACTTAACAAAGTAGCGTGAAGAAATTCTAACCTCCAAAAAATTAAGATTAATGTGGTTAATTTGATTCAAATGTGAACCATTATTTTTATTGATTTGTTTTTAAAATGCTTAAATTTTTGCGAATAAAATGTAGGCTCCATTCCTTCACTCGATGCAACTTGATAACATTTAGTGCTAAGTCTGTTTGTTGCTCGTTGTTCGTCCGTCCTCGTCTATTCCGAGACTCCAATCCGTCACGCGGCGATAATTCTAAGTATCGTCTATCCCGTCCATTGACCACAAAAAAATGTTCAAGTTTTGTTGAGTGCACATCGTATATCTCAAATATTTTAGGTTATAATGTATTCAACCTAACCACAATATTTAGTTACCACAATATTGTAGAATGTCCTCTACAATATGTCAAAGTAATCATCAAAATCGGTTCAGCGAGAGTTGAGATAATTGAGGTTATGTGATATTGAAATTGGTTTTTCGACTGTGGCGCCCCTGGTGTTGGTCACACAAAGTTCAAATGTTCTAGAAAATTGTAGAATTTTATGAAATCTTTCATTTAAAGCCCTTACTCATTATAAACTCGGTCAAATAGCACCGGAGATATAACGCTTTGAATTTCGTGAAATTTGACCCCTCTTATCTCCGATTTTCACGGAACCTCTCGCGAACCCACGGCACTTTTTGTAGACTTCATAGCCTAGACTACAACACTCTAAAATTAATTCAAATTGCATAATCGCGTTTTCAAAAAAAAAATAGTTTAAATTTTGGTGCTATCGCAGCACCACCTGTGGTGAAGATTTGAACTTGAAGTTTTGTCATCTGAGCTATTAAGGTCGAAAGAGCGGCCGAACGGAGGTCGGGGACGTTTTATAACCATACTTATATTCGTGTTCAGGAAGTATCCAAACAGATTTTGGCAAGGTTTTGGCAAAGCTCACCAGACTTCTAGAGCCCTTTTTAGGTTTTGACCTTGAAAAATCGTTATTATTAGGAACGATTCTACGGGATTTTCGTATAATGACGATATGTACGTTTAGGTAGTCTCCAAAAGATAGCCAAAAATTTTTTAAAAACATCCGAGAAGGGAAGGGGTGAGGGGTACATGAGGGGCATTTTAATGTTCGCAGAATTGACTTACGGGGTTCCCCTAAGGTTCCAAGTCTCTATCTCTAACCGTTTGGGCTCTAGACGTGGTAATGGCCGGACGGACAGCCACAGATTTATCAGAAATTGTCTGAAACACGAAGATTTTTTATACTTTGTATACTACCCTCTCCGTGGAGTTTGAAGATTGGGAATATAATCATTCCCAACAACAGTTTTTCAAGGTCAAAGGATAAAAAGGTTCTAGAGAACGTATTTCTCAACCGATTTGAGCAAATTTTGCGTTGTTGGAAAGGTCTTCGAATTTCGGATAGATTTAAAGCGAATCTAATCGACTTATGAATAGGTAAATCCTCTTTATCAAAATTTAGCTATTTTTAGGGCGATCTTTTGAGAGAAAAAAATTATATTTTGAGGTAATATAAAGTCAGAAATTTGGCCATTGCGCAAAGTAGGATGCTTCGTCACACCTTTTAATTGTTTTTTTGGGTAAATTTATTTATAAATCTGTTTTTAGTTGTTTGATCGATATTGAAATATTCCATACAAGCTGAATTTGGCTTGCTTCAGGTATTTAATGTTTTAGTTTTTTTTTAATATATTTTGGAATCAGGGTGAAAGGAACTTCTATTGACACTTTAAGAACTCGTGTCAGCACCTATTGATACCCTACTCTGTACCATTTGGGATATGAAATTTGAACATCTCTGTTTATAGTAAAAGGTATATTACAGAAAAAACGTTATATTACTTATATTTTACTAGATACATTAAATAATTTTCAACATTTTGGCAAAAGTGTCAATAGGGCTTCCCTGTCGAACAAACGTTCCTTCGACCCTAGATTTATTTACGATAAAATTTAGCCATTACGAAGCTTGCTTGGGATAGTACGAAGCTTGGAAATTTTCCTCTAAATTCATTTTTCTTTTTAAAGTTGCTACGTCAGTTGAACTATTGCAGAGTTTTCTCAAATTACGAGAGTGGAAACACTTCAATTTCTTTAAATAAAACCTTTTAAGTGTTATGGTGTCTATACTAGACACAATTTTCGTAAAAAATCGCCTTTTTTGAAAAATTTTGAAAGAAATTGCTCTTTCAGTGTAAATTCATATTTACTTTATTTTTAGTCCGGGAAAAACAGATTTTCCAATGATTTCTTTCCCACAGATTTTTGTCCTATATTGATTTTTCGGCCAGTGGAGAGCAGAATACCCTTCCGGTGAAGGCTTTCACGATCCCGTCGCTGGAAAAGCGCCCTTTTAGGGTCACTTCGGTGTCCTACAGCTCAGATGGGAGCCAGCTGCTCGTGAGCTATTCATCGGATCATCTGTATTTGTTTGACGTGACAGGGAATGGAGTAGAAGTGACTCCGCTTAGTGATAAGGTGAAGAGGAAGATGCAGAGGCAGGAGAATGCTGATCCTCCGCCAGTCAGAAGACTGAGACTGCGGGGAGATTGGAGTGACACGGGCCCAGATGCCAGGCCTGAGAGGGAAGTGACAGATGCAGGTGGTGCTTCAACGGGTCAAGTGAGGCCGATCCTGCATGCCACGATGATGAATCGGATGACAGAAGTGATTTCCCGGATGTTGGCTGATCCTCGAACTCGGGCCAATCTCAATCTTCTGAGTCACTTGGGGCAGCAGGCCAATCCGACATTGGCCGAGGAACAGAGGCAGCAGGAACCTGGACCGAGTTCTGGTGCAGTTCCGCATCCCAATGGCAGCAAAAATGCCCGGGATGATCCGGAAGGTGCCAGTTTCGGTTCGGACGAAGAGGCAGAGAAGAATCTTCCGGAATCCTTTCCGGAGGACATCGATGGCCAGGAATCTGCCAATTATGACTATCTCCTGATGAAATTCACTGGCCATCGGAATGCCCGGACAATGATCAAGGAGGCTAATTTCTGGGGAGATGAATATATAATGTCCGGATCGGATTGTGGGCATGTTTTCACATGGGAACGTGCCACGGGGAAGTTGGTGATGCTGATGGAAGCTGATCATCATGTGGTGAATTGCATTCAGCCGCATCCGACATTGCCCTATTTGGCGACTTCGGGAATTGACTATGACGTCAAGATCTGGGCACCGTTTCAAACTGACGTCCATGACGAGGATACACCGCGCTTTGATGAGGAGAAAGCACAGAGAGTGAGTACCCATTTGCACCCTTTCCAATGCATTTCCCTAAGTTTTCTTTGTTTCTGGGACAGCTCATGGAAAGAAATGCTGTGATGCTTGAAGAGACTAAAGACACAATAACTGTACCAGCAGCAGTCATGATAAGGATGCTGGCGTGCATCCATTCGTTCAGGAATAGGAATAGAGGTAGTATTGCCAGGATTGACGATGACGATGACTAAGTTAATGGCAATTAACAAGAAAAATAGAGAAAATGTATTATAAAGAAATAAAGATTTCGACCAGTATAAACGACCGTTGAAGTTTGAATTGAAGACGCGGTAGTCTACCCGGCTGACCATGCATTCCCTTCGACTGCATAAAAATATAACTTCGTGTAAGGCATACGCGCAATTGCTTCTGCTTTTCAACAAAAAAGCAATTATTAATTTTTTTATTTTGCAAGACCTACAGCAGTTCCTAGGATTCATAAATTAAGGTAAGGGGCTGCACTTAAGGATGGGTTTTATAAAAAACTTATGGACAAGGACATTTAATTTGATATTTTTGATCGGATTTTCACTCTAAGTTGTAGTATAGATCAGACCTGACCTAAAAGAAAAGCCGAAGTGAATTTAGTGGTGCCAGTTGGTATTCTTCGAAATGCCGCAAAAATTCACGTTGAGAAAATGAGAGGTTTTTAATGTGAAAATTGTTTAATTCCTTAGAGTTAAGTCATTTTCACAAGAAAATCCTTTTAATAATTTATTTGAATACAGTTATTTTGGGTTAATTGTGAATAATTGTCGATATTACAACAAAAACATTGGGATGAAATTTTGAGCTGGAAGACTCATCTGTCTCAAAATTCAGGATAGGTTTGAGAAAAATCCTTTGGTACAACATTATTTTGGTTAATAAGGAATGCAAAAGTACATATTTGAAGAAGGTACACAACCTGCTAATAAGCATAAAATAGAGAAGAAAATATTTTGTCGCATTTCAGAGACGTTTGTCAAGTGAGTTCTTTGTATCTCTATCTCTCTCTCGAGTTGAATTGCGCGCGATTTAAGACGCTTGTCATTGAAATGATATTTTCTTTAAATTTCTTCATATTTTCGCAAGACTCAAGTAAAAGGGTGATTAGTGAACAGCTATCCGTCTTCCGACAAAGATATCAAGAAGACAATTTATTTTTATGACAGTTTTTCTTTCTATTATGTCTTTTTGGCGCAAAAATATTCATCATGGCACCGTGAATAAGCGGGATTAGTGTTACCACCACTGCAATTTCCATTAAAACTATCAACACAAAATTTCCGATACTACACGACTTTTAATAAGCACAGGTCTGGTATAGATCTTTGTCCAACTGATTGTACACTTCATTTGGAGATAAAATAATATTAGATTACTAAAAAATTAAAATGTTTTAAAAATGTGGAGTGTTCCTCAATTCGGCCACATCGATATAAAGCGTTTCTCTACTCGACCACGTGGGGTTCCTCTAGTCGGCCACCCATTTTTCAAATTTTAAAAGCCCGTAACGTACAGGCTAAAAAAAATAATGAGAGAGAAAGAAAAACCTTATAAGAATAGTAATATCTGGTGAAAACGGAGTAAGACCTTTTTTCGCTTCTTTCAATTTTTATTCGCTACAACGTTTCGGGAATACGATATCCCCTTCATCAGCGTTTTGAACAATTTGGTTACATTTTTAAAAGAATTTATAGCATTTTTAAAGGAAACTTTCATAGAATAATTAAGGAAGAAACCCCTAAGGTATATATCGTTACACTTGGCTTGCACTGGGATTGGTGGACAAGATTGGATCGTAGAGCTCATCACCATGGAGAGGATAGACATAGAATGAGTTGCCAATTTTCTCTAGCTCTCATCACAGCTGTGGAATTCCTCCCCTGTTGTTCTATTGTTGCTTTTTTGTCTCATTTTAACATGTTGTAGAATGCAATTGTATGTTGTGTTCACTCCTAGGGTATCAGTCTTTTTGTATTCCCGAAGCGTTGAAGTGTAGTAGATTTTTTTTTTAAAAATGCCTTTTATAAAAAAAAATTGACGTTTCTTCCTGTAAGCATAGGGGAAATTTTCTTTAAAAAGGCATTTTTTGAAAAAAATTCTACTAGTGTGTAGACGCCAAAAGACAGAAAATTAATATTATATTTCAATCAATAATGAAAATAAAATTCTTGCACAGTGAGTGCAAGAATTTATTTTCATTTATTGATTTTAGTCATTTTTGAAGATACAAAAATTTTATCTTACAGCAAATTTTTCTAGGGATTTTTGAAATTCGATTATTTAGATTTGGGAAATTCATCCTTTAGCAATAGATTGCTTAAATTTGTTTGAAAAACACAAAGTTTTTTTTTTAAATCATCACATTTTGATGTAATCCCGATACAATCTAAAATGTTGCAATTATTTTGCTTATTTTATTTCAATCATTTTGTAGTAAAATGTAATATTTTCCTTATAAATTTAAAATAAACTATATTGAGGGATTACAATTGTCAAAAATCTGGAGAAAAGGAAAAATCAGATCAACTGTTTTTTATATAAATGGAAAAATAGAATAACTAATGAACTAGAGTTTTCTCGAAGGTAGTTTTTCGCAAGAGTTTCAAATATTTCTACAAGAGACTTTTTTTTTTTAAGTTTTTCACGTGCAAATTGTATTATGAAAAATTGAAATCCTTTCTCTGTACCTATTTTTTTTACACATCTTAATGAAATTTATTTTATTTATTTTAAAACTATTACAGTAGACTCTCTCTCAATTGGGCATTTGGGGCAAAATGTCATCCGGTTTATCGATAGATTTGGGCGTCAAAGCCTTCTTCATAATTAAACGTGAAAAATGTCAACAAAATTTTTCGCCCGATTGAAAAAGAACCGATTGAGCGAGAGTCTACTGTAGTCTTTTGTTAATTTTTCTGTACCCGTAAGGTATATTCATCAGTCGTGAGACGTATAGAGTAGTAATATGTGATTCAACTCTACGCTTTGTCTGCTGGGTTGGTAGTCAATGGCGTCAATTTTTCACACGTCCAACGACATTTAGCGGTTTGATATTTTTCCTTGTGAGATTTCTTCGATTTTACCTAAAATTCCTGTTTTAAAAGAGTAAAATCGACTTGGTAGAGAGATATTGAATCATATTCTGGTGGAAAGAGTTTAAAGAAGCAATGATAATTAAGGAGGTGAGCTAATTTCTTGATTCACCGAAAATTTGGTCCTTCTGAGAACTTCCTGGTCTATTCCCGTATTAGCTGGAGATTGATGGAGTACCTGGCTTTCCTCCTGGTTCAACTTACTCTTTTGCATACGGAATTAATGTCCTACATGGAGCTGGGGGAGAGAATAGAAAGAAAATTCTTCAAGGTAAAATTGAGGTTAGATTTTGTTTTTTTTTTTGTTGTTTTCCGGACATTGTGGATTTGTTTTTAGCTATCCAGTTTGTACTTGATCCTATGTACTGGCCAAAGTCCCTGTACAATGTAATGGATCCACTTGTGAGGGAGGATGCGTTCATTGAGATTCGCATTGAAATGGATTTGAAGTATCTGAAATTGCGAAGGTCTCTGCATGATCCTTCAAAGGGTTCTATTAATGGACAGAGAATGGCTGTGGAGGATTTTTACCAGACAATGGCTGCTGAGTGTATAACTCCTCAAATTGTCCTGTTTGATGGAAATCTTCTTGTTTTTATGAGAGATTTTAGTGAGGAGAATTGGTTGAATTGGTTGAAGATGGAACTGGATCTTGTGTACAGTTTGGATGAGGAATTTGGAGAAAAGCTGGATTTAGTTGAGAAGGGTAAGCGAAAGGCTACCTCGCTCCTGGCTTATACTTCTGAGAGATTGAATCATATTGGGAAGTGTATTGAGGTGGAGGAAAATCTGGAGATCCTACGTGCTGTTCGTGCAAAGAAATGCTATCAAGAAATTAAACAGATAGTCAAGGATTTTTTGCAAGAGAAAAAAAATGTTATGTCCAGAGAAAGCCAGGCTGAACTGCTTCTGAGTAAGCTTTATGTTGAAAGATTGGGAACAGAGGCTTCAATTTTTATGCTTAATACGGAAAGATCAGTGATTGAAATTCAGAAGGCTCTGTGTCAGGATTTTTCATTTGAAGATGATCGAGGAGATGGTAATATTGTCGATTTGATGGATCTACTGGCTGAAGTAGTAGACAATGTTGAAGTTTGCATAGGGAAAATCCAATCTGATTCCGTAGTTCCTGACGTGGAATCAAGAAACTACAAAATTCAGTTGTTTACGATGTGCCTGGAACGTCCTCAAGTCGCAAGATCCTTAGAGCTTGAAAAGAACTTGTTGAATAAGCGTCCAGGATTCGAGCGTGATTTCCGCAATTCTTTAACGGAGATCCGTAAAACTTGGAAGGAGATTGAGAAGAAAATCGCAAAGTCGCAAGATCACTGTGAGAGTCTTTATAAGAACCGAAATGATAATGATCGTAATGTCTCAGAGATCAATAGGAAACTTAATGCCCACTACGATATGCATCTGAGAATGATGCGGATTCTCATGAAAGAGGAGGAACTTCTAGAAGAAATGAGTATTCTAGCCGATGCTCTGGATATTGATCCAAGAATTCTCAGTGGATTGAATTTTATCGAGTGCAAAGTGGCTGATCTAAAGGCCCGCGGTGAATTGTCCTTCCCGCCGGAAAACTACTATGGTCCAGTGTTCAGATATCTGTCCTTCAAACCGGAAATTCCCGAAAGTGTTACCCATAAGTTTATGTATGTTCTTAAGCCTCTGTACAGTATCATTATGGTGAAAACCCGATCAGATGCCATGGCACTGCTGGAATTGGCTAAAGATCAACTGCAGCGTGGAACAATGGAACTAAACATACTGACTCAAGATAATTTCTATGTCCGCGAAATTCCCGAGGAAGGAATTGCGAAGATTCAAGACTGTTTCTTAATTCACGAAGGACTCTGTGATACCAATCAGAGAAGGGTTCTTAAGAACTATTTGCTGTCGAACGTTGTGATGAGCGAAATTGCTGAGGCAATCCCCGGGGTTACTGTTGTCACTAACCAAGGCGACTTTGTGCTTCAAGGTGGTGCAATCGGTGGCGGAAGTTATGCGAAGCAAGTGATAGACATTGCTCAAGATTTGAGGCATTACTGTTCTCGCGGGCAACTTCTGGAGGATCATAGGAAGGAAAAACTTGCCTTGATGGAAGATATAGAACGATCGAGCATCGAATTGGATGAATATCGCGAACAAATCCAACAAAGACAAAAGATGAACTTTGACTACTGGACTGTTCATCCAGTCTATACGGATTTATCCGAACTGAAGATGCAGATAAAGACCTATCTAAATTGCAGAATACGCTTCCAGAAGTTTTCTGAGAATCTGCACGTCGTAAAAGACTACCAAAAGCTCATTGACGAAAATGCACTTCAACCAAAATCGTACTATTCAGAGGAACTGCAGAAATTGCACAATTTGCCTTTAACCCCGGATCCAAATCTTGCAGACTATTTAAATGCCATCACAAAGCTCCATTCGAATACTGATCACCTCCATCATCTTCTAAAAACTTTCGACGACAAGTACAATTGGTACGACAATGGAGACAGATTCAAGTGTAGCCTTACTAAAGTCGAATCCGATTCTGAAGCCTCATTCAATGCCATCTCCGAAGCATCTATTCAGAAAGAACTCCAACTGGCCAAAAAACTTGATGATATAGACACCAGAATTGAGTTAATTCAGAAGAAAATCAGAGATATTGAAAAGGATAAGAACGTTTTGAACAATATTATAGACTACTTGCCGGTTACTGAGGATAAATGTCGCGATGCAGTCAAGAAAAACAGGATTGCAAAGGAAAGAATTCCGGTTCATTACTCCAATATGAGCGCGGATGATATTGATACAAGAATATCTGAACAACTTCGCAAGTACACTGAATTGACAGGATACTCCCATTTCTTCAAACTCAGTGAAACTGTGAAGATGGAGTATAAATCTTGGAAGAACAAGCAGAGAAATCTGACTCGCAAATTGGGCACTGCAAGCAATAATGTGAACAATGAGGTACTCTTCATAAGTGATCAAGCACTTACGGTGAAGCAGTTGAATATTTTCAATGATATTCTCAAGAATCTCAAATTCACGCGTCAAGATGGAACGTCCTATCACTTTTCGTTCATGCTCCTGATATCTGCTGACCGTTGGCTTGACTGCGATAACTTTCAGACAAAGGTAATGCAGCTCTTCTATATTTTTAGAATAACTTATAAGAATTTTAGTAGATTAAGTGCATTATTTGCAATTTAGAGTTATACGAGCTTCAGATCTAAGGTTTAGTTATGTAGACAGCTCCAAACAAGATCATTGTAAGTCTACTTACAAGTAGTATAAAAACATGGTATCACGATACAGAAACCTCAAATCTACATCCCAAAAAAATTTTATATTGGTTAAGTTAGTCCTGAAATTTTATGAAAAATCTTAAGATCACTTAAAACAATTATTGGACTTTTTACACAGAGTTTTACTCTAAATAATTTAAAAATATCATTAACTAGAATATGTCATAAAATTAAGTATATATGATAAAATAATTTCAGAACTTGAAAGTTTACTAATTGCAGAGAATGAAAATTAATATTATCTGTCAAACTTTATACCTCTCTCCTGAAAAGTTACATTTCAAACTTACAAATAATCTTGTTTGGAGCCGACGATATGCATTAACTTCTTTAATTGCTCATCAATCAAGCAATATTTTTAAAAAAAATTGAACTTAAAGTTAGAAATAAAGGACAAATGACTGATTAAATTTTGAATACTCAAGGTTAGACTAGGATAAAATTAGTTTGGGGTAGAATTGGAGAGTGTGGTATTATAACTTTTACTAGAAAAACTAAACTAAGCCAATTACTATTTAATCAGAGTAATTCACTCCTTATCTCTTCATTGAAATATTTATCAATCGGATTAAAAAAGGTTTTCACAAATTATAGGCAAAAGAAATTATTTGCCGTCTAATTTTGCCCCGGTCATTATTTATTTTTTATACTTTCAATTTTTTTAAGCTAAACCTTTTTGAAAATTAAAACTACAATACTTATACGTAATATTTTTCATTAGAGTGAAAATGATCATTCATTGGAATTGTCAGAAAAAAACTATTTAAATTTTTAGGCTATTTTTGTTCCTATCGTTAATAGAGAAAAAAAATAGGCCACAAGTAGCGTTTTTCAGATGTACTTGTGCCTCATCATTATAATATTTGACCATTATATCAGAGGTGTGTAAGAACGGTTTGAAATCGAATAAGCGTCAAAATAAGTTTGTTCTGGTAGCGTTTTGACCATTGACGTACAAGTTTCATTTGACGTTTGTTCGGTTTCAAACGGTTTTTGCACACCTTTGCATTATATGTATAACCTTTTGTGAGTTTGCAAAAAAAAAATAGCAATTAAGCAACGCCGATTCATTCCAACAGTATCTCTGGACGATTTCCCACCTTTCAACTTTTTTAATTTTCCATTTTTAACCTAAATTATAAATTTATCAAAAAACAGTTATCTTAACTTGTTATCTATAATCACTTTTATATACGTATCTTTACCATTGACAACTTTAAAAATGTACAAATCCACCATTTGCCTCTCAAATGACATAAACTCAAAATGTAACCGGTTTACATTAAGATGGTTGCATGTTTTGACCATTTTGAATTAGTTTTTTAAATGAGGCAACAAACTTTTGATTTCTCAAAAATAACCAACTTTTGGAAAACAATAATTTTTGATATGAAATAAAATTAATTATTTTTTTGAAAAATATAAATAATATCTACGGATTATAGGGAACTCATCTGCAAAAAGAAAAATTTGAAACAGTAATTTTTTCTATCATTTTTTTCACTTAATTTCTTAAATATGCATTAGGCAACAAACTATTGACACCCACTGTACATAATCCTGAGGCCCACTGTATCGTGTTTGTTAAGGAAAAAATTTGTATTAGGAGAAATTCTTAATAATCTCACCTGATCCAACCAAAATTTTACGTCCTCCGATCGGGCCCAAACTTTAGCAAAGTAATGCCAAAAGTAACGTTCCCGGTCGTCCGGCCGGCCGCTCTTTTGAGCCTAATAGCTCCCGCACTAAGAATGATATCGACTTCTGGTTTTCGGCAAAGGTTATATATCAGATGAAAATTACAACTTGGTGCATTGACCGCCCACCTCTTCATCCGCCATTTAGAATACCCCCGTTTTTGTTTTCACAATAACTACGCCTCTATGGAATTGTTCGGATTCAAATTTTAGTATGTTATAGCTGGGCCTTAGAACTTTCGATCAATATCAAACTTAAGGTCCCCTAACGACTTGACCTGAGATATAAGGGTCCAAAAAGTTTCTTAAAATATGGTCATAACTCCGGTTCTAAACTGTCAGAATTAAAAAAAAGTAGACGTTTAGAAAAGCTCTCACAAACTTCCATTGACTTTAGAAGTTTGTGAAACCACCGCTAGGGGTGCTAATATTAACAAGATTTTTTTTCAATTTTCTAAGTTAAATAACTAAAAAACTCCATTGTGCATAGTGATCAAATTTTAGTATGTTGTAGCCGCAGATTATATCTATCAAACAAAAAAAAACTTAAGCCGGTCGATATCCCCTGATGCGAGCTATAAGGGGTCAAAGTTCGAAAATTGACCGGCCTCTATTGGTAAGTGTGTTCGCCTCGATGAGCACTTTCAGATGGAAGTTCAAAAAGTCACCACAGGTGGGGCTGCGATAGCGTCAAAATTCAAAATAATTTTCCTCAAAAACGCCTAGACTATGAAGATCAGAAAAAGTGGCGTAGGTTCGCAGTGGTTACAATAGAACCGGAGATATAAGGGGCCAAATTACAAAATTCAAAACCTCGTATCTCCGTTTCTGTTTGACCGATATTGATGAGTGACGGCCCAAATTACAGGTCTCGCATAGCTCTACAACTTTCTAGAATAAACAATTAACTGATGAAAGTTTAACTGTTTATTTCCTTTTGAAGGTGCGAAAAACTCCCATTTGGAGAAGGTTCTGAAATAGGCTATTCTAACCTAGAATTCTGTTTTGTAGTTTAATCCGTTTAATCTGTTTACTGTCTAAATTTCCCGAAATCCTAATTGACATATAGGGGAGTTCATGCTTTGCACACATTCTGGCTTTGAACACTTTATATTTTTTTTTATATTTTCCCGTATTCCTTTATTGATTTATGAGCTTTTTTTCCGGAAATATATAACTTAAGACTAATAATTAAAATTGCCATTGACTGCTATTAAGTGTTTAAATTTAAAGCTAGAGTGTGTGCGAAGCCTCAAAACCTTCCCCTATTAATACCTTCACAAGGTTTAGTATTAATTTACAAATGGTACTTACCAATTTACTTGATATTCAGATGATCTCACTGACGGATATCACTGGGATGAAGTGGATTATTAAAGAAGAAGATTCCTCAGTGACTGAGTTCAAAGAAATGTCAGATGAATATCAAGATCTCTGCATTATGGCTGTAAATTACGCCATGTATGCGATTAATAAAGCATCCACACTTCTTTTTGATCTCGATGGCATCGCAGAATCTTCAACATGGGTACGTTGGCAGATTGCAGATATTTTTCTTGTTGATCTCTTTTGAAATTTGATATTTTCGGTGTTGTTTTTTTTTATAGTACAACAAAGAAGATATCGTTAAACTCTTCAACCATGTGAAAGATAACCTCCAGGTCATAAGTCTTTCCCAAGATCCAATCATCGCAGATTTATTTCACAATATCTCCGTGGAATAATCTCTTTATTACAAACTCTAAAGGTATTACAAATAGTCAAAATATATTTGATTATCTACTTAATTATCCCTAATTCACTAAAAACTGATATAATTTAATTCTCTCTTTTTCTTATAGTTCTTTTTTTTCTTCACACTATTGCGGACTTGACTCGTCATTCGCACTTCTTGCACGATCCCATCAAATGAAATAAATAAAATGATGGGAAAAGTGCGATTTTCCTCCGTAAGTAATACTTTTTTGCTAATTTGCGTAAGTTTATTGATTGTTTCCAACATAATAACTCAATAGATCACTGCAATATCGCCGTGTTTTTCATATTTCTCAGTTTCTTTATTACTTTTTTATTTACCTTCTTTAGCAATTAACATATTAAAAGTAGCTATTTCAATCACACTACAGAAATAACACACAAAATGTATCATTTTTAAATGGAATTAAATAAATATTTTGTTATTCCGCTAGATAATATTTCTTTAACTATATTGAGTACGAATAGTAATTTGAAAAAAAAGTATAATTATGGCGGTTAGCATAATTCAAGGCAAAAACATATTTTACAATTAAATAATTACAATACGATCACATTTAGGTTTTTTGGGACTACTTTAGTTTACTGTAACTTGTTTTATCGTTATTTTTTTTATTTTACAAGGGAGTTTTATTGTACATGTTGAATAAGCTCCTCCTATATTTTTCTAATACCCGCCCCTTTTTAATTTTTTTTTATATAAAAAAAACTGTTCGAAGTCTTCCTTTGACTTTTAATTCTTCCCATGAGAAATAAACCACGTCCTGTGGATAATGTTCGCTTTGTGGCGTGGCTAATTGAAAATCTAGTAAGGCTCCGCCCACTTAATGTATCCGTCTACTTTTTGTACCCGTCATCTTCATGTAAAGCCTAATTATTTGTTTTCAAGAAGATTTTTTGGATTATAAATCAAAATAATATTTCAAACTAGATCAGAATGGAATTTTTAGTGATGCCACGCCCATTTGGTGACCATAACTTGTTCTTGCACAATGTCATCCTCTCCTAAAGGTCTATTTTTATCCGTTGATTTGAAAGCTATCGTACTATACCGCTACAAAATTTTTGAGGGTCTGCAGAAGGTGAATTTAGAGTTAGCAACGCCCAATTGATGGCCACGCCTACTTGTTGTACCTCTCACTTTCTTCCAAAACTCTATTTTTAATTGATTTCTGGAGGATTCTCTAAATTATGACTTGAAACAATGTTTTTAACCCGGCTTGTTCTAGTATTCATTCGGAATATGCATGGGAAACTGAAATTTTAGTAAGGCCACGCCCATTTGATGACCACATTTAGTTCTTATTATCCCCACCCAAACTTCTGTTTTTTATTAATTATTTTGACTCTGCAAATTTCTTGTTTTTTATCCAGAATTTATGATAAATATCAAGGATGTGCATGGTGTAAGAAAAATTCAGATACCACGTTCCACTTCAGGACCACGCCTACTTATTGTACCTTTCACCGCTTTCCAGAACCTCATTTTTAATTTTATCCCAGAAAGATTCTCTGAATGAAACTTGAAACAATTTTTTTACCTAGTTGGTGCAATATTCATTCGGAATGTGCATAAGAAACAGAAATTTTGGTAAGGCCACGCCCATTTGACGACTGCACGTAGTTGTTGTATCTGTTATCCCCATCCGAAGTCAATCAATATTCTAGGAAATTCTTTTTATCCAGGATTTCTGATAAATATCAAGGATGTAGAGGGCGTAAGAGAAATTTAGAGATACCACCGCCCACTTGACCACGCCTACTTGTACCTGTCATTTCCATCCAATGCCTCATTTTTAATTGATTTCAGGAAGATTCTCTGAATCATGACTTGAAACAGTCTTTCTTAACCCGGATTGTTCCAATATTTATTCGGAATGTACAGAAATTTTGACAAGGCCACGCCCATTTGATGACCACACTTAGTTTTTGTATCTGTTGTCCCCACCAAAAGTTCAATTTTTTATTCATTGTCTTGACTATAAATCAATATTCTATTAAATTGTTTGTTATCCAGAATTTCTGATAAATATTAATAATGTGCAAGACGTAAGAGAAATTTAGAGATACCACCGCCCACTTGAGGACCACGCCTACTTTTTTTACCTGCCTTTTCCATCCAAAATTTAATTTTTAATTGATTTCAGGAAGATTTTCTGAATCGAATTCGATTTTTTCCAATATTCATTTGTAATGTGCATTAGGAAGAGAAATTTTGGTAAGGCCACGCCCATGACCACACCCAGTTCTTGTATCTGATATCCCCATCCGAAGTTCTATTTTTTATTCATTGTCTTGACTAAAAATCTGTATTCTACATTTTTTTTATTCAGAATTACTTATAAATATTAATAATGTGCTTAAGAAAAGTCAAGATAAACCCCGCCCACTAGAGGACCACACCTACTTATTGTAACTCTTATCCCTACCCAGATTTTTCAAGGCTCTTGTAAATATAATATTCAAAAATTCTACAAAATACTCCTTTACTCAGCATTTTTTATAATTATTCGAGATGTCCAGGGAACATTTAGTAGTGCCACGCCCACTTGATAACCCCTCCCAATTCTTGTATTTAGTTTCCTAGTCCAAATCTTAAGTGTCTATCTGTTTTTCCGGATTATAGGATGTTTTATTTAATTATTTTATTTTGTTGACCATGTCAGATATAAGATTAATACTTTCCGAACAGCGAGAATGCCAACAAAGGATAGCAAGTGTTTCATCTTGGCTCTCTCTTGTGTTTCGCTCGAAAACTGACCGAATCACAGTTGGCACGCATGCAAAATTGCTCGAATTACCTGTAATACGACTCAGAACATTAATCCGAACATTAATACGAACATTAATATCTTACTCATCGTATTACTCCACTCGAGTGTACTCTTTCTAACACACGTGATTTTCCATTTCAAATTCTGCATACTATATACCTCTCTCTCCGGCTTTTCTTAATTTCAAAAGCTTACAGGGGGCGTGGCCTAAAAGGAACCCTCCGGATCCTTTATATACCGATTCCAAAACATTAATCTTAGCGAAAACTTGATGGAATCGTGATCATAAAAAGATTGCCAGTGAAACTTACTCACAAGACCACAACTACCTCCCTTTACAAAAGAAATTTAAAAAAAAAGTTACAGCAAACTAAAGTTTAGCCTGTTTCTTTTAAACTTTTCCCAAGGGACAAAAACTCCCTCAATTCACAATCCCCTAATAAAAGATGATTCAATCTAAAGTTTCTCTCACACTTTCATCTTTCTTTTAAATTATCAAAAAAAATCTTTGACTAATACAAATCAAGGTTAATGAGGTTGTTTTCACTTTGACACAAAATTTTTAAATTTTATTTAAATTGTTTCTTTTTTCTTCATTTAGAAAATCCTAGTCTTTGTACTTGTTTTCTTGTGGTGTGATAAAATAGACGTGTGATTGTTCGCCCAATTGATATTGGATTACAGGATTTCCGTAGGGTCTGTTGTTGTAGTACTGATGTTGTTTATGTTGCTGTTGTTGCAATTTCGGAGGAATGTACTCACTGTCGGGATTTGCAGCTGGCAGGGGATATTTGTAGTTGACCAGAGTGTCTTTGTGAAGAGATATTGGTTGTTGGGGTTCCTGTTGACTTTGACGATTGGGGAAGTAGTTGTTGTATCGATTGGGTGCGTTGACAATATGTTGATATTGTGGAAGTGGCGGAGGATTCTGATGTGCTAGGAATTCACTATCTTTATTGGGTCGTTGTTCGTAGTACTTCACATAAGTGTCATTTAAGTATCCTAAATCGTATTGCTGTGTTGAGTCTCTCTGTTGTTGCTGCTGTTGATGTTGTGGATACTGCCGGAGTTTTTGCCTCAACAGAGCAATTTGCCTCATATAGGGATCAAGTTGAGGATTTTGGTAGTAGGACGGGAAGGGTCTACCCTCAGGCCTTTCATAGTGGTAGCCATCGAAGGGTAGTGGTAGTGGACGAATATTTCTCGAGTAGTAATTGAGTGCTCTGTGTGCACTTGGACGACGAGTTTGAGGATCCAATTCCCTAAACACTTGCTTCTCAATTGATATCCAATGAGGCGTTGTTGTACTACCAACAGCCGGTGTGGGCGTTGTGAATTCAATATTTGCCGGACTCATTGGTTCTGTTGCGTATTCAGAAGCCAATGACAATTTCTGTCCAAAGATATTGAAATACTTCTTTGTGATGTCATCAAGAAGAGCTGTCTCCTTCTTTGTGTAGTACGTCGGCAGAGGGTTTTCCGTACTGGACTGGAGGATAGGTAGTAGTCTCTGAGAGGTACGGCTAGACTGCTTCTTCCTGAAGTACTGAACTGGTGTTATAGGTGTTGTTGAGTAGTAGGCCGGTGATAAGCTCTGCCCAAATGGCTTGAAGCCATTGATATCCCCACCCAATGGTGCACTGTACTGCACCATGGGTTTGAAGGGTGTAGTATCAATCTGAATGGGGTTGTTGAAGCTTAGCGGTGGTTTCAGAGTACTTCCTTCAACCGCATCAAACGAATACTCATACACAGCCTTAGCTTTAGGTGTCCTAGGAAGCTGAGTCACTTCAACGGGTATTCGATTCTTGTAGTACTTGAGAGTTTGCCTAATAGTTTCAATTTCCTGATTGAATGATCCTATCGGAGGTTTAGTTGATATCTTTGTTGCCTTTGGCAGTTGCTGTCTGTAGTCTAGACCTAAGGATCCGAAATTCGTGTACCCGTTTGGCTGAATTTCAGGCTGAGGCGTTATATAGAGGTACTTGTCGTAATCGAAACCATTGACTTCTGGTAGATAGATCGCAGGAGCTTCGGTTGTCGTATGCTCACTATATACCGGTATAGGTCTAGGTTTCTCTCGACTGCCCACAGTCCGCACTGGGATAATTGGAGTTGGAGGCGGAGCCGGTGTTGTTGACTCCGGTACAGGAGGAAGGTATGCGTTTGGTGACTTTCGAGCATCGAAGTATTCGAAATATATCGGATTACTACCCCTAAACAGATCATCTGACGGATGTTTGATCTTTGGAATGAATTGGATGACATTGGGTGTTGAATTCGTGACCTTTTTCAACGTAGTTATTGATTTCACCGTTGTTGATGTGGTTGTTGTTGGCGGTGTTGTCGTCGTAGTGGTTGTTGATGTTGTTGGATGGAAGCTGACTACAACATTTTCCCTATCCTTGTACCGTGGAATGTGGACTTTGTGTAACTCTACATGACCAGGAATAATTGGAGCCCTGGTTGTTGTAGTCAGTTTCGTAACTGCAGGCTTAGTTGTAGTGTGCTTGGAAAGCTTAGTTGTACGAGATGGATACACAGGGGGTCGTGTGGTTGTAGCTTTGCGATCTCCTTCGAGTCGACTGAAGAAATTTGGTGGAGGCGGTAGGACAATTCCGGGTACCAATGGTCCTGGTGGTACGGGGTTGCTGTAGTTGCTTTTGTAGGTGAAACTATAAGGTGGTGGGTAGTAGAGAGATGGATCATCTTCGTCGAATTCCGTCATGTTGATATTCTCAAGCGATCCGTTGATGAAGAAGGGCGGCGGAGGGAAGCCAGGACCGAAGAATGGCGGTGGATTGATGAAGGGATTGGCAAACGTAGCGTTGTTATTCAGGAACCACGGCGGTATGGGTGGCGGGTAGGGGAAGGGGTCTTGCGAAGAATTTCCAGGCGGTCTCTGCCCGGCAAAAAAGTCCGGCGGATGGCCACCGATGGGAGGCGGTGTTGGCGTGGCGCCGGGGTGTAAGAAAAGCGATTCATTCGCAAATGGATTGAAGACCGGCACTTGACTATTTCCGATAAATTCAATCGGCCCATTTTCTTCGAGCTGCACAGGAAATGGAGGCGGTACCTCTGGATTGGGTGGTATTTTGACTTGACGAAGTGGTGCTTCATAGGAATCTATTGGTTTCCACTCATCCTTGCCCTTTTTATTTAAACTACCCCCTTTCAGGACCAAGAGATGATCTTCTGCCAGCCAGATATCATCTTCACTCAATCCTCCGTATGTTTTATTATTATCACTGGGAGTTTCGGGATTTGGCAGATAGCTGATAATCCCTGGTCTTTGGGGTTTCTTCTGAAATATCTCCTTCTGGATCAGTCCATATTTCCCCTCAGCCACTTGGTCAGATAGAGTCTTTGTCTTCTCTTCCTTCTTCTTCCCATCCCCTGTAGCATTTTTCGATGCTTCCTTCCCTGCTCCTGCACTCGCCCTCAGCAGTCCACTATCCCAATTATCAATCCCATTGCTTCCAATTGAATCCACCTCAAGGAGAGCTGCATCATCCAAAGGATCTTTGTATGACGTAGGTCTTCTCCTAATTGGTCGTCGTGTTGTTACTGATTTGGTGTGGTTTCTTGGTTGATTCCGCGAAGGACTGGTTTTTCGCCGAAAGTATATTTTGGAGAATTTATCTGACCACGTTAGTGTGTCATTGCGCGTTCTTTCCCGTGACGCTTGATGTTGTAAGTGACCTCCGACTAGCCTCTGAATGGTTCTTGTGCGATTCGTGACTGTTGATTTACTGCAATTGTTTGAAAAGAACGACATTAACACAAGAAAAGGCTTTCAAAAGAGCAATTATATTGCTCGAACTCAATGGGACAACATATGTTAAATGAAGGTGATGAGGTTTTAGCAAAAAGTGACGGTATGCTGTTTCTCTACTTGTTCGTTTATTTTGGCATCTAAACGGATACGAATACGGATTCCAAAAATCCGTATCCATTTTATCCTAATACATTTTTTTACGGAAACATAGTGGTTCAGTGAAACGAAACCTTCATAATGGAGAAAAGGGTAAGTGAGAGGTCATACCTCAAGATTAGCAAAAGGTGGGTAAAAAAACATATTTATTTCTTACGAAATAATTGGAGTACTAAGGCAACAACACGAATCCCAAGATAAGGAAAAAAATATGAATGAGAGTTGAATCGATTCAATTAAAAACGTGATTAACTTAAAGACATAAAGCACATAGCAATTGTCCTATACAGGCGGCATTGTGTTTCAGCATATACGCTGAAAAAAAGTTCAACCTTATAAATGAAGATAGGGATAAGCAAAGGGGCCTGTATCATGAAACCTAAACGCCTGAAAACTGTGCCAAGTAAAGTAAGGAGAACTTTCCTGTAAATCTCTACAGAATAATCTGATCAAGTAAGGGTTTTATTGAGAAATTTTCTATTGTGAAATTGATTAACAGACACCGGAGATATAGCCCAGTCAAGTTATGACCGTCTTTAGCTCAGGTCAGGGTACATGAATTCATTTCAATTCATTCATTGTGGGTATAAGCCGACGTTAATTGCAATCAACAATAGGGAAAACCGGAAGTCGTCGGGAGAAGAAAATCACTCAGGGAATCACATCAACTATCTTCAGAGCTTTCGGCTCGATCTCCAAGCCTTCATCAGTGGCTGGAGCAAAAAGAAGGAGCCGTTTTTATTTCGATCTTTAAATAAATACCGAGACCGAGCCGAAAGCTCTGAAGATAGTTGATGTGATTCCCTGAGTGATTATCTCTTCCCGACGACTTCCGGTTTTCCCTATTGTTGATTCAATGTGAATAGTTCTTCCGAAATATAGAAACGGCACTGCTTGTTCTCTGACACATAAAAGCCGAAGCACAGAAGTGGAGGGCCATCATGGCGGTTAAGAAAGCGGATTTGGTATCTCCGGTTCCGAATCCGGATTCAGGGGATCAATAAGGATCAGTTGACGGCCGAATCTTAATCCTAACATTATTCCACGATCATATTAGGTCAAGAGCTGTCATCGATCAAAAGAAATGCTTGTAAAGGGATCACGGAAGACTTTTGAGAGAATTTCTGTCTGATGAAATGTAATTGGCAGAGGACGGAAAAACTTAAACCTTTCTTGACCTTTCTTGACAATAAAACAGCAGTGAGAGTTTCCTAATTGAACGGAATTCAACGAATATGTTTGGAACAGTGTTCGCTTCAATGTCTCCGTTCAGTAATTATCTTTCGAAGGAGCAAAGCAACTCCAAAGCCAAGCCAAATCTATTCGAAAATTTACCGGAAGCCTAAAGTGCAAGTTCACGTATTCCCCGCTTTAGCGCGGATTGTTTCTCCATTTCGAATTTCCATATTCTTGACACAAAATTGTCATCAATGTTAACAACAGTTTTGAATCGACATAAACAATCAAACTCATTTTTGAATCGACATAAGAATGTGGAAATGTTTATATTAATTTGTCCGAGAATGTTTATCTTTCAAAGTTTCGGCTTATATGGATCACTCTTTGATGTTTAATTGACAAAAAATCACAATGTTTATAATACCTTGAACAGGAATGTACATCTTGCGCAATTCAAATCAGCATAAGATCATAAAAGGATCATCGAAGGGAGAACAATCAGATAAATATCATGTATCAATAGAAAAAAGAGAGATTAAAGTGAACATCGAAGAAAGCAACACGTCTTCTTTATTTTCCAAATTCTGATTTCCCAGCTCGGAAATCATAATTGTTTCTTGCAAAAAGTGATTTTTTTATAAACTTGCTCAGATTTGTGTAACTCGTCGTTTTAAACGTTCGAATTTCCAACGGATTTTTAGATTAATTCTCTCTGATATACCTTCGAATCGGTACAGAAAAAAGTTAAGTTGATGTGTTTTTCTTCAATTTGACGATTTTCAGAGATAAAAAATTATATTCAGTCACCACTGATGAAGGCGTGCAGTACGCCGAAAGTTTTGGAAAACTGAGGTGTTTGAATCTTAATCCAATGAATGAATCTCACTGACGCTTTTGGAAAGGACACTGGTGTCCTGCGTTCATCTTGTAATTTTCTACGTCAGTTTAAAATACAATTTTGGTACAGAAAAAAAAACTCAACCGGGGAGAGCTATCGAATCGGGACGGTTATTACTGAACGTGGGGAATGTTAATCTTTACGGCGTGGCACAAAACGAACGTGGTTGAAGTAATAGTTCTCCATGGCGACCACTGCTCTTTGAACATTTTAGGAGGTCGTCGAACAGGGAACTCTATCGTTGATGGGTTCTAAGATTTTCGGTAAATTCGACATCGAATATTCGGAAATCGGTCTTTCGATGTTCGTACCCCTCGTACCCTCCCCATAGCAAAATTCCGCAAAAATTCCAATGGAAAACTTGCGTCCAAATGGCTAAATTCGCTGGAATTTGACGCTAAAATTCCACTAAGTTTTCCTATGGAATTTAAAGCCGGAAATTCCATGGAATTCATAGTGCTCCATGGAATTTACTAGTACGACATGCTGGAATTCCAGCGTTAAATTCCGCGGTATTCCGCGGAAGATTTATATGGAAACTCACACGTGAAACGTCCGCGGGATAAGCTGGAAAAAACATATGGAAATTTCCACTATCTTTCCATAGTGTTTTATATGGATTTTTCCACTAGTTTTTTGAAATGTCAAACAAATAAAATGGTGTTGCGACAACTTTTAGAATTTGTTTCCAAACTTTCCGCAAACATTTCTAGTGATTCATGTGGCAATTATAATATAATTAATTATGCGATGCTGCGTTTCGTGTAGATAATAATGAAGTGATTACATTAAATAGGTCGCCAACCTAAAATAATACTGTTTTTATGTTAATTAATAAATATTTTCGAAAAAATTATTTTTTTTTACAAAATATTTTTTTATTGCTTAAAGTGTTAATTCGTTATTGCTGATTTAGTAAAACATATTATAATCCTCGTAATATTTGCTATTTCTTTAATATTCGGAAGTAAAATCACGAGGTGCATGTGACAGCTTCATTTTTTCTCCATTTTATTTTGGTGGAAAAATCCACATAAATTCCACGAGCATTTCCATGGATGTATTCTATATGAAAAATATCTCAGTTATCAGTTATCTCCAATCAGCCGAGCGGAGTGGACGTTTGTCTCAATCGCTGTGAAAGTTTGTGAATGTAATTCCACTGTGATTGTAATTCTAAAAGTTTCTTTTTTTTTTATAACCAATGACTAATTGTAATGTGTGCAAGGGAAAGAGCACCCGGGGAAATGATTCTCTGGAGTGTCTGATGTGCAAGGTGGTGGTTCATGAAAAATGCGCGAATTTACCACCGGAAACAGTTACGGCTATAGCTCAGGGTCGTTCAACCTTCAAGTGCAAAAAGTGCAAGGCTGGAAAAAGGGCTTCCATCACCAACGAGCTGCCTAACATAATGACCCTGCAACATAAAGTGGAGGATCTTTCTGCGGATATGCATCAAAGATTTGAGGATTTACTCAGGGAGTTACGAGACGAGAATCGGGAGCTGCGTAAGAGGCATGTGGAATTGGAGAAAAAAAACCTGGAGTATGATAAGAGGATTCATGAACTGGAGGAACGAGTTTCTGCACTCACATTCGAAGCCGATAACCGTATGCAGAGAGAGAATTTGACTGCTCTGGAAATCCAGAATATTCCCGATGATGTGCTGCAGCAAGACACTGTTAAACTTGCATCTGACGTCATGAATGATGCTCTTGATGTTGACGTAAATCATTCAGAGATCGAGAGTGCACAGCTGATCAAGATTGGGGTCGAGAAGAAGAACAATATGCTGGTGGTAAAGTTTTCTAATGAGCTGGTGAAGAAGAGAATTATTGCCGCGAGAAGGGTTAAGAACAAGGCGAACGACTACAGGGGCATCTTTCTCAAAAAGTGCCATCAAGGTGGAGCTCGGATATACATTAATGAGAGGCTCACAGCTCGTCGTAGAGAACTGCTGAAGGCTGCAAGGGAATGGAGGCGGAGGCTGGACTTTAAGTTCGTGTGGGTGGATGGTGGAATGATTAAAATGAGGAGAAAGGAGGGAGAAAGGGTTTTTACTATTAATTCTTTTACTGATTTTGAAAAGTTAACTAAGACAACGTAGTTTTATTCATAATTTCAGTCAATTTAGAGTTTTTTTTTCTTCTCTGTTCTTTTTGTTTTTTTTATTTTAATAATTTTCTTTTTCTTTGAATTTAATTTAATTTCTTACTTTTGTTCTTTTTTCCTTTTTTGTAATTTTTTTTCTTTCTCATTAATTTTTTTTTCTTTTTTTTTTTACTGTGTTCAGATAAATGCTGACCTGCTCTATCGTATTACAGAACATCAGGAGTATTAGGAAAAATTTCAATCTATTCTTGACCACATTAAAGGCATCTAATCTTGAGCCTGACGTAATTTGCCTGACTGAGGTGTGGATCGAAAGTAGGGAGGTTCCATTGTATAATTTGAGAGGGTATAAAGTTTTTCATGGGTGCAATGATGAGTATAGGTCCGGTGGTGTCGTCGTATATGTAAAAGAGTCTTTATCGTGTAGAACTGTCCCAGTCAGTTTCACTTCTGCGGATGCTCTATGCGTGAGCTTACGTTTGAATGATGAGGAGCTCACCTTCTTGTCTACATATCGTTTTCACAGATTTCCCATTTCTAGTTTTTTGATTGATTTGGATTCTTGTTTGAAATCTATTAAATCCCACAATGTATATTTTCTTGGTGATATGAATGTAAACTTGTGTAACATCCGCGAATCTGACGAATACTGTACACTATTGTCTAGTTACGGCCTTGATTCATTAGTAAACTGTCCTACCCGAATTACAGAACGTAGTGAAACTTGTATAGATCATATTTGGGCGCGAAATCGCAACCCCAAAATTTCCAATTTTGCTGAGGTTCTCCATCTCAATATTTCCGATCATTCATTGCTTTCTCTGAAGATTGTGAAGGATGATACTACTATACAAGATAGAAACGAGGTCCGTTTGAAGCGCAGGGTTAATTTCGAGGAGCTGAATAAGCGTCTCAGGGATGAGACATGGCCGGACGTTTTTTGTGAGGAGAATGCCTCGAAAGCATTTGATATTTTTTTGAATAGGTTTTTGAATCTGTTAAATGAATCCACTACTGTATCGTCCTGTTTGACCACTAATCCTCCTAGACAGCCTTGGGTTACACCGCAGCTCTGCCGAATGATTAGAAAAAAGAACTCCATTCAAAAATTAAGCAGAAGAAGACCTACTTGCGAGAGATTGGCCGCCTACTCAAAAAAACTCTCTAAGAATGTTCGAAAAGCAATTGAGGAGGGTAAAAATTCATATTACCAAAATAGGTTAGATGATTGTCGGGGAGATATGAGGAAGACTTGGGAGACAGTCAATGAACTAACGGGTAGATTTGGAGGTAAAGAACAGATTGATTTAGTTCTAAGTTCGAATGGTGACCCAATAACAGATCCAGTTATGATCTCTGAAGAATTCAATAGGTACTTTCTCGATGTTCCACGAAAGATTTCTTCTGAAATTGAAGAGCCAAGTGTACCATATGAAATTCAGTTTTTTAATGCCAATTCCTTTTTCCTTGAACCAGTTACAGCCATAGAAGTATATAGAGTTATTTTTTCACTTGAGAAATCATCTTCTAGTGGATTTGATGAAGTTAATTGCTCGGTTCTGAGGCGTGTAGCCTGGAATGTTGTGGATGTTGTTGGTTACTTGGTGAATTTGTCTTTCTCAACTGGTGTGTACCCTGAAGAACTAAAAAAGGCTGTGGTTGTCCCTATCCATAAGAAAGGTGATAAGCACAGTATAGAGAATTATCGTCCTATTTCATTGCTTTCCATTTTTTCTAAAGTGTTCGAAAAACTTATGAAGACCCGTCTTGTTGGATTTATGTCCAAACACCAGATCCTCTCTAATCATCAATATGGTTTCAGGGAGGGGAGGGGGTGTGAACAGGCCTTGGAGTCCTTTCTTGGAAGGGTCAGCGATGATTTGAACAAAGATAAAAAGGTATCCGCCCTGTTTCTCGACATATGTAAAGCGTTTGATACTGTTAACCATGGGCTTTTACTGAGAAAGTTGCATGCTATTGGGATCAGGGGTATCACGGAGAATTGGTTTAGATCATATCTCGCGAATAGACGGCAATGTGTCAGGATAGGAAATGAGCTGAGCTCATACCAGTCTGTTGAATCAGGTGTTCCCCAAGGCTCTATCCTAGGACCAGTATTGTTCATTATATACATCAATGATGTTCATAATGTGGGTTTAAGGGGACGCCCCACTACATATGCGGATGATCTGGCCATCACTTACTCGGGTGATACCCTGGAGTTGGTTATGAGGGACATGGCTTATGATTTGAGTAGGCTGAAGTTGTGGTTCAATCAACATTTCATGCTGTTAAGTCAGAAATCCAGATTCATGATTTTCTCATTAAGGGGGTCCCCTCAGGTATCACCGCTGTGTGTTCATTCCAATAATTGCGTGGTTCAGTCTATGGAGAGTGGGGTCTGTGGTTCTCGATGTTTTGAACTTAAACGGGTGTACGTGTTCCGATATTTGGGAATCAACGTGGACCAGGCCTTGAACTGGAAGGAACATGTTGAGGGTTTGCAGACACATCTTAGGCTCTCGATGCGCTACTGCTTTAAACTCAGGGAGGCATGTCCGCGCAGGGTGGTGTCGTCTTTCTATTATGCAATGGTGCAGTCTAAGTTGCAATACGGTATTTCTTTTTGGGGTTCTACATACCCTTCACATTTACGAAATTTAGAAGCGGCACAAAGAATACTTATGCGCATTATGTCGTTCAGGGGGAGGTTTGAGAGTTCGCATCCATTATTCAGGGAGTGGAATATTCTGACTCTTAGATCACTCTATGCGTATAGAACTATGAGATTGTACTTTAACAGATGTGGGGAAAGAGTCTTTAGACCACGTAATGCACAACCGTTGATAGGTGTACGGCTGCGAGAATCATTTTTGATTCCGAGGCCTAGAAAAGAGTTTTTCAAGCACACGTTTGGTTACTGTGCCCCCAGACTTGCGAACTCATTGTTTAGTGTGTTTGGGCGTGATTCGTTTTCATTTGATGAACTGAGGGCTTTTCTTGTCAATGCACACGTGGATTTTATTGCGGGACTCTACTCTTGAATCTTTTTTTTCTGTTTGGATTTCTTACTTGTCGATCCCGGCTCTCCCTTGACATGCTTCTTTTTTTTTCCTTAACAGTAATTATTATTATTAATAGTTAAATCATAAATCGTTAAAAATCTATTATAAATCGTTAAAATTGCTCATATTTATTAAGTTTTGTTGTAATTTATAACTTTAGTTTTTTTATTTATTTATTTATTTTTATTGTTTTTTTTTTGTGATCTTCAATGGCGAGTTTTATTTTTAAAGTATCGTCTGGACTTGGTGGGAATTTCTTCGTCGTGACTTATTATTCCTGGCTCGCTTTGGGGTGGTCTGATTTTTTTTTTTTTTTTTTTTAATTTTTTTTAGAGTTTCTATTCTAATAAACACGGACTCGCATGGTATGAGCTTGTCTTATAGCTCAGGGCCTGACAATTAGTCCTATGCTGCGGGGTCTCTCTCTCCTGGCTTCACTAGGCTCTCTCTCCCCTGGGATTGTGAAGCTGTGGCCTATCTATGTGGAGGCTAGCTATGCGTTTCCGGGATCCATCGTCATTGCGGGTGGGTGGTTTGTCGCGGCGTGGGGTCCTGCTAATTACCCGTGACGATGCTGATTTTTTTTTTTTCATGTTTTATTTTGGATTACTCGCTCGCTCTGCCCACTTTTTTCCTTTTTCCTTTCCCTTAATTTAACAGGATTTTTTCAGTTTTTTTTAGAGGTGTAAATATTAATAAGGATTTTCTGATATATTGCATTTATTCCTTATTTATTTTTTATTGGAGAATCTTGAAAATGGGAATCTTCACATTGTAATGTGTGACTTAGTGTTCACACTCGGGCGTTTGCCCAAATGGCTCACAGCTCAGTTAGAGCTAGCCATTCACCCTCTCACAATGCTTAAAATCGCGCAAAATTAGGCAGATCAGCATTTTTCTGTTACATTTATTAAGATGTGCTAATGAAAATCAGTTTTGTATAACTTTTAATTTGTAACCATTTGAGACTTCTCTGGCATATACAACCTGAGATGGAGTTTTTCCACCGTTTTACTCCGGAGTAGGTTGGTTACCAACGCTAAGACGGCGGTGGACGCATAATTACAAATCTTACACAAAGTTATATTTGTATTGCGCTTTTAAGTCATTGATGATGAAATAAATATCTATCTATCTATCTAAATCCAGCATAAATCCATTAAATTTTCCTTGGAACCTATTATGGAAAATTCCTGTGGAATTTTTTAAGGCAAATAGTGGAAAATTCCGAGGATTTTTTCGCTTGTTATTCCTATTCCGCTTTCTTTTGCTATGGGGCTAAAGCGGTCTTCAGACTAGAGGTTTAGTCCAGTTTTCAAAGGTCTCAAAATTCTAAATAACGAGCAATTCTATTACTTTTTGAAAGCCTAATAGGTTCATTTATCTTTAATAATCCAATCTAAAGTTAATTTTTTCCAAAAACTTGTGATTGATTAGAAATTAGAGCAGTTAAGCCATTTGGCTAAGCCTTAGGTCTGAAGCCGGTACAACGGTGTAAGTTCGATATGATAGGGAACTCCTTTTTGCGCCATCGATGATCAAATCCAGATTATTAAGACAAATTCAAGCAGTCTGCCAAGTCTTTTGGACATGAAACTTTATTACCCCTTTTTATCATGAAAAATCTCTTGACAATTTGGACAAAGTTTTTCAATTGTTGTACTATTCAGTTCAAGTAAATTGTCTCAATACCAATGCAAGGTGATGTATAAGGTTGATGTTTATTTAGAAGAGTTTTTATCGATAAAATAGTTGATTTTGTGATATTAGACGGTAAATCAATTTACACACTTCATTGAATGAGATTAAGGTTGCAACTCGAGTATCAATAAAAAAGACTAATTTAAACGTAGAATTAAGTGGAAGAAATTACACTTTAGCTGTTTAAATTTACGCCTTTAACCGTGGTTAGTTTTTTTTCGTCGATTGCGCGCAACGAAATGCAAAAAACTAGCCACATTGTAGAAGAAAATGTGCGTTAATACGCCATTCAACTCACGTTTTAATTTTATTGGCGTCTGTGGAAGTGAAATTAATCTCTGTCGTTGGTGCTTCCGATGACGCTGATTCTGCTGTTATGATTTGTGAGGGACTTGTTGTGGTTTGAGGTGGCCATTCTGCCGTGGAAACAGGCAATGGTGTGACAGTATGAACATAAACAGGTGACAATGGTTCAGAAGATTTGTTGAAATGTGTCTGAAGTGCTGAGATTGATTGAACTTCAATGAAGAAGACAGCAATCAGGAGCGAAATGCACGATTTCATCTGGAAGACACAAAAAAAAGTAACACCGTGGAGTATTAGAGCAATAACCTTGATTCTCATTTATTTTTTCTCCTATTATAGTTTTAAGTTTAAAAAGATTTAGAAAAGTGAAAGTCTTGTGTGTGTTTTTTTTTTATATGCAGGGACAATCGAAAATAGGAGATTGTATCGCACTTTTCACCCAAGCAAATTAAGTGAAATCAGACAGAAACGAAAAATGGATCAATTAACTTCTTAGTCATTAGTCGGTGGAAACTGAAACTTACCATACTTTATGTACAATATCAAAATAATAATTTCTAGTTCAGTGAGAGAGCGAGATGGTTAAAAGAATGAATGAAAACGTGGTAAAAAAGGTTTAATCATGTTTTGGTGTCAGTCCAAATTGTGTACTTCTTTGCAAATTATCATGGATGAGAAACTTTTCTCTTCTTTCTCGTTCAATAAAGAAAATTCTCAGATTGCTATTATATAAGTATATACAATCATTTGGAGTAGCTTAAGAAGTCATGGATGAAAGAAATTCTACCAGAAAAATCACTTGTGCACACTCTCGTATAATATGATAATGAACCATTAAGATTTTGTAATTAAATGAGCATAGCAATTTGAATTTCAATTGCTGTTTGAGCACTATTATCCTTTAGGGTAAATATATAATTATTTTGTAAAGTCTAGACTTCCTTATGTCTAAAGAAAAGTTTAACATTCAGTGTTTTATTACCTGCTAATTTGATAGAATTCTTGCTTATCCATTAAATGAAACTAGGAATGTTTTGGATTGTAAACGATATCGTCGTGTAGTTCTTGAATATATCTCTTTATTGATATCTAGCTTTCAAGCTTCTGTCCTTCCTGATTAGTGTTCATTTGAATGGAAATTGGGGAAAGAATGATGGGAGAAATCATGGAACCTTTAACAGTATCTTCCCTGAAGAAGGATTCCAAAATCAGAGATGACACAAAAGGGATAAACAGTACATAGTTATAAGATCCGGAGTGGGATTTTGTAACAGTATGACAATGTCATATGACAAATTGTCATGGGTGCGAGTGAGAGTTTCAAAAATTGGCCCGCTGATGTCCTTTTCATGAACTTGCTGTGTTGTCTAACTCGTCAATTTGAACGTTCGAACTTCCAACGGGATTTAGGGTGAGTTCTCACTCGTATCTCTGATATACCTTCGAATCGGTACAGAAAAAACCTCAACTGGAGAAACTTCTCAAATCGGGAAGGTTTGTTACTGAACGTCGGGGATTGTTCTCCGGTTAAGGTTTATACTGTACCGATTCGAAGGTATAGCAGAGATAACTTGTCTAGAAACCCTTTGGAAGTTCAAAAACTTAAATCGATGAGTCGTTAAAAAACATATAAGTTCATGAAAAGGGCATTTCTTTTAATAAAACTCAAATTCGTTTACGTTCTTTTCGATAAAAGTGTCAATAATACCGAAAATTCTGAGTGGAAAAACAGTCAGCGCTTAAACGGCGAATATGTGAACTGTTACTTTAGACTTCCGGCCGATTATCGAAGAGTTTTGACTTGGCTTTGGAGTGTGTTTTTCTCTTCGAGAGGTTCTTGCTGAACATAGTCAATGTCTTTATTAACTCTGTCAACAGATTTGTGATCCTTCGAACCGGATCAGAGGACTAAAGCGGTCTTCAGACTAGAGGTTGAGCCCAGTTCTCGTAAGTCTCAAAATCCTTAATAGCGTGCAAATTCATTGCGTTTTGAGAGCCTAATAGGTTATTTATCTTTAACTCTTTCGTCTCTTTTGGGACTGTAGTACCCAAAGAAGCATATGCATCTTCTATCAAAAACAATGTTTTTTAATTATTCAGAACTGATAAAAATCCGATTCTTGTGGATGATTACAAACTATAAGGATGTCCAAATGTAAGATATTTTTAATAGGACTTCAATTAATTCCTGAGCTTAGATATTTTTGATTAAAAATTGTGAAATTGGCTTGCAGCATATGCTGCGGTCCGGAAAGAGTTAATACTGCTATCCACTGTGAGGTCTAGGGTTCGAGACTAGGCAGCTGCAGATTTTTCAGGTGCTGTAATAGTCTCGAATTCGTCCAGTGAATGAATGGAAAAGTAATGCCAATACATTGACAATGAACCGCCTAAAAAAGAAAGGTTGGTATAGGAAATAAGTTTCGACATGCAGAGTTCAGTCGAATACAAATACTCATTCACTGCCCAGATCCACAAACCAAGGTTGGTTTACCGTGATATAAAGCGGTACTGTGTGTATCAGAACGCACACAGAGCACTGTGATATGGAGCAGGTTTACTCGCCTTGGGGGTTAAGATAGAACAGGAGAATGGGGAGTGCATAATGGGCCCAAATAAGTGGCCTGGGTGCAGCGGTTCCGCAAGGAATATAACCGACCCATAGACAAATCTTAATCAAATCAAATCTTAATCCTCTGTTAAATTTTCCCAAAAAATCATGATTGATAAGAAATTAGAGCAGTTAAGCCATTTGGCTTAGACTTAGGTCTGAAGCCCGTATAACTTAACTATGCTCAAACTAGTTTGTTGCATAGTCGTATATATAGGATAGACTAGGACGCAATGAAATAATTTGGAATAGGACCTAATTTGGAAGTTTGAGATTTCCTCACTACTGACTTAGATGGGTTCAAAGCAAGTACGACTAAGATGTTTTTTTTTTATGCAACCGAAGACCTAGTCGGGAAGGCTCTTCTATGTATTCAATTCCCCAGAGGTATTAACGGTCCTTCTGGATCCCGTTTCCACGATGAAGTATCAGACCACCTACTAAGATGTACTTTCAGCCGTTATAATCCGTTTTTTTTTTCAATTTGTCATGGGCCTGGGGTGCAAACGATCATCTTCCGTTCTTCGGATTTACCTGATCTAATAAATGTGTCGGAGCTATCAGGCACAAGGACTGAAAACTAAATTTATCAGTTTTAAGGAAGGTCAAGGCGGGAGTTCGGTCTATTTTTCTGTTCTTCAATTTATTTTCCCTTGCCTTAAATATCCATACGTTCGACAACCACAAGTAAATTTATCATAATTCAAACAATTTTTACTAACCAATTTTTTTTATGACTCCAGTGCACCTTTTCGATCAGGAGAAAATCATAAAGCCAAAATTCGTATCTCTTTCTTTTTTAAATGATGATTTGAATATGTCTATCTCACTCTTTCGAACTCTTCTTCTTCTTTTGAACGTCATAACAAATTCAATTTGGTTCTATTGAATTTTGAGTACAAAAAAGTGAGATTGTAATATGTAAAATGTTTTGTCTCGTTTGTAAAATTAAACAACAAAACAAGAATCACTTAAATTACTGCAAGGACTGCAATTACTACAAAAGTAATGTAATTACGAAAGACTCACACCTAAACCCAATTTATGAAACTACACCATTCTTCCCTATTACAGCAGTTTTAGCACTTTAAAGGCTAAAATATATTAACACAAACTTTATTTACTAATTGTTTATTAGTTAAAGCCAGCTACTGGAGGCGAAATATTAATTATTATTTAATAACTTGTGATGGAGAAAAGACAATTATCTGGCGGGTGGCAACTGGTTTACTCAACAACATCGCACACTCCTGAATACTTTCGCTTTTGAATACCTCCTCTTACTACATATCCATAAGGTGTCTTTTATGTACATAAATTCAGTGTAACAGAGAGATGCAAAAATATTTCAATTCTATTTAGAAATTTTTTTTTAACCTATAAGTTGCGCTTTCAATTTCGCTGAAAGCAATTGGCCATTTATTTTGTGTATATTGACTTTTGGAATTCTTATTTGGGTAACAAGAAATGGTTGAAAAAAAAGGTGTGAAACCCATTAAATCCACCCATAAATATTTGACTTACTTTCCAACCTAGCTCTTACGATTTTAAAATTTAATCAAAAGTTTATCTCGCGATAGCGTGAGTCACATTGGAAAATTGAAACTCTTTGGGGGGTCATAGTACTTTGAACACGTAATCGGTGGGATCAAGGTTATACTTGTTGCCACTCTTATTCAATTTTCATTAATCAACTCCAAATGTTATGATTAAATTTGGAATAAATTTCCGCTGCGATATTCGTGTTTCGCACTTGGACACCATAAAAGCAACATTATTCTGCAGTCTTTTCTGCGATGTTGCAATGCCCATGTGACTTAATATCCCCAATAATTGTTTTGAAACGCATCGATGCCCCATCAAATAATACATTGAACTTCTCAATTTAATTGAAAAATTAATACTTAGTAATTCTCAGTAATTTTTCCGGCTTCCTCTCCATTCACAAACATGCGCCTTTTTTTGTCTACCACGAGCTCCGACCCCCTGCATAAGTAACATTGTACATAATCTCTTCACTCTGCTGAATACCAAAAACATTCATATTGTTGTATTACACTTTTTGCATGGTATATTCACTATTTAATTTTTCCAAAGACTTTTTTTTTGGGAATTTACATTTTGGGAAGTCAAGTGACAGAGTATGTAATTTTTAACGGCAATGTGAAAGTTATTTTCGCTATTTTTTCATCAACACAAAAGGGTCATTGTATTGTCAAAGCAATGTTCTGCATAGTTTTTTTTTATTAGGAAAGCATCACTTAACGCTATCAAATAGAAGCCACTGTGTAAAAAAGAGGTGCTTTTTTTGTTAAATCACAATAAATAGAATTATTCACGCAAAAGAGAAATTTCAATAAAAAACAGCTTCTTTTCAATTTCTAAAATGATGTACAGAGCTTTCCATTGGAGCTTTTTTTAATCAGGAAAAAAAGCTCTTGGTGAGGACAGAATTTTGAAAAAAGTCACTTATTATTACTTTTGTAGTAATATTGCAGTCCTTGCAGTAATTTAGGTTATTCTTGTTTGTTGTTTAATTTTACAAACAAGAAAAACATTTTACATATAACCATCTCACTTTTTTGTACTCAAAATTCGATAGAACTAAATTGAGTTTGTTATGACGTTCAAGAGAAGAAAAAGAGTTTGAAGAATAGGATAGACATATGGAAATCGCTTAAGAAAGAAGGAGATGTGAATTTTGGCTTTGTATTTTTTTTATTTTCTCAAAGATGTGCCAGAGCTATAAAAAATTGATTAGAAAAAATTGTATGAGTCTCTGGCACACCTTTTAGATCTGGAAAATTTCATGGAATCAAAATTCACATCTCTTTCTGTCTCGAAGATTTTGCATATGTACATCTCATTCTTTCGCACTTCAAATTCTGAGGGCAAATTATTGAAATCGTACTCGCACCCGTCAACACTTTTTAGAGGTCGAGAGAAATCCACTCGCACACCCGGCAGATTCAAATCGTTCAAATCCTTTTGTAATTACTTCTTTATAATATAAAGTACTTGCTGCACGTACTCGGCCATTAAGGAACTCACGGGTGCGAGTACGATTTCAATAATTTGCCCTCTGATCAGGTAATTTAATTTGTTATGATATTCAAAAGAAGAAAAAGAGTGCAAAAGAGTGAGATAGACATATGCATTTAGAGAGAAAGGGATGCGAATTTCGACTTCATGAAATTTTCCCAACCCAAAATTTGGGTTTTGTAAAATTGATTTTGAAAAAAATTGGCATATAAATTATGTCCATAACAGAGTGATATTGTGCACCATTTTATCTACACACTTCTGTTGGGTGCTTTTGCTCTTTTATACATGTATTTGTATAAGAACGTGGAACAGGAATATGAACAGTATAAAATAATTTTAAAGATTCTAAAACGAAACAACTATTATAAATTAATCTTCATAACTAATAAGATATAGGCATCACAATGAATGCCATATAGTAATCACAACTAATATGATATAGTTATTACAGCCAATAAGATGGGTATCAACCCCATTTATGTTATTGGAACTAATATGTCATAGTATCCGTTACTAATATAATTTAGTTATGATAACTAAATGAAAACGATACTGTAACTAATATTGGTCAATTATTTCATACAGATACCCTACCTAAATATAATATATGGATGTGTCTATGCTTACTATATTTTATAGTTTCCATAACTGTATGGGATTGTTGGGACTAAATTTTTCTAAGGGTGTAGGGAAAGAAAAAACTTCTGGAGATAAATATTCAAATCACTTCTGGAGCCATCGAAGACCGGAAGTTGATCATTTGTAGTCTAGGCCGGTGACAAATTGAAAAAAGCGGACTATATAACTGTTGGGTCTTTGAGTTTGAGCAGTAAAATAAATAACTATCAAGGGGGAGATATTAGGGTTGGAAGTGATGTACGGTTGAAAATGAAGTGCTTGGAAGTCTTTGGAAGTGGAAGTGCCCAATTATAAAGTCATTTTTTCCTAATTCCATATTTTTCAGACTACGTTACTTTTAGCTAAGTTTTTAATTCGAACAGCAGTGTAATTTGAAAAGATTTTTTTGATATTTTACAAGTTCGGTTATGACAATGAGATGGAGCAAATATGCTCAAATTTATAATATTACAGCTTAATTTATGTTGTAATTTTTCCGAGGAAATATTCAGCTGAATAATAGTTTTCTTTAATTTTTACAGTTATTTCAAATTCATATAATTGCTCACAAATAATGACATAATTCTAATTCTCGAGAAGATCTAGTAGAGCTAATGAGTAAATTGATTAAAAGTCGTCCTAATTACTAAATAAATCGTATTTGTCTTTACCTAATAAGACTTCAATCTTGTTCTGGATATCACTTAATATCTATTAAATCCGTCTGTCTCTATTTAATCAACCTATCACAAAGAAAAGAAATACCCTCTTAGATTCAATAGATAACATAATTTTACACCATTTTCACAACTTACACGAGAAAATAACCAAAATTCTATAGTCGTCGTCGTCACGAGTGTCTCGCCATTAAACTCACAAAAGGAAAAGACAGAATGCCGGAAGGGCCTAAATTACAATGCCAAAAATAATAATTCATAAAATTTCCGTCAGATGGCGTTCTGTCCACAACAGGTCCTGCAAAAAATAGCCAAGCTTGCTGCAAAAGTTAATTAGAAATCACTAAAAATCTTTCCCAAGAGTGCAAAACGTTTAAATTTTAAAGAATTTTGGAACCAGGGAGAGAATCAAGCTTAATAAAATGTGAAAATACGTCTGAAGTGCTGAATTAATTGTTGCACTCGTACTTTTGGATTCTTACAGACTTTCCAACACAGTTTCAATAGTTACAAATAACAATACATTTTTTTTTAGAGACTCTGTTTTCCAAAAGTAGCTTCACTGGTCTCTTAGCAAAATTCAAAATATGTTGATATCCCTTCGTAAAACAAAGATAATATTCAATTACTGAAAGTGTGCAAGAATATCTGTCGCTATAAATTCAAAATATAAGTAAAATGTTAGAAATATGCGGAATGATAAATTTCTTCAGATATTTTTTTAATGTTTTCTTAATTAGATTTCTCGTAAGATTGTATAAATTATTTATTAGTAAGTGTAAGAAGTGCATGAAGGGCAGGAAGTGCTGGAAGTATTGCAGCATTTTCGATAGTGTTGCGAAATTTTGGAAGTGCCTGGAAGTGGTGTACACATTTCCATCCTAATATCTCCCCTTTGATAACTATAAAATCATGTCTTAATTAAATTAAGCGCTATTTCTGTACTATAAAATACAATAAGGTCAGCAAGAGATGATCCTAACACCGTACGGTGGAATAACGATTTCTCGCCAATGACCAACTTTTCGCCACTCAAGGCTTCTACACATTAGGCGCAATTTTCCTCAAAAATTGTTTTTTTTTTTAAGGAAATCGTCTACACTATTGTAGATGAAAAGACAATTTCGCTCGTCCGCCATTGATGTCCGTGGAAAAATCCAGTCCTTAATTCAGACCTAGCATATCTTAGCGATAGGGCCTAAAGGTGAGTCTTAAATTAATGTTCTAGTGCTGGGCCCCCTTACCCTGTGTCAGACGGGTACTTCTATTTTTCGTAAAGGTGGCGATAAGTGGTTACTCCGCTCTACACAGAGAGAAATCCGAAAAAGTTAAAATAATATTCCGGAAATGTTAATTTTACCCTGCAGTATTGATCCAAAATCGGTGTAAATATTACCCTTTATAGGTGTATTGGGGGTTAAAGTTACCCTTTTCATGTTAATTTTACCCTTAATAAGGTGTAAAATTAATATTAAAAAATGTTGATATATTTTTACACCTAAAAAGTGTTAAAGTTATGAGGGAAAAAAGTTAATCGCATCCCCTTTTTTTCTCAGTGTACGAGCCGATATTTAGGAATCAATTCTATGTGTTAATATTAATAGCCTCCTCAGGCCTGAGAGGTTTAATCATCATTGTTTAGTTTCTTCAATTTCTCTAATTCCTTAATTAAGAGAAATTTTTGAGAATTGTTTTCTTGGTGTTCCCTCTATTTTCTTAATGTCCAGAAATTAATAGCACTTTCGAGAGGAGTTAAACTTGTAGCCTAAAGTGTTTAGGCTCCATCCTTCCCTAAAGTTTAAGTAAATAGAGTGTCTAAGTACACGGAACTCTCCACAAACTACTTGTTTTATTCCTCTCATCCACTTGAATTATTCAACCTTCTTACAATTTTAATGTTGTAGATATATTGTGCATATATAGATTGACAAATAAGCATAGTTTGCATAGTCATTTTTCTTTCACCTCTTATTGTACATAGCTTTCATAATTATACGATATTGTTGTGTTATTATTACATATGGTGTTGGTAAATGAACCAATGATGTGTATTAAATGATACAAAATTGAATTGAGTATTGTGCTATGTCTAACTTATCACATAAATCATCATGAGTTATAGTTTCAATTTCAATTGGAATATGCGGCTCTAACTCTCTTTTGCCATATTCAAATTGATTTTATTGTCATACCAAAAAAAGCATTCCATCTCTCTAAAAATTCCTGATCGCATTTTTTTAATTTTTGTTTTATTTTTGGTCTTGTAAAGTTAGGGTTGAAATAAATCAGAGATTAGTTTTTTTTTTATTTTTATTCATGTTGGAAATTAGATTTACGAGGAATTGAAAAAAAATAGAGTCATGAAATTGTTGACATAAAAATCGTGCTTACTTTTTCTTTTAGTATCAAATTATTAGAGAGATACTGGGCATTGCATTCTTGATGGAATTGCTTTGTTCCACATTTCTACATATTATCTGCACACATATCTCCACTAACCATATGCAATATCATACAATGCTCTCGTCTATGAGACAGACCACATATAGTTTTATATTTTAACACGATAGATTTAGTTTTGTCTGTAAATGTAGGTAAATGTACTGAAAATTTCTCGCCAAGTTGTTGTATATTGCCAAGAAGAAAAAATATATATACAGATAGGATGGGGAAACGAAAAGAAAAACAAGACAAGACTAACCAACGCCCCACTCAGCTATGAACACGACGCCGACTAAATCGTGCTTAGTAAAAGGTGATTCTAAAGTTGAATTGAGAGCAAATTTTAAAATGCTTCTAAATAATGTTTATTGTGCGAGATTTTGTATATATTTCTATTGAGGAGGTTTTGCTGAATTCCTCCAATTCACTTCGAAAAGCTAATTTTTGCCCTCCTACTCCAAAATGCAATTTGAATCTCTTTTTGCCATTTCACATATTGGTCGTAGGGTAAGATGGGGTAATTTGTAACAATGGATAATTTGAAACTTCGCTGTTTCTTAACGGTTTTAAGAGGGGAAAAGGGAGAAACAATGAAGAAGTACTCTCGAATATAAAGTCTTGTACTTGTTCCTGTTTTCCTTTTTCTCTTCGACAATCTCAAATAGTGAAAAAATCTCAAAATTCGAAAATATACATTAATGGTTCCGTTCAGTAATAACCTTTCAAAGAGACAAAGCCACTCCAAAGCCAAGCCAAACCGATTGGAAAATCTGTCGGGAGCCTAAAGTGCAAGTTCACGTACTCGCCGCTTTAGCGCTGATTGTTCTGCTATTTCGAATTTCGATATTCTTGACTCTTAAATCGGCAAAAATGTCAGTGCCGAGCAGCGAAAAGATGCCTTACATAAGTTTTACATGTTAGTGCATGTAAGCCTTACTAATCACTATCGCTTATGGAGGTTTAACACGGTGTAACCACACTTTTGTCATCTACGTAAGCCTTACTTGTAAGGTATAGGAAAGCTATTGATGAATTTTTATGGCTTTTAAGGATGCCTTACATAAATACACATGTAAAGCATATGTAAGTAAATTCTGTAAAACTATAGTAATAAATACATGTAAACCATAAGAAATGCATTCATGTAAAACATCCCAGAAGGCAAAATATGCTCTAGGTAAGCCTTAAAAAGGACCAACTTGTAAGCCATACGTCAAACTATCTTTTATGGACGTTTAACATTGTATAACTACTTTTTTGTCACCTAAGTAGCCTTAAATATAAGGCCGACGAACGCTTTTCATGAAAAGCATTCGTATGAAAACTTAAAGTGACTCTCATTAGAAAAGTCACTCTAGAATATGATCATAAGAATCATATTCATAATCATTTATCTTAAAAGTAGTTTTGAATTAAAGTAAATCCCACTGATGAATAGAAATAAAATAATTCAACTGAATCTTTATAGCAGGACTTCGGTGTAGCTCGCATGAATTATATTCTTAAAGTGAAAATTTCTAGTAAGCCATTCGTAAAGCATACTTATGTCTCACATGATAATGTATCCTTCATAAAACTTACATGTTGATTATTTTGCAAACAATACATAGTAAAACTTTCATAATGATTTATTGTCGAAAAAGGGAAAGACTTACACCCTTCTGTACTTATGCCTTACATGACAGTATAAACTTCCATATACCTTATTTCTAAATTTTATGAAAGCAAAACATGGTAAAGCTTTAGGATAGTTAACGTGTTGATTAAAAGAAAGCTTTACACCTTACTTTACTTAAGCCTTACATGATGGTGTACGCTTTCATATACCATACATGTTAGTTATTTTGAAAGCAATACACTTGCAAAGCTTTCGTATGGCTTACATGTCGTTGAAAAGTAAAGCCTACACGGAGCCTTACAAATCACTTACATGTAAGTTTTACTTTCGCTGCTGGGTTGCTGCAAAAAGTGATTTTTTATTAACTCGCTGACTTTTGTGTAACTCGTCGTTTTAAACTTTCGAACTTCCAACGGATTTTTAGGTAAGTTCTCTCTGATATACGATCGAATCGGTACAGAAAAAACCTCAACCGGGGAGAAATTTCTCAAATCGGGAAGGTTATTAGGGGAAAGTGCTCTCCCTTCGAACGTTCATGCCTTCGAATAATGTAAAGTTTCTTATCTTTTTCGTAAGAGATTTACACTAAATTATCACGAAATTATCAACAAATGATGATAATCCAAATATTATTTAATAGAAATGTTTAAAAGTCTCTTAAGACTAAAAGAAAATTCACATTATTCGAAAGCATCAACGTACGAAGGGAGAGTATTTTCCCCTACTGAGCGAGAGGATTCCGAATTACCCCATCTTACCCTACAGCCTAGACTTTGCGCACATTCTGCCTTTACCAATATAGGCTTGGGTTTTTTATTGAAACGGAAGTTTATATAATGTATAAAATATCGCAAATGAAAATGGACAATACTCATGATTTACATATGAAATATCTCTTTGGAAGTATATAAAAACACCACGAGAGTAACACACGGTCTATTACCAATAGACCAACAAATATCATTTTGAGACATTTTGTGCGAGATAGGAAAAGATTGGCATGTAACGAGGGTGTGGTGAATTCTTTTATGGTAATTTATATATAGCACTCCGAATTTTTTTTTCTTTGCTAAAATAAATTGGATTGTGAAACATTAAATACAGAGACCTAAATATTATTTTGGTAAAGTGTCAAAAACTAGAATATAGATGGTAGTTTCTAATTTTCCTAGAAAAAATAATAAATACACTGTTTTTTTTTTGAATACCAAGTGCATACAATACGAAAGACTTCAATTGCATGAGAAACGAACCCGATTGCATGCAACTGAAATGGATTTTATTTTGAGTGGAGCTGCTATTGGGTAATCAGGAGCATAATTTTGAGATTAATTCAGAATGCAAAATTAGGAGAATACACTATCTTGATAACCTGATCGATAGGGTGGAGGCTTTCATATGACCAAGTGGATCATTGCTGAACTATTACTAAGCCAAATAATGGTGGCACAATACGTTCCATAGAGGATAGATCTTCCTGCAAGGGGAGTTCGGGATATCAAGTATTTACAGGGAAAACACGATAACTTTTTTTCGATAGTATCGACTGTGGATTCTGAAAAATTAAAACGATAGCTGCACTTTATGTAGCTAATATGAATATTCATCAACAGTCACATTCTTTTAAGAATGGTACAATAAATGGTCCAATAATGTTCAAAAATACTTCATTTCATTCACTTAATCTACGAGATACAGATTTATCGACACTGTCGATTCGTTAGTATCGGAAAGTTATCATTCCAACCGTGATGAACTAAAGGAAATTCGAATCTGGGATCTTTACCACTTAACCCATTGACTGCCTTACGCCTTCGGGATCGCCTATTCTGTTGTATGGATTTGGGCCGTCGTGCGGTATCCTGAGTACTGATGTGCCTGGATTAAGGATTCTATGATTGATAGCTTTTAGTTTGTTTAAACTATCCCAGATTAACTAATTATTTTATTTTGTATTTTTGTTTATTTTTTCTGTTTCTATGACTTCTACACTTGGGCTCATGCCCGTTTGGTATACAGCTCATTTGAGCTAGCCATCCTACTCTTGCAATGCTTTGATTCGCGGAAATCAGCAGAGCAGAAGTGGACTGTTTCACTTTTTCTTTTAAAATTATTAAAGTATATAATTTTGTAAGGAACGTCTAAGCACAAAAAAAGCAGATTCTATGCAAAGACTCATACAATCTGTGAACGTTTCTCCACCGTTTTACTCTAGAGGTTGATTACTAACGCCTAAGACGGCGGTGGACGCAATAGAGTGAAAACAAGTCACTGTTTATGTAAAGTTGTTGCGCTTTTAAAGCATTTGTCGATGACGTTAATGAATAAAATATCTATCTACAGTAGACTCTCGCTTATCCGTGAGAGCGGGACCAATAATGTCAAACGGATTTTGAGATTGATACACATCAAATTGTTCGAAATCCAACGATTTTTTTTATTTACACTGAAAATTTGTGGAGTAAATTCTGACTTGACTGAATTGACATTGTCTCTAAACATGCGTACTGTCCAAAAAATTTACAGTGAGAAAGAATTACAGTACATAGAACGCATTTGCTTTAACAAAAAAAAACCCAAAACGGGGACAATTATGTCAACAAAATTTTTAAAATTCAACTGTCTCACGGACTTTTCTATGTCACCCGGAAAAAGAGTCCACGGATCAGCGAGAGTCTACTGTATCTACGGTAAGTGTGCCAAATTCCGGTCAGCTTGCAATTCCGGCCACCTTTTTTGTTCCTCGAATTTCCATGAACTTTTATATTTTACGTACTCTAGAGATTATACAATGCAAAAGAATAACAAAAAATGTAGCTTCGACAAACGAGAAGACATGAAAGAGGCATTGGAAGAATTCCTAAAGGGCAAGGAACTATGAGAATGAAGGTGGTCGAAATAGGGCACCAAAGCTATGTCTACATTTTTATTCATTTTAAAATGTATTAAGAATGATTTTCTGAGTCAATAAAGACGATAAACTCTTTACAAGGTTCCAAGCAACATTCCTTAAGAAAAAGGAATAAGATTTCTATTAAAGATATTACATTTCAAATTTGAGACTTTGGGCATTTTTCCAAGAAAGTCTATTTATAAATAATAAAATGTACCCCTAATAATTCCTGAAAGTCAGAACACAAAAAAGTGTTCGAAACAGCCCCGGTATTCCTAATCTCAAGAAAATATAGAAATGATAGATATTAAAATATTTAATTGTGGTTAATGAAAAACTAAGAATTGCTCATAAATCATTTTAAATTCGCTCTGAGATGTCAAGATAATTTATAAAACCTAATTTTTCTTTTGCCATTAAAATTTTACTATTATTTGTCGTTAAAGAATTATGATTTTTTTTATTTACCATAAAATTTGTGAAATTGTTATTAAAATTTATTGAAGTGAAATTATATTAATTTATATAGGGTAAGTGTGCCAAATTCCGGCCAGCTTGCAATTTCGGCCACCTTTTTTGTTCCTCGAATTTCCACGAACTTTTAGATTTTACGTACTCTAGAGATTATACAATGCAAAAGAATAACAAAAAATGTAGCTTCGACAAACGAGATGACGTGAAAAAAGTATTGGAAGAATTCCTAAAGGGCAAGGAACTATGAGAATGAAGGTGGTCGAAATAGGCCACCAAAGCTATATCTACATTTTTATTCATTTTAAAATGTATTAAGAATGATTTTCAGAGTAAATAAAGACGATAAAGTCTCTACAAGGTTCCAAGCAACATTCCTTAAGAAGAAGGAATAAAAAAAATCAATTTCTATTAAAGATATTACATTTCAAATTTGAGACTTTGGGCATTTTTCCAAGAAAGTCTATTTATAAATAATAAAATGTACCCTAATAATTCCTGAAAGTCAGAACATAAAAAAGTGTTCGAAACAGCCCCGATAGTAATGATAGATATTAAAATATTTAATTGTGGTTAGTGAAAAACTAAGAATTGTTCATAAATCATTTTAAATTGGCTCTTAGATGTCAAGATAATTTATAAAATCTAATTTTTCTTTTACCAATAAAATTTTACTATTATTTGTCGTTAAAGAATTATGATTTTTTTATTTACCATAAAATTTGTGAAATTGTGATTAAAGTTTATTGAACTGAAATTATATACATTTACCCTACTTTCATAAAAAATTGTCAAATTAGCAAAAAAAAATTGTTAACAAATGGATCATGGTATAACGTTGTCAAAAGGATGGTGTTTATCAATTTGACAAAACTTTTACTCACATTTTACATGGAAAAACATCCTTTTGACAAGGTTTTCTTGTTAATTTGATAATACTTTTTTTCAGAGTTCATTGAAAAGTTTAATCAAATCAACAGCCAAGTGGATCTTGTTAAAAGTTTGTCAAAAGGATGTTCCTCTATGCAAAATGTGAGAAAAAGTTTTGTCATATTGGTAAATAGCGTCCTTTTAACAGAATCTTAACTAAATTCAATTGTCTGATTTTTGAATACCACAGCTTAGAAAGGCACGAAATGGTTGATAAGTGGTAAATTTTTAATTCAATTTAATTTAGTTTTGTTTTTATATTATTAAAACATTCATTCTGAGCTTTGAAACTGAATTTCATCAAATGTGGACGGTACTAAAGTATTTATTAAAATTTATTCTACTTTAGATTTTGAAAAGCAAATGAAATATATGACAACTGTCATATCAAATGGAAACAAATGTTGAATGTGGCATTGAAAGGGTTACACCTGATATCTCAAAGAATCTCAAGAGTACAACAATTGTTGATGATTAACTATCAATAATAATTCATTTTCTTAGCATAAAACTAAAGGTACCAAGAGTGCTCATATGCAGGTTGTGGAATTTATCGAATTAGTCAAATCATTAATTTTACTCCACAGAAAAAAAATAATTCAATTCCAAGTTGATATATCGTCACCTAGATCAGCAATTTTCGCAACTTAATCGTAACCTAAATTAGTTACTCTTGTAAATTATGTATTTCCCTATTAAATTACGATAATTGCTGATCCACATGACGATATTTCAAATACAACTTGGGCGGTAAAAATAAGAGTTAAAAAATACTAAATAATAAAAAAAGAAATAGTGTTTGAAAAGCAATTAAAATGGTAGTTATGTGAATGAGTAATAAACTAAAATACTATTTTTACAATAATGCATTCTCCACATTCAATTAAATATTTATTGGCAACAAAAATTTTAGTTGCATTGCATTTTCTGATTATATAAAGCTTTGAATGGTCTCAAATTCTAGCCTATTAAAAGGTTTGTTTAGCAGACGTTTAGCAGAATTTTTCTGTTATTTTAACGAACTTTTTTTGCAGAATGCCAGAAACGGCATTGCGATTGAAATATTTGAATAGAATTAATATTTTATTGCATATGGATGTTGCTTATGCATGATTTATGGTGCTATTCTAGTGAAAAATTAAAAAGGGAAAATCTTTCTTAATGGCATTTTTTAGTAGGGGAAGACTTTCAGGCGTCGCACACACTTTGGCTTCGAACACTTCATATTTTTATGAATATTTTAGGTATATGAATATAATATTTTTATATAATCAGCACAAAGGAAAGTCGATAATGGAGAAGTACTTAAGAACAGCCATGTAGGGGAAAGCTCGTTACCTTCGGACAGCTTAAGCTTCGCACAATTATTTTTTTCAATATGTTTTTCTTTAATGAGTTTGACCCGTTATAATACTATATTTTAATATCTAGTCAATTGCCTCAAATTTTCTGAAAAGAACCGTGGATTAAATCCATATGGATTTAATTAATTTATGGATCCAATGGATTTTAAACCAATAACTATTTTTATTCGAAATTCAATTATATTACTCCTGAAGTGTATTTTGGACAATGTTTTGAGAGATTTGTAAATCGGTTCAAGTCGGTTTATGAACCGGTAATGATCCGCTAATGAACCGATAAGTAATTTTCGTCCGAAAATCAATTCTATTACTCTTTAAACCATTTTGAGACAATCTTTTCTGTGATTTGTGAATCAGTTTAAATCGGTTGAGAAGGAAATGATGCAAAAGTACTTTTGAGATATAGTAGGGGAGACTGGGGCAAAAAGTAACAAAACGGGTATTTTATTTTTTTTACAAGCCACCCTAGCGCCCCAGAAATTTCTAATTAGTGCAGTTTTATAGGAAATTTACTGCTCTACAACTTTGCGAAAGTCATTTTCCCCTATTTTGTAAGGAAATTCATTTATCGAGCTGTTTTCTAAAAGGTAATTTTGTGACCGTTCTCAAAAATGCTGGGGCAAATAGTACCACGCATGGGATATTATCACATTTTGATTTGCTTTATTACGAGCTTTCGTAAATTTAAAAAAATAGCTAGGTGACATATTTTCATAGGAAATTTATTCCTCTACACCTTTTTAAAACACAGTTTTCGAGAAGTTCACAGTTGAAATTGAAAAAACACACAAAAGACTGCAAATCGTTTGACCAATGCAAACAAAAAGCGGCGAGACGCGGAAATGACGTTTCTTTCGCCGTGAGACATCAGAAATTGCTTCGATCTTTGTTATTTTTTGCTTTTTTTTATTACTTTTTACTTTTTTATTACTTTTTACCTTTTATTATTTTACTACTTGCCATACCTTTTATTACTTTTTACCCCAAGTGGTCATTTTTCATAAAAGGATTTCTGGAGAAAAGAATCTTTGTAAAATTCTAAAATAGATAGTGGTTTCGTATTCAAAGAATCCAAATCATTTAGGAAATATTTACTAGTGCATCATTTTTGGAAAATAAGTAAGTCAAAATTGATATCTGTTGTAAGGAAAACATTTAAAAAATAGGGCTAAAAATTTCAATATTTTTTATTTTCTAAATTCCTTGTACGAATTCTAAGAAACTTACGACTTTGAAGAAGGTCTATGGTGGCCATCTATGGAAAAAATTTTAAGCCGCTATCTCTTTTATCTTGGATGATATTGAATTTTCAAATTTTCAATTTGTGACTTTTTACCCCAGTCTCCCCTATCTATTTAATTCACGTGTTCGAACACTTCGCAAAGCCTGAGACTCTTTGCCACCCGTTTTTTATTGGAATAGCACCTTTAAGATTTTTATGCATTCCCTGGTTGGCTGAAGTTCTTAAAGCTTTAAAGGCTTTAAAGGTCTAGTCAATCAGTGAAAACAATAGGACTAAAATGCAGGGAGAAGTAGGGCACCTTTGAATTAGGTTACCTTTGAAATCTGGCATTTTTATCCTATTTTTTAAAATGAAACTGAGCCTTATCATGAAGAAATTTAGCTTGATACTTGGTCTGTGGAACAAAATTACATCTGTTGTGGAGACATGAGGTCCTGCATGTGGATCGGGTGTGGAACGTAATCCTCCTTCCACAATAAAGAAAGACGCAAAGAGAAATTCTATTGGTGAATTGAATTGGGGATTTAAAAGTAGTTCCTTTTTTGTGCTGGCTATCATCTCCACTCGTCACCTTGATACTAGAAGGGTTTCGGTGACAAGCCTAGGATTAAGTGTTCTAACTTGTTTTCTTCCCCTTCCAAGTGAGAACTCATCAATATCGTTGTAAGATCCAGTTCCATTTAGAAATAGGGGAAAGTGGAACATCTTTAAATAAAGCAGCTTTAAAATAAAGCATTTTCCCTATTTTTAAATGAAACTGGACCTTACCATGATACAATTTAACTCTATAAACCAATTAAGATAAAGCTCAATTTCAATTAAAAAAAAAAGGTTTTTTACCCTATTTTAAAGGTTCCCCAATTCAAAAGTGCTCTACTATCCCCCGTATTTTTTATATCAAAATATTTTAAAGTAGGGTCGAATGAACACCTTTTCGACATTGAATCCCTATTGATACTTTTGTCAAAATATTGAAATTTATTTAATGTATGTAATAAAATAAAAGTTATTCATTAATTTACGTTTTCTGATAATGATAAGTGTTCAAATTTCGTATTTCAAATGGTACAGAGTACAAATGGTCCTGACACGAGTTCTTAAAGTGTCAATAGATGTTCCTTTCACCCTAAATTTTACACAGTTTATTTCATTTGTAAAAGTATTCCAGGTAAAATTTCTATAAATTATTGCTCATTGATCTAAAATGCTATTGTAATGGAGGTAAATAAATAATAATTACTGATTGAATGTTTTATGGTAAAATTTATTGCCAAAACTATTGTTATTACAAAGTCTTTAATAGCGAAAAGTAAGGTTTTCAATGGAGCAATAAAATCACCAGTCTTGATTTTTGGTCAAAGGTTTAACCTTAACCAATCAAAAAGACAAATTAAACCACGACCAACCGCAAAAGTGAGACATTGCCTTTACGACATTCTGACATTACGATCAAGAAGAATTATATATTGCCAGCCTACACCTACGCTGGCGCACTTTAAAATTAAATAATAGATGTCAATTTTTTATCCGTCAATTGCACAATAATTTTTACGAGAAAGAAATTAGAATGTTACCCGATTGGAAACAATTATTGTGTCAATCAATGGTCTTGGTAAAAAGATATAAATTAGCACAATGTGGCTGCCTGCATACTAACTATAATTATTTGACCACTGAAAAGAATGCGGGTGATCGCAATCTTTTGGCACTTTCAACACTCGAGGAGTAATTGTGGCATGAGGCATGTGCTATGGCCAATCCTATGTGAAATATTTCTGCATGTTCAGTACAAAAGTTATACATATTTTTTTTTTAAATAAGTGAATGACATTGGGAGCCATAAAAAGAAAACAAGTGAAAAGGCTTAAAAGTTAACAATTCACTTGAAGGATTGAATTTTAGCAACAAACCATTCAAGACTCAATAAATAATCATTACCTTCATGTACAAGATGCTGTGACGTCACGAAAGGTAAATTATCTGCAAATAAATAGAAAAGAACAATTGTTTAGTACAGATGACACTTCATTCAATTCCTATTAACCTTCATGGCCAATTTACCCCAAAAAAAAATCAGATCCAAAGAAAATGTTTCAAATTTTAACAAAAAAAAAATTAATCTGTAGCAGATTTTGTACAACATTTGTACTAATTCGAATTTTTGAACTAATTCTTCCGTAGCAACGCGTGGAAAAGAAGTATGAGAGACAACACAACTTCTTTATTGTTTGAAACATTTTCACAAGAACTATTTTACCAACAATGGCCATTGTAATGATCCCATTTCCACAATTTTACAATTGTTCAAGGTCTGTGAAATATTTACATATGTACAGAGACTCTAAGTCTACCATCTCATCACAAGTGTTTTATTTTTTTAATGAAATGCGACCATTATTCACGCATAAAAACTGCACATTCAGTGACTACCAAATTTCAAATTGCAACCATCACAATAACACTGTACAATATGCGAAGATTTTATTCAGATTAAGTGTGAGACTGGACTTTTTAATGCTTTGGCTTTTGGACAATTCTTAAAATTGGTGTCACACGAGTTTTGCATGTGATATTTGTGCAAGAGAAAGTGATATGCAGTTTTACTCAATAAACACTGAAGCATCAGTAGGAAAATAGACAAAGCACTAGCTCTGTGACGCAAAGGTTCTGGGTTCTACTACCATATAGGGGAAAGTGGGGCACCATTGAATTGGGGCATATTTAAAATAAGTTTTTTTTATCCTATTTTTAAATGGAATACCGTTGGTTTTTGGGCGGATAGATCCCCGCCTTGACTCAAAGATCTGAATGTCTAGAAAAGACATTTCCACTGTGATATAACGTAATAAAAATGCTCCGTCTTTGTTCAAAACTCCGGGATCATGGAAGAAGCTTTATCAGGAACTGAGCCTTATCATAATGTAATTTAGGTTCTCAATTAGTTCAGGTCACCAGGAATTTTTCTGGCGTTTAAAGTATTTAAATTGTATCCAGTGAGCTTCACTACACTTGATTCAATTTGGTATGAGATTGGCAATAACATCCCTATTTAAGAAAAATAATAATGGATGCCCTGAACTCCCCCTTGTAGGAAGGCCTAATGGTGCTATTTCAATGAATTGAATGAATGAGAAAGTTTTCAAGAAATTTGTTAGAAAATTTTCAACTCCATATGAAAAAAAGGGTGCTTTTATGAGAAAAAGTTCAATTTTGTTGAACTTTTTCGCATAAAAACTTAAAAATAAAAATTGGAAACAGTTTTCCAGACTGTTCCTATGGGGAACAGCGCCATCTATTGAGTTTTCTTCTGATACTTGCACGCCAATGAGTTGTCAACTGAGAAAATTTCCATAATAAAAACTTGTTTTCATTTAACAGTGAAGGTGTTTTTAGATGAAATTCAAGTAAATTTGGGTTCTTTGAAGGTGAGAAGATGTCCCTCTATTGAGGATACGGTATGTCCAGAACTCTCATTTATTGTAAAGGTGGGCAAAGTGATAGAAGTGCGTCAGAAAACAGTAACGTTGCTGTTTTAAAGAGGTAATAATGGTTTCAATTACCCCTCATTATCTCTTTCCTTGCGTCAGTTTGCTTACCAAATGATTAAAGATATCTTTTAACAGTTATTTCATGAAGATTTAATTTATTTTTATGCCTTTTTACACAGAAGCTAAATTAAAACAAACAAATGTCAATGAGAAGTTAGTATTCAAAACTGGGCTTTTTTGCGAGCTTTCTTGTGAATTGGAAATTACAAAAATCTGAAAATTTTCTCAATGGAAATGACCAATAATAGAAAACCAGAACTTTTTAGATGAAAACTTGAGAATTAAAAATTGGGAACAGTTGCCAGCGCCACACGCGGGAGAAATAAATGCATTCACGCAGAGGAAAAGGTACTCTTGCACTGGCACTGTCAATTCCTTGTAATTAAAAAAAAACCATAATTAAAAAAAATGAACCGGAAATTGGAAAAATAAAAGAATTTAAATTTTATCAGATTTCTTGAAAGCTTTATGAAATTGATAATCACAAATGTTCGACTTTTATTATTTTTTATAAAGAGAATAGTGAGAATATTATTTAAAATTTTCTACCTTGAACTATTTAAAAGCTTTCACGGAAAATTTAAATTATGGAAACCAATTAAGAATTGAATTAAATAATAAAGATAGTAAAAATTATTAGAATTAATCATTAAAGAATTATGAAATCCGGTAATGACAATGCCCCACTAATTGACACTTTAAATTAATATAATTAATTAAGTTTAGATATGCAGTATGACTTTAAGAGTGTCAACGTGTTTAGTCTGATGTCCCTGCAGGCTTTAATTTATTATTTGTTGTTGTAATCAATTAAGGATAAAAGGTATAAATTTAAGATCATTTCTAATTCGGAATTTTTAGACTCTCTCTGTATTTTAGATGAGCAAAAGTAAATAAGGGAACAATGAAGAAGTACAAGTCTTATTTCAACAGAACTTCTTATTGGCTATTTTCTCCTTTTCCATCTAAAACAGTAAGGATATATCAGAATTTCGAATTAGAAATGATTTTAAATTATTGGATTTTATGCTATTCCTTAAAAGTTCTTTAAGTTTTTCAGTTAATAAAAATTGTTTAACAATTTGACATTGATTGGTCATAAAATTTTATGTGTTTATACTACTGGAGTTTGACTGCATTAGGTGAGATTCTTAATATGTAACTTCACGTACTACACTGTGAGACACGTTGTGGGTGTCTTTGACGAGAGTGCCAAAACTTGTTAGAGGGTCATTTAAGTATCTCAAATCTGAAATCCGTTTGTCCGGGTCACGTCTAGATTTTTTTTAAACATGAATTTTTAGTTTTTTGCTGTTTTATAAAATTAAAAATTTATATCTCTGGTCCTAATTATCCGGTGAGAGTCATATAAAGCTGAAATGAATCGTAATTTCATTCTCTATAATTCTTGTGAACCATATCAAGAACCTACGATGAAAATAAAGCATATTTTTTTAAAGATTTTTTGAAAAAGTGCACCCAAAATTGTGCATTTTTCTCTGTTTTTTCGATTTTCTAATAAATTCTCCCACATAAATAGAACATTTTATGCGCCAATTACTATACCTAAAAGTCAGTGAATTTAATATTTTTTCATTTACTTTTAGTTTGAATTTTCTATCTTAATTCCCTTAATTCGTTTATTCACAATAATTTATTGAAAATAAAACGCATTAAAATCTGTATTATTTGCGGAAAAATACTGGTATCTCTGTCTAACCTACTGAGAAGCGTTCTCTTTTTCACTCTCGCTTGCACATTTCATATAAGATCAGGTGAAATGAAAGAAAAGGAGGCGTACAGAGAAGGAAAGAGAGAAGTAGCTTTTCAGTATTCATCATATTATGTATGTCGATATGTACTTAATGTACTTAATGGGTCAAGTGGTAGAGCACTTGCTCTATGATACAAGTGTCCCGGGTTCAAATCCCCTTTAGGTCACCAGGAATTTTTCTGGCGTTAAAGGTATTCGAATTCCTACTTAGCCAATTTAGAATTTAAACTAATTCTTGTAAATGTTACAAATACTAACAATATGACTACGACTTGCAGTTCAAAATATTCTTATCGATTCGTAACCGTTTTATACCGTTTAGAAACGGTTAAGATTTATTGGAAATTAAAAATTTTTAAACTGATCTTTTTTTATTTAATCTCGAAAAATATTAAAAAGGAATGTTTTAAGATATTGCGATCAAAAATAAAATTCGAGAATAAAAAGTAATCGAAAATAAAGGTTGCGCGATCGACTTCAACATTTTTCAAACCTATTAATTATCCATATGGCTTCACTGCTCCAATTTGACGAGAATACATTTTGTGCACATTTAGAATACATTTACTATTCCTAGGTAAATGAATATTTTTCTAGCAGTTTACTTTTTTCATGATCTTCTGTTTTATCGATTATTCTTTGTATTGGTACCTGTAACTATTGCATAGTGGTTTTAGAACACGACGAGGATTGGACAAAATAGTCGAGACAGGAACCAACACAAAGAAAATTCGGTAATGCAGAAGCACCTGAGAACAGTAAAGTGCTAAAAAGAAACATGTTTATTTTTCATTGCAATTTCAGCATTACTTCTTAATTTTTTTTCTTGTCTAGAATTTTGGCCTTATGGCTCCGGCACACCTTTTAGATCAGGACAATTACATGAAATAAAAATTCATATCCCTTTTTTCTCATACGCTTTGCATATGTCTATCTCGTTCTTTCGCACTTTAAATACGATTGAGCTAAACTGAATTTATTGTGATGTTTAAAAGAAAGGGATTCGAATTTCGACTGCATGAAATTTTCCTGATCTAAATGGTGTGCCAAAGGATTTTTTTTCTTTTCTTTTTTTTTATTTACTATTTTTTGGTTCAGGGACATTTCACGTAACCAAAATTCACATCCCTTTGATTTTTAAATGTATTTCTTCATCCCTATTCCATTCTTTTGTGCTAAAAGTTAAATTGAAATTGTAGTGATGTTCAAAAGAAGAAGAAGAGTTCGAAAGAATGGGATAGACATATGCAAAATATTTAAGAAAAGAAGGGAGGCGAATTTTGATTTCGTGAAATTTTCCTGAACTCATATAACCCTGAATTTCCTTTTTTATTGTAGATTCTAATCTGTTTTCGTGTTAAAATGTACACATGATTTTTTTCTGACTGCACTTTATCGTTTTGTTTACCATTTCCAAATTTCAATTGAATTGCAAATTAATTAAAAGAAATAAATCCTATTTGGAAAAAAATATGAGGTGAAAAGAGCTTACATTACTCCAGATTTTGGCAACTCAATTAGTTATTATTGCTGTATTCCGTGTGTAATTTTTAATTACATGGTGATAGTTAACCTTCATGGTCATTTGGTTAAAAAGTTCAAAATGAAGTTTCATTTTTGGTCGATTACTTAATTAAAAAATTTCCTCCGAATTGCTTACAAATTAAAATTGTTCTTTTTTTACGTATTTTAATGAGATTGTAATTGCAAATGTTTATTTCACTTTTTGCAATGCAAACACATTATAAGTAAACGAACAATTTTGAATATGTGATGAAAAAAGGCTCGTGGTATGAAGCCATTGAGAGTAAATGGCTTTAAGAGTGTCTCTTTTTATTATATAACTCCCTTTTTTTTAAAATAAATTTCCAAGTGGATGACAGTAAAATATGTTTTGGTATAAATTTCTCTTGTTATTAATTTTTACATGACTCTTTTTTTATTGTTGAAAAGAAGTCAAGGAACAACGATTAGTGTAGCGTAATTTTATTTTCACGGTCGAGTGCATTTGCACTATATTCTTAAGAAGAATATAAATTCTTATGCGACGTCTCATGTTCAACTTGTTGAGGTGCTCTGGCATTTCTAATGTTTTAGGCAAATAGAATTTATGCGGTAATTTTGCTGCGAGATGCTATTCACAAGATAGCATTCTTCAGTGCCTCGTGTTTAACATAATTAAGATTTGCGTCAAGATTTCATTAATTCCAATTATTGAAATTACAGCGGAAGTCTCAAAGTGACCAATTAAGCTGCGTGAATGATATTATAATTAGCCAGTGTTAGACACTAGACCAATTTACTCAGTGGGTTAGTGAAAATGCTTATTAAGAAAAAGGCAACATATATTGTGGCATATTTTGCTCCACTGGTATAGAAATTGAAAAGGAATTTGGCGGATTTCCTCATCATAGTGCGAACTTATCAGACCAAAACGTATGAGCGAGCATGCTGAAATTTTACTTTCTACTCCTAAAGTTCATAATGTTGCTTGTTTTGTCTTCTTTTTTGATTTATACTGCATAAAAACCACTCATACCATCTTAGCTGGTCTATAAGTTCTAAGAAATATTGCTGACTAGCCCGATGAATTATTTAATTTATGTTGATTTACACGAGCAAGTGATTTGGTAATTCAGTAAAAATCATAAACATTTTTTTACGATGTTGTATTTTTTTGGGAAACTTTATTGTTGTGACAAAACAAAAAGAAAAACAAGACGATAATTAAAATATTGTGGCTCAAACATTAGGAGACTTAACCCTTTAAAGCAGAGGTATGCAAGAACCGTTGAAACCGAATAAACGTCAAAATAAGTTTGCTTTGGTAGCGTTTTGACCATTGACGTACACGTTTTATTTGACGTTTATTCGATTTCAACGGTTCTTGCACACCTCTGCTTTAGAGCATTTAGGGAATATATGCTATAAATTTTGCTGCGAGGCCATTAGACCGAATGCAGACACAAGGCAAATTCAATTAGGACAGTTACTGATCCAACCGACGATATCCAGTCAATTGGGAAAAAAAGTTCTTGATATTTAATCACAATCGATATGTTATTAATCCTATAAAACATTTTAGTAGAGTCCCGGTCAAAATCTCGAAAACCTAAATTCCAAACGCCAAAATCTCGAAAGAGTTCTAAATCAAAATCCCAACGAGTCAAAATCAGTTTATTGAATTTGAAATCTGATGGCTCCGGCACATCTTTTAGATCAGGAAAATTTCATGAAATCAAAATTCACATTCTTTCAGAGTCCGAATTTGACAGAGCTAAATTGAATTTGTTGTGATATTTAAAAGAAGAAGAACAGTGCGAAGGTGATCTTAAAGGTGTGTTAAATTCATAATTTTAGCTGTTCCTTTTTCTATTTTTCTATTTCTATGTTTTTTAGATCAGGAAAGATTGATGAAATCAAAATTCACATCCCTTTCTTTTTCAAACGTATTTCTTCATCCCTATTCCATACTTTTGTACTCAAAGCTAACTTGAAATTGTAGTGATGTTTAAAAGAAGAAAAAGAGTGCGAACGTGTGAGATAGACGTACGCAAAACGTCTGAGAAAGAAAGGGATGTGAATTTTGACTTAATGAAATTTTCCAGGTCTAAAAGGTGTGCTTGAGCCATAATGGCTTCGACTCCGGCACAACTTTTATATCAGGAAAATTTCGTAATCACATCTTTTTCTCTCTCAGACATTTTTTATATGTGCATCTCATTTTTTCCCACTCAATATTCGATTGAAGTAAACTATATTCGGTGTGACGTTCAAAAGAATAAGAAGAGTGCGAAAATGAGACTATTTACACCGTCGCATTGGATTGAGATTGGATTGTTCCAAAATCGGATTTTGGGATAAGTCAGTCTGAATCATAATGCGACAATTTAAATGACCTTTATGAAAGCGTTTAGATTGCGGCCGTGAATTGAGACTTAATGATCTGAAATCCGATTTTAGAACAGTTCAGTCCCAATCTAATGCGGCGGTGTAAATAGCGTCAATGATAGACTTATGTAAACATTTACGTACAAACATTTACGAACAATTTTACGAAATATATTTTTTCTGTTCAAGCAGGGCGTGGTCTATTTTTTACACACGGGGTCCCGAGATTATGCACATTTTCGGGAGTCTAAGAAAAACTACTCGAAATGGGATTATACATTCAGAAAATTTGCATACCCGCATGAGATTTTTTTTCAAATAAGTCAGCCGTAAAAATTTGAACTCACGCCCCTGGCAAGTTGCCTGAAATTTGAAGCCACTTTCTCATACTTCGATTTAAATTTATATGGGAATTGTTAGGTCTTGCAACCGTTATACTGAATACCAAAAAAATGAGAAGATTTTCCGTATTATAAGATACCTTTCCGTATGGAGGGATAAATATACTAAATTTTTGTTTAAATAAATTTTTTCCTCGGAGCACTATGAGCTGAGTCCGAGATCAATTTAGGAATTGGCTTCAAATAGCTCCATATACAAAAATTAACTTGCCACATGCTTGTTTGAACTGTTCAAAAGAAATACATTATAAATAGTAACTTTTTGGCATCAGTTATTAGATTGTTAAGATATTAAAAAAAGTTACTTTAAAAAAAATAATTTATTTTTTACTGATAAATAACCATAAAGTGTTTTCAAATTTTAAGCGTCACAAAATAGTAGGGGAGACTGGGGCAAAAAGTCACAAAACTGATATTTTGTTTTTTTACAAGCTACCCGAGCTCCCCAGAAACTTCTAATTAGCGCAGTTTTACAGGAAATTTACCGCTCTACAACTTTGTGAAAGTAATTTTCCTCTATTTTGTAAGGAAATACATTTATTGAGCAATTTTTTATAAGGTAATTTTGTGACTATTCTCAAAAATACTGGGGCAAATAGTATCAGGCATGGGATGTTATCATATTTTGATTTGCTTTATTACGAGCTTTCGTAAATTAAAAAAAAATACCTAGATAACATATTTTCATAGAAAATTTATTCCTCTACACCTTTGCAAAGCGCCGTTATCTTTATCTATATAAAAAAGAAAACGCTTTTCAATCTATTTTAGAAAAATCACACAAAAGAATGCAAACCATTTGATTAATGCCTACAACAATCGGCGACACATGGCATTGACGTTTGTTTTTCGCCGTGAGACATAAGAAATTGCTTCAGTTTTTCTTACTTTTTGCTCCATCCCTTTTGTTACTTTTTACCCCAAGTGGTCGTTTTTAATAAAAAGATTTCTTGAGAAAAGAACCTTTGTAAAATTCTAAAATAGATAGCGGCTTTGTATTCAAAGAATCCAAATCATTTAGGAAACAATCATCAGCGCATAAATTTTGAATAATAAACAAGTAATAATTGATAAGGTAAATGTACCAGCGATCGTCAGTGTTCCCCGGATCGGAAGGTTGTCCCGCGTATCGAAACCCCAACGTAAAATGTACTTTTGAAAATTATTCACTGTATATTAGTAATTTTCTTTATCAAACTGTATCACGTTAGTTCACATTTAATCTTCAGAACCAATTTTCTCGTCGAGTTTCAAACAAAATTGCTATTATTTACGTAATTTATTGAATCACTGTATCAGAGTCTTATCAAAAAATCCGCCATTCATAACTTTCTTAATATTTCACGCGAGAATTTGTCTACAAGAATGAGGAATTATGTTTGATTAAAATGATTTACAAATCTGTGTTAATTAAAAAAATGAATATTCAGTGACTCTAATTACACTTTTTTAATTGTTTCGGTAAGGAATTTTGAAAAAAAAAAAAATTTTTTTTGCGAACAAGTACGTTTTCTCTCATCTGTTCCTCGAATCGGCACATTTTTTTCGTGGAAAATTGCGCTCAGCGCGTTCAGCTGTCATCTTCACAGCCATTATTAGATGTTTTTGTTGTGATAGAACAATTTACCAGTGAAAGTTTCATTAAATTTAACAATTTTAGAAGATGTATCATGTGACTACACAGTACATAGTGTAAGGATGACAAAGAAGCTTCAATGAAGCCTTGTAGAGTGATTTAGATGCCAAGAAAGCAGAAGAATCCTCATCAAAAATGCCTGCCGATCCGTGGTTCACCCCCTTCCGATCCGTGGAATACATGATTAAGTCCCTTCCGATCCGTGAAACACATTGCATCCTTACAATTGCACCTATATATTATTAATTTCCCTCATTAGCAAAAGTGTCAATATACGAAAATGGTTAAATGGATCACTAATATTTCAATTGGCATTTAAAAAAATACCAAATACTGTTTTGGAACTCATATATTCAACTAAATATGGAGCACGTCTCTTAATATTCCGATCCGTGGTACACTTCCCTTATATTCTTCAAGGAAAATATTATATTTCAAAAATAGGGCTAAAAATTTCATTATATTTTATTTTCTAAATTCCTTGTTCGAATTCTAAGAAACGTACAATATCGAAGGTCTATCTTATTGATCTTGAAAGATATAGAATTTTGAAATTTTCGATTTGTGACTTCTGCCCCAGTCTCCCCTATACATTGCGGCGTATTTATTGACTCCTAATGGTAGGCAAAAATGCATAATTGTGTGTGTGTAATCTCGTCAAGTGCATGATCCCAGGACCCCCTGCATGGTTAATCTTTCCATTATAGTTTCCCGATAGATAAAGGTCCTTAGAATTTTCCGGCTATCAAGATTTTTGAATTGCATCCAATGAGAGTCACTGCAGTTAATAAATTTAGTTTCAGTAATTTCCTTACGGACCATATATCACCTGATTGTTACGAAAGGGTTAAGAAGGTAAAGAAAAAAACTCTCGTGCTTTTGATGAATTCGTCGCATTTCACTCTTCTCTCTCACTTCACATGATTTCATTTTCGTTATTTATCACGAATGTGGGACAAAACTGCGTTAAAGACGAGTTCCATGCCTCTAGACATTTTTTTTACAATCGTCATCAACACCACAGGTTACGGATTCAGTATTGATGGAAAAAGTGCTGAGACACCGCCAAGAGGTGAGATAGTCCACTGCTGGTGGTCAACAGACATTGACAGTGATGTAATCATCTGGTTGACCGCATTTACATCAATAAAACATACAAAATATATACATAATGTGCGATCGGCAATAATTGTTCAAAAAATTGTTACTTTGGGGTTTCCTGTTTGGTCATGCATTCATTTATTATTTATTTTTTATAAAAGCAAAAATCTAATAATAGGAAACAATAATTCTTGCTGAGATCTGTCATTAGGTTTTACAAAGGAAAAATCGTGATATCTAACGTGAATATACATTCACTTTTTCTCGTTCTTTTCGTCATCCAATTGTGACTTTCTGTGGTATTTTTTTCCGTTTAAAAAAAAATTTTTTTAATGAAACAATATTTCACAAAATACAACCATTTAACACCAAATATTTTCCTTGGACTGCATATATTAGTAAAGACCTTAAAAATTTTGTTGGAAAGACAAGAGATAATGTTTTGTGCGCGTGAAAAAATTCATAAGTCAACTTTCCATTTTACGGCTTTGGACTTAAATACGGCACTTTTCAAAGATAATTAGTAATACAAATTTCCGTAATTTTGGAGCTTTTGTAAAAGTAAATAAAAAATAAAATTAAGACCTCAGTGATTTCTCTCTCAAAGCAATATTGCATTTCAGCCTAGCAATCGTTAGCTTCTGGTCACATACGAAAGACCGGGTGGAAAAATAATTAACCAGTACTTGAGCACATTAAAAGATATTTTCCTGTTAAAGTTGAAAAATCTCAAAGTTGTATACCTATTAAATACTAATTTTGTAGCAATTTCCTAACATGAACTTCTTTATTTAATACACTTTTCCCATACATCCATCTCTCCCCAAGATTGACTTCCAATATAGAGTTCAACAAGTTGGAATATGAGATCAATCAAATTGCCAAACGTATCATTTGAACTGATTTCTCTCTTATTCTCACATTCATTCATATGTTGTACTATGTTGCCGGGGTCTTTGTATGTTTGTCATGTAATTAAAATGAGTTGGTTTAAAATGGAAGAATTGTACCAACGAGTATGCTGTACGTTGAATTGCATATCAATGGAATTTCTTCTTTTTTTTTGCTCTCTGTGTATTCTCTCTAATTTTTTTTTACTTCTTTCCTGATTACCTTTGTTAAAGAATAGCACGATGATTATTTTGATGTCTCACCTTTATGATCTCGAGGGAATTGCACTTGTTAAGAACTGCAGTTTTTAATTAATTTCTATTGCTCAAGCTCAGAGACACCCGAGACACCTTATAATTTATTATTTCTCGAATTTACGATATCTTTATATATCCGCCCATATCACCCAGCGGGTAGTCTATTGGCGTAATTTTGCAAATCTGAAGTTTTGTCTACTAAAAAAAAACATACTCGAGCCGGATTTATTCTACTGATCACCAAGAATCAAAACACTTTGAGGAGTTGAATTAAACAAGTCAAAGATAGGCCACTATGCTCTACTAGGTATGCAGATAGGTTCCATAAACAAAAGCAATCATTATAGCCCTTCCATTTATAATTTATAATTTTTATTTTATATATTTATAATTTTTTATTTGTGTAATAACAGCATTGACAAATGCGTCCCCTATAATTCAATCATGGACAGAATATTTTAGGTCACGCCTCTTGAGATATTGGCCACACCCCTTAGAGCCTTGGATCAGGACTTTGTTTCTTGATTTCTCAATTTTCTCAAAAATTCAAATTTTATTTTTTTTTCAAAAACCCTTCATTCAAGAACTTGTTGAATTCATTGACTAAAAGTAAATATTTGTTTTTTTTTTTAATTTCAAGTGAACCTACTCTGAGAAAACTTATCCATTGAAATGTAGAGGAAGTATGCTAAATTTCGGCCAGCTTCTAATTTCGGCCACTTTGAGTGTAATTTCGGCCATGGAAATAATAATAATTAAAATTATGTATGTTATCTTCGAATAGTCAATGAATTCATTTTGTTTTTAAATATTTATTCATTTTATGATGTATTAACACAAAGACCGTTCAATTTTAGGGATAATTTGAATTTAAATTGCGTTGTAAAAACTCAGTGTGAAAAGAGTCTTACAAAAAATGTGATAGATCGATTGTGTTTCTAGCAGTCTTACGATTTGTGTTGAAGTGTAAAAGGTTTTCCTTGGGTGTTTTTCATGAAAATTGATTAGTTTTCATTAAAGATTGTTTCTGTTTATGTTAATAGTGAATCAATCTTTAAATTTCGTTTGAAATTTCCCAGCTGGATCCTGTATTTCGCGTAAAAAGATACAGTAGACTCTCGCAAATTCGGCTCTTTTAAGATCGGGCTACTTTTAAATTAGGGCAGCGGTTACATTTGAAAAAAGTTTGTTGTCATTTTTCAAGTTTGATTATGATTATCAAATGAATAAAATATGCTCAAATTTGGCATGGTTTGTCTTAGTTTTGATGTGATTTTGCATTATTAAGGGATTTTCATGCAATTTACGTTATATATGAGTGTGTAAACTCAATATCTATATGCACATGAATAAAAAATTGTTGCATTTCAAAAAGTTTGTCGCGCGAATTTCTGTCTAATTCAGCTGACATTTCGGTCCCATATGCCCGAATTTGAGAGATTCTACTGTATATACTTTGTGAGCGTCTCTCCGGTGAGGTTGTGTTGCCTATTCCGGCAACATATTTTGTTTTCCTAAATTTTTTATTCATTTTATGTTTTTTCTTCAATTTCTGAGTTCTACAATGTCCAGAGAAAAAAAACATCGCTTCTATTAAAAAGATGATGTGGAAAAGACCTTGGAAGAGTTCAGAAAGGGCAAATTGCTACGGGAATCTGTGCGTAAATTTGAGATGCTACTCTTCAGGTCTTCAGGACAAATTACACGGAAGATCTCTGGACTTGTGGTTCATATAAACGTATTAAACTAAATACTAAACTCGTTCCGTTTGACGTTTTGAAATTTTCTATCCGTTCCGTCACAAAAGATGATTAGAAAAAAGGTGGCCGGTATTTCACTCAAAGTGGCCGGAATACTACCCAAAGCAAAAAAATCGCAATTTACTCGTAGAAAAGTCAATACGATCCATAAGAACGTTTTTGTGCAATTGTCTGAATCTGTCAAAATCTGTGCGAAAATGGACCAAAGAACGTTTGACATCTGTCATATTGTCTCCCAATCATCTGGATTAAAAAGTTGTATGTGATATACGAATGAAAGCTCGATTGATACAGTCAGGATTCGAACTTAAAAATTGCAGAATTCCTTTACTGGTTATGTATTTAAGGTCATCATAAAGAATTTTATTGAATTTTCAATAAGCTCAAATTCACTATGATTGGATTAAAATGAGTTTTTTCGCAGTTTTTCGAGAAAAGTCTTGTTCTTTCCGTTAGAGAAACATTTTTTTGAAGGTTAACGGTGCTATTCCAAAAAATTAACATGTTCTTAGTACTTTACGGTTCCCAAGTGCTACTACATGATCGAGTTTTCTTTGAATTGGTTTCTGTCACGACTGTTTGGTGGTTTATTAAGCATGGGACGCTTTTTCACCTCTTTTAACACGTGAAAGACTCTAGACTAGAGAATGTATATTTCAACTGATTTGGACAATTTTTTCGTTGATGGAAAAGTCTTGGAATGACAAGTATGAGACGGGTAATGAACCGGTTGTAAACCGATAAGTAATTTTTCTCTAAAAATTAATTCTCTATTATTTTTCACTAACTTTAGGCAATCTTTGGAGTAATTTATGAACCGGCTCAAATAGATCGTGAACCGGTAAATTGTAAATGATACGAAAGTACTCCTGATAGCATTCAAGTCACGAGTTGATTTATTTCGCAAAGCAGTTTTTGCTATACAATTTAACATATAAAAGACTTTAACTAGCGTATTTTTTAACCGATTTTGACAAATTTGACATCGTTGGAAAGGTCTTGGAATTTTTGCTAAGTCTGAACAGATTCAAATCGACCGTTGTCCGTTAATAAACCGGTTATAAACCGATTAGTAATTTTTAATTTCTGTTTTTTCAATGGATTTTTTGAAGCAGTTCAAACCGGTTTTGAACTGGTAAACGAAGGCAATTGAACGCAAAGCATTGGACGTTTCACTATATATTTTAACATATAAAAGACTCTGGAACTGGAGAACGTATTTCTCAACCGACTTGCCCTAGTTTGGCGTCGTTGGAAAGGTCTTGGATTTTCTGACAAGTCCGAATCGGTTCCAGCCGGTTATGTACCGAGTTTGAGTTTTTATAGGTGAGTTCCCCAGTAATTTTTGTATGAAAATCAATTTTATTGCTTTTCACCGACTTTGGGCAAGCTTTTGAGTAATTTTTTAACCGGTTTAAATCGGTTGTGAACAGGTAAACGGTAAATTATGCGAAAGGGCTTTTGAGATACAACATCGAAGTCACAAGTTCAAGTATTTCGCAAAGCATGGGACGCTTTGTTACATCTTTTAACACGTAAGGGACTCTGGAGGGCGCATTTGTCAACCAATTTGGGTAAATTTGACGTCGTTGGAAAGGTCTTGAAATTTCTGATATGTATGAATCGGTTTGAATCAGTTGTGGACGGGAAATAAAGCGATTATAAACCGATAAGTAATTTTAATCCGAAAACTATTTTGAGCAATCTTTTCAGTGATTTATGAATCGGTTTGAATGAATCGGTTTATGAACCGGTAAACAGTAAATTTGCTGTCATTTAGTGTCAACTAATTCAGTGATAATTTATATTGTTATAAGTTGATTCCTTAGTGCTCTCCCCTTCGTAATATTATTTAATTTTATGCTAAGATGGTTATGGAGGGGTATATGACCCTAATGCTTGAACTCTTGTGAATTCGAGCATTTCGTGATTTTTTCTTGCGGTTTTTTTTAAAGTATACTTTTGAATTAATAATTTCCGATAAAATGTGCAACACTTTAAATTTATGTGATGTAGTGCTGATGATAAAAAAAGAAGATAAATCACAGCTTGTGTATATAATTTCCTGCCAATGATGGAGACATAAGATATGATAATACAACTACCGATTTTTTTCCTTCTTTTCTTTTGAGAGTTACCATTGCAAATATTGCAAATACATGCACATGAAATTTAATACCATGGCGGATGCTTTGTGATTTTTACAAGAGTGAATATTATAGTGGATGGAAAATCGTAACACTACTATCAATTATGTATTAATGTGCATGTGCATAAAATCTGTAGCAAGGCAATATGAAGTAAATCAGCCATAATACTGCTGAAGAGATTGTGGATACGAGTTTCCTTTATTGCGCAAGCGAAAGTCTATGAGGTCGTTTTATGCCAACACTTTGCAGATATTGGCATAAGAATCTATAAAGATTATTGGGTGAACTTATATTTGCTCCACCAGATATACCAACAATGTTCAATGGACATGGAGAGTTTAGAAAAAAAATTGTATTATTACAATCATTTCCTTCTCTTTTTGATTTTCCATTTTGCAAATTTTAAATGTTAAAGCAAAATTTGAAAAAAAAATCCCTAATTCAATGAACTCCAGGGCTATTGTTTTTCTAGCAATTTGTTATGTTCGCAACCTGCTCCGAAAAGTCAGCGTTATTCGCATTCTTTATTAATGCTAACTATGCTGTGGTAATTTCTTAAAATTTTTCTCGCTAAAATTGTACAAGTTCACAACATTACTCCTAATTAGAGATTATTAAATTGGCGTCGTTCGAGAACTAGCCACAACACATTAGAAATTCCAACGCGATGTGTAAATGTTACACATTCTTTTATCATTTTTTTTTAAAAGTAAATTAATTTTTTTTTACAAAGAATTTAGGCTATGGCAAACAATTGTAAAATTTTCTCTAACCGGAGCATTTATTCAGCAAACGGTGAAATTCCTACTCTGCACTTTGATATGTTTAAAAGTGAAATCTCACTTTTTAAATTCATTTGTATTTTCAGCTATCTCTTTTGTTTTTTTTATTACCCGAAAGCGCAATTCAAAGTTGCGGTTATGGTGTTTTGCCAAATGCAGAAGAATTGAAAAAAAAATCACATATAGATTTGCAATAAGGCAGTGAATCATCTCAAAATGTTTGTAGGAAGATTTTCAAGTGGGAGAGAAGTATTTAGTAGAACATAATCTATCTTTGGACAATTTTTCATACTGATTCGTAGAATTGTTTTTTTTTCTTATTTCTCTTTTCATAAATGTGTAAAGTAAGTCATCGAGGCATTTGCGTATAAAGATGGGAAATTTTTAATCTCGCATCATGATAAATTCACTGTCACAGATACTAGAAGAAATAAAATGAACAATAGCTTCCCGTGGAGGCGGAACAGTCAAGTTAAAAAAAAAATGTGATTTTTTAAAGATACATTAAAGCTATTTTAATTGTACACTGCACAGATGACCTGGAAGTTCTTCAATATTATTGCTAATAAAAGAAATATGTCGCATTTCATATGGTAGAATTGTCCTCAAAATTAAGTGAATTATCTACAACATAAATTCAGTGTAAAGATCTTCCAGAATATAGTGCTAAAATTTTGCTCATTCGAAATTACTGGGACATCAAATGGAATCGATTCTAACTTATCAGGAAATCCAAGACCTTTCCAATGACGCCAAATTTGTCCAAATCGGTTGAGAAATACGCTCTTTAGAGTCTTTTATATGTTAAAAATGCTATACTTCTAAAGTACTTTCGCATCATTTACCGTTTATTGGTTCACCACAATTTAAACTTATTCAATTATTCAAAAGATTGCTGAAAGTTGCTGAAGAGTAATAGAATTTGTGCTTGAATTTATCGGTTCATGAGCGGTTTATTACCGGTTCATAAGCAAATGGAAGCACTTCAGGTTTATCAGAAATTCCAAGACCTTTCTAACAACACCAAATTCTCCAAAATCGGTTGAGAAATACGCTCTCTAAAGTCTTTTGTATATTAAAAGGGGTGGCAAAGCGTGCCATACTTTGCGAAATGCTCAAACTCGTGTCTTAGATACTATACTTCTAAAACGCTTTCGTATCATTAACCGTTTACCGATTCACAACAATTTGAACCGATTCAATCACTCAAAAGATTGCTAAAAATTTCTGAAGAGTAATAGAATTGATGTTCGAACGTATCGGTTCATGAAGGGTTTATTACCGGTTCACAACCAAAGAGAAGCGCTTCAGGCTTATCGGAAATTCCAAGACCTTTCCAACAACACCAAATTTTTCCAAATCGGTTTAGAAATACACTCTCTAGAGTCTTGTAATGTTAAAAGGGTTGGCAAAGCGTGCCATACTTTGCAAAATGCTCGAACCCGTAATTTGGATACTATACTTCTAAAGTGCTTTCGTATCATTTTTCCGTTTTCAGATTCACAACAATTTGAACAGATTCAATTACTCAAAAGATTTCTCAAAGTAACTGAAGAGTTATTGAATTGATTTTCGGGTAAAAAATACATATCGCTTCATAAGCGGTTTTTTACCATTATACATTATCACTAAATTAGTTGGCATTGTAAATGACAATAAATTTACCGTTTACCGATTCATAAACCGATTCATAAAATACTTAAGAAGATTTCTCAAAATACATTAACAGTAATGCAATTGATCAGTTTACTATCGGTCCATGATCAATTGGAACTAATTCAGACTTGTCAGAAATTCGAAGACCTTTTCAACAAAACCAAATTTTTCCAAACCGGTTGGGAAATACGTTCTTTAGAGTATTTTACATGTTAAAAATGGGTAAAAGGTTCAATAATTCGTGAAATGCTCCAACTCGTGATATAGATACTAGGGTAAGATGGGGTAATTAAGAATCATGTCTTATTTGAAACATTAAGATTTTCTAACAGTTTTAGATGGCGAAAGGAAAAAATAACGAAGAAGTGCTCTCAAATGTAAAGTCTACTTGTTCGGGGCTTTCTTTCTCTTTGACCATCTAAAGCAGTGAGAAAATTTAAATATTCCAAAATAGGCATGATTCCGAATTACCCCATCTTACCCTATACCTCAAAAGTACTTTCGCTTTATTTACCGTTTACCGATTCACAGCTGATTTGAAGATTTGAAAGGCTTTAATGACTTATTGCTCAATGAAGCTCAATGCAATTAACTTTGGATAAAAATTGCTTATCAGTTTATTATGTAACCAATTGGATCTAATTCAGACTTGTCAGAAATCTCAAGACCTTTCGAATGATACCAAATTTGCCCAAATCGGTTGAGAAATATGCTCTCTGGAACCTTTTATATATTAAAAAAATGGTCTTCGGGTAGCGGTAGGTGAAAGTTTTAACAGTAAAAAAATCTGTTGGAACATGAATTATTAAATTAATAAAAAAAATAAATAAAAAAGTGCAATTGGTAAAGAAAAATATAAAATTATTTCAGAAATTCATTTGGTCAAATTGTGATATTCGAAGTATCCAGGCTTCGGAGGACACGAATAACAAGGAATGCGATGGATGAAGCCCTGATATACAAAGTGAGATAAGAAGTTGAGTGTATCGAAGAGCTCTCCAAGAAGCTAATTAGCTGCCTTATTGAATCAAAACTTTATAATGATCTCATAATGCTCTTCTATGCAATTGACAATGGAAATCAAAAGAAATTAAAGACAAACCTTAATGTTTTCTAAAATCGTTTTGAAACATGATTTTCTTGAATTATTACCATTTTGTTAAAGATTTTGGTATTTTACTAACTAAAATTTTATTTTTTTCTAAGCAAATGTTCTTTGCCGTATTAAATTGATCGACAAATGATTCAAAAGAATAACATTTTAATTATACGGGAATTATTTGCTTATTTTGTCCACCGCCGTTTTAGTTTGTTAAGGGGTAATATCTACCAGAACATTCAAAATTAACGGTTCTCATTTGTGATTTTTTGTGAATGCTAATGAATCGATAAGTATGAAATTTTCAGAGGTTATTACATTATACCTTGAGGGAAACAAAAATGTTTTTTTTATATCAATTTTTTAGGAATTCCTAGCAGTTTTTCAATTTTTAATACAAAATGACTGCGTAGCAACGCGTTAGGCTTAAGGACGATTCCAGGGTCGATTTCTTTTTGAAGAATTTCATTGATAGCAGTAGAATCCGATTAATTTTTATCCGATTGGCTTGATGTTGTCAGGGTAACTGCTTAGACAGATTTTTAAGATTGATAAACAATAACATTTGTTATAAACAAATAAATAAGCAAGAAATTCTGAAAGTCAAAATCCCAAAAACCAATATCGCGAAAGCCAAAATCTCGAAAGCAAAAATATCAAAAATCAAAATCCTGAAAAGCCAAAATCCCGAATGGGTCAAAATCGGAAAAAGCTAAAATTCAGAATGAGCCAAAATCCTGAAAGGCTTCAATTCCCGAAAGATCTAAAATCTCGTATTCTTAATCATAGTTATTCTTACGATTACACACCTTTTTATTGAAGCCAAAGGGAAATTTTGGAAATTTTCTCTTTTTGGGAAATTATTTTACACATTATCCTACGTATAATTTAAGGTAAAGTACCCTTTATTCGACCGGTTCCTCTATTCGACCGGTAGATTTATTTATTCAATTTAATTATATTTGCTATAATATTTTGTGTATGATCTAACATTAATAGGTCAATTATTCTTTAAATAATACGAATCAGTGACAAATTCATAGAAATTGATGAAATTCACCATCAAATATTCAAAAATTGACCCACCGGTCGAATAGAGGAACCCGGTCGAGTAAGGGTACTTTACCTTAGTTCCTTTCAGAATTTTGATCATTCGGGATTTTATTTTTCAAGATTTTGGCCGAGACCGAAAGTCAATTACTTTGATAAGGAATTGTGTTTTTTTCTTCAAGTTGCTGCCAATTTTGCAAAATTTCACAAAATATTGAAAAAATATTATACTTATACATGCTTAAGAACTCGAATTAAATTTTTGTTTATTATTTTGAAAAGAAGATGTCAAGGAAATATGCTTAGTTTTTTTTTAGAATGCGCGACCCATGTAACCCCTTAATGAATCTGACCCTAGTGGAACTATGATACCATAAATTAAATATGGTTAGGGTTAGTTTCCTTTAGAAAAATATGCGAACAAAATGTATATCAATGTAGCTTCATAACTCAAAGTAGCCCCACCTCCCCCTATATGAGAAAAAAATATAAAGTGTTCTAAGTCAGAGTATCTGCGAAGCCTGAGAGCTTACTCCTACATGAAACTGCCCCATTCTTCCCTAATTAAATATTCATTTCCACAAATTTCAATATTTATTTCAGTTCCATCTTATTCCCTGAGCTAAGCTTTATTTTCTTCATAGAGTTCTTTTATAAAAATAAAAAAAATAAAAACAAATAAAACATAAAAAAATGCAATAAAAAATATAGGTTGTCATATCGCAAATAACGAGGTTCTTATAACTTTATGTGATTAATTAAAGCACCAGGCGCTATTTATTTGCATATCTTTTTGATATTTATTCTTCATTATTTATCTTATTTTATATCAGTTAGTTTTAATTGCAAATAAAATTGAATCTAATTGAGTGCTTATCATTTATGCAAACTAAATAGTTAGGTATATTATGCATAGTTTAGTAACCTATTTGTTTTTTTTTTATTTTAAATATTTTATTGAGTTGAATAAAACCAATTTAATAAAAAAAAGTTATGAAATTAATAAAACATGCTTTGTTTGTTTAATGATCATTAAAATGTTGTATGACAATGGATAAGAAGAGCAGGGGATGAATGCAATTTGTATTTAAAATATTTATTTATTATATGTATTTAAAAAATAAAAGATAACCTTTCCCTCTTAAATTCTGGATTAAAAAGATAATTTCCTGATTTTCTAAAAGGTGTTATTTCCTCCTTTACTATGTCTCTTTTTAAAAAAAAAATGTATCGCTTTGTGGTTTAAATGTCATGGATTTAAATTTTTTCCAATTTCATCAAGTTTTTTTTTTAGTGGATCCAAATATATCGAGATTTTGTGGTGGATGGGTATATTTGTCATTTTCGCAAGGTGATACAGATTAGGTGATGGATTCACAACAAAACAAGAGATTACCTCAGTAGAAAATCATTAAGCAGATATACGCAACGTCTTATACCAGTCTTCTGAGTATTTCTTTTCCTCCATTCATCTAAACACATCTAGTATTTCACTATGTTCACATAAAAAACTGATTTATATTGTTTGTTATCCATGAAAACTACAAATTTTTTATTAAGACAAACACTTCATCAAAAAAAACCTCTTTTTTTGCGAAACTCGAAATGTTTTCAACAAAACTTGGGATTGCAATTAAAATGATACACAATTAATTAAATTAAACTATTAAAACAAAAAATTTAATATAGGTCTAATGATTGTGTTGAATTTGGAGAAAAAATCCATTTAATTGATTATTACACATATTAAACTATAAAACACTTTGTTATGCCTGCAGGGGTAAAAAATAATTGTGCAGGATGAAAAAAATCCACTTGATTGGGGGGAACCACAAGAAAATTCCCTCGAACGTCTTGAGCGTTACCAAAGAGTTTACCAGTAGAACTTTTGATCGGTGTTACTACAGTGACCGTTGAATGTCAACTGATCCAAGTAGCTGTTTTCAAAATGGTAAAACAGCCAAGTTGCCCCACACGGTGCTAATTTACATCACAATGAGAAAATAGTGAGAAGGAGCGCGCGCCACTCGCTTCTACCTCTCTTTTTTAGTGTTAATAAAATATATATAAAATGAAGCAGGAGAGAGAGAGAAGTGAGTGTGCTCATAGAGTTTGGGAGTGAAGAAAGAAAACTGGAAAATTGAAAGAGAGCAAAGAGAGCAATTGAATTTGCATTGTGCAGAAAATTCCGACGATGGAGGTGCCTGGTGATCTTTCCCCAGATCAGCCCAAATGCTTGAGAATTCCATCTCAACAGCCACGCAGAAGCATAAAAGGGACAGCGAAATGTGATAGACTTTGCAGAATGTTTGAAACTGTGACTATTCTGACTAAAAGGATTTCGAAATGCACCGGCGAGTCTTGGATATATCCTTGCCGTCTGTTATAATTCCCCGAGATGTCTCGGCTGAAATAGACTTCTAGTGTTATACCCCAAAATGATTCTAAGTTTTCTGGCAAAGTGATTTAACCACAAGATTATATACAATTTAAATCATAGAACTTCTGAAAGAAGAATACGTAGAGGAAGGATCTCAGGATTCGCACACATTGTGGCTCCGAACACTTCATATTTTTCCCATATTTCTTCAATGAAACTGATCTATTTTTTTTCAGGAAATGTGTGACTTAAGAATATACTTAAGAATAGACTGTTCGAAGCCAGAGTGTGTACGAAGCTTGAAAATCTTCCCCTAATGTTCATTCTCTATATAGTCGTCGGTTTCATTCGTTTCAAGCGCTTCGAAAAGACACATTCACAACTAATTCAGACTTAAAGCAAATGCAGCTAGCACAGTTGCTGATTCAACCAACCAGGGGAGTGACATTAGCTCTGAAAAATGCGACCGGTTTTAGTGTAATTTTTTCCCTGTTTTCGTACACATTTCACGAGATATTTCCAAAACCACGTAGGTTGCCAATTTAGGGTTTTCGGTTGCCTCTTCGTTATTAAATTGGCTTTTATTTTGTATTAATATTTTTTGCTAATTCATTCTACAATGACAAAAAACAGCTAATAAACTCAAAAGTTTTTTCGGCTCGCTAGAAAGATATGGGAAACATAGGAAATGTCATGCCCCTGCAACCAACAGTATCGACCTTACACTGCAAAAACATGCTCGTAAAAACTTGTAAAATGTTGTTGCCTCACATAGAAAAGTAACAAGATTTTTAGCTATTCCTGTCGCCTTAGAGATTCTTGTAAAATCTTGTAAATCTCTGTTTTCCTTCTCTCCTAATAACCTTTTTGCTGGATTTGATTAGGTCTTGGAAAAAGATTCCAATGATTATAAAAAATCGCAATTGGATATTTTTTTATTGGAAATTTAATAACACGGATTATGAGTTGGATCAGAATTTATTCCTTCTATACTATAGCTTCACACTACGTTTTGGGGATGTTTGTCCCCTTCTTCAGGTATGGAGATACTTGGGATAAATTGGGTCAAAGGGATTTTTTGCTACCACTTTACATAACCCAGAGCAAGTGAACACCATGATCGTCAAATGCAGACAAAAAAAAACAGTGATTTTGGGGGTAAAGAATCGCGTCGAGCCAATTTCATCCATTTCGACTGCCGAGAACAGTTTACTCGACGCGATTCTTTACCCCCAAAATTCAACTTACAATCGAATTTTCACGCATTCCGAGTTGCAAGCACCCCGAGTTGCACGCATTTTGAGATCACCTGTAAAGAATCTCAGCTACCATAAGCTTATCTGGGCTTATCACTGGTCATTTTCTATTTTAAATAGTCTGAGTGGGGAAGACCAACAAAAGAAAAAAAAGTTCATTGAAATCGGTTAATAAACATAAGTGATAGAGTCCGGTCCATATGGGTATAGTAAGGGTCGGGGTACAGTGGGCTGGGGTAGAGACGGATGGAACCCATTATCTGAAAGATCGTGCTCTCAGATACAATATAGGCTAAAATTTCATCGAAATCCCTTTATAAATACAGAAAATGCAGTCCGGTCAAGACATTTTTGATTATAGCTCGGGTCAGGGAACATCAAGAGAGGAGTGCGACCCACCGTTGGAAAGGCCTCGACCCCAGCTACAATATATTAAAATTTAAAGAAAAAGCATCGTCTAGTTTTCGAAATATTCGAAATCGATTAATCGAAAATCGATTTTTCGATTAATCGGACCTTCGATTAAATCGGACAAAATTGGGGTGTCACAAGGGTTGTAGTGCTCCACGAGAGCTTTCCAAAACACCAAATTTTTTTTATATTCCGATAATTAGAACCGGAGATATGACCATTCAAAATTTAAATTTTTGATCCCTTCTAGCTAAGGTCAGGGGGGTCGGAGGGGGTGAAGTTTGGTATCGATCGAAAGGTCTTAGGCTCAGCAATAACATACTAAAATTTGAGATCGATCGATGCCGTAGGGGCTGAGTTATCGAAAAAACAAAATTTTGGGGTGTTCCAAAATGGCGGAAGGGGGGTGGGGGCGGGTGAATTTGACATCATCAACTTCTAGCGGCCCAATAACTTTTAACCCTTGCCGAAAACCGCTTGTCGATATCTCTTTCCGTTCTCTCTCCAGAAGTCGAAATGTAACGGACGGGACGGGACGTCCACGAAATCGATTTTTGGCGCACATGAGTGTCAAAACGTGTACATCCAAAATTTGGGCCCGATCTGACGAGGTCGGATTTCACCTGTGACCACAAAAGCTGAGATTGTAAAGAATCTCAGCTAAAACAGTCTGCATGTGCAAATCTCAGTGCAGTCTAATGTGCAAATTCACATATTCGCCGCTTTAGCGCTGACTGTTCTTCCATTTCGAATTTTCGACCCTTCAATTGTCAACAACGTCAACAAAACTGCATAAACGTTCTCAGAAAAAAGTGATTTTTTGTTTATTTTTGTAGAATACAGGATGGTAAAACGTTTGAATTTCAATTAATGTCATTTTCATGAAGTTGCCAGCAAGCACAGTTAACTGAAATAAGCAGCGTTTTCAGCATACAGTAGAGTCTCGTTATAGTCCATATTTTGGTTTCAGATTTGACACTTGTGTCGCACTGTTGTAATGTAATTTTTTAAAATTATCAACGACTTTTAGTATTGAAATTCCTCGACGGCTTCCACTTTCTTTGCGATTGTGGTACTTGTCCTTGCTCTCTTCATTGTGGATCACAATTATCACAACTACTTAATAAAGTTTGCCAAAAATATTAAAATAATTATGCATGTCACATACTAAAAAACATAACCTAACATAAAATCAGTGTTTTGAAATCAACGGTCGATAAATTGTGGACTATAGAGCGATGGCCTATAGCGAGACTCTACTGTACCTTTGCTAAGTCGCTCAGCAAAAATGTGCTGACCGGTCAGCAGTTCTCGAACAAAAAGTGCTAACCAAATAAATGGAAATGGAACAGCCTCGTGAGTGTTATTTTAAGGTTGTCAGAATTTAGCTGAAAATACATGTTTTCAGTTGAATTAAAATCAGATAGAATTTGGTGGTGCTCACTGGGTTATTCACTTTTTAGAGTGCTACTCGTTGGTTTAAATTTTCGAACTTCCAACGGGTTTTTACACAGAGAGAAATCCAAAAAAGTTAAAATAACATTCCGGAAATGTTAATTTTACCCTGCAGTATTGATCCGAAATCGGTGTAAATATTACCCTTTTAGGTGTATTAGGAGTTAAAGTTACCCTTTCTCATGTTAATTTTACCCTAAAGTGTGAAATTAACATTAAAAAATATTGATATATTTTTACACCTAAAAAGTGTTAAAGTTACGAGGAAAAAAAGTTAATCTCACCCCCGTTTTTTTCTCAGTGTAGGTACGTTATCGCAAGGATTCATATTCATTTTCTAATAAAATTGACAAAATTTCATTAAAAAAATCCTTGTTTTTGGAGTTTGGTTTAGTAGGTTGGCTAGGCTATCAACTCCAAGAAAGAAAGTTACAATACTGGTTGATAGAAGGAACGACAGTGTTTTCAAGAATCAAGGATTACACATGCTGCTTTTGCTCTGAATTCGAGCAATAATAAAGTACAATCGGTAGTGTTGACTGGTATTGTCTGGGTTATATGGCATTTGGTGGAGTTTTTATGCAATCAAGCCCAACAGTGTACATAAGCACTCCTTGCACTGGTACCTCCAATAAGCTCAAATTTAGCTTTACAAAATTGCCTTGAAACCTGTATTCGAGACACCCGCCAGAGAGAGATCTGGCAAATCAGGCAGGTCAATAAAGAGATACAATTTATACCACGCCAAGAGACAAGTGAGGCACAGTAAATTAAAAATTCATTTAAAGAAAGAAAAGAAGCAATGAAGATGAGAATAGTAACGATCACGCGGTTTTGATTCGATTGTAGGTAGAGGAATGAAAAAAAAAAGATGCAGACATTATTCAAAATCCATATATGTTTATAGGTAGCAAGTCACATAATGTACACATGGCATGTGCAAGAGTGTTGAGATGAAAAAGAGTGCTGAGACCAATATTTACACCATAAGTTGCGATACAATTCTGCTTTGGAGCCATTAATGAAGTTGTTAAATTCTCACAAAGTGCAACAAATAAATCCATCAATCAGTTGGCAACATTAGATGGGCATATTGGTGGAACTGCTGGAGATCACCTTGCGGTGAATTCACCTTTTTTGTGCTCATCAATTCTCCATCTCTGGGCCTTCAGTATCTTTTATGCACAAATTAGCAAACCATTAGTTAAGCACCGTAACTGCCACGAGCCCTAGTCACGTTGCAAAGAGGCTTTTTTTCGTATTTTTTTTTTAAATGGGGTGAAACACCTCCCAACTTTACTGAATACTCGAATTCGTATTCGTGACTGTGATTGCCCCTTCAACTGATTAAGTATTAATTTTGTTTCAATAATGTGTCAATAAACTGGGAATCTACAATCAAGAAAATACATAAGAAAGCTAAAATTGAAATAAAAGATAGAAGAAAGCTTTCTGGGAACTTTGCAGTGTTTTTGACAATTGAAGGGTTTCACATGATCATTTTAATGAATCCTTCTGATTAAGGATCTTAAAAATACGTCTATGCAACGAGAAATTATATAATTCTTTTAAATCAAATAAAAACATTCAATTGCAAAAGGAGACATAAGAAAACTTCCTGGAACTGTTTTGACAATGTTTTGACATTTGAAGAGTTTCACAGGATCATTCTAATGAATCCTTCCGATTAAGGATTTTGAAAATCCGTAAATAAAGTAAAAAGTTATATATTTTTAAAGCAAATAAAGTTTAAATTGAAAAAAAGTGATAGGGGAAAGTATCCTGGAATTTTTCATTTTTTTACAATTGAAAGGTTTCGCAAGATCACTTTAATGAATTTTTGCATTAAAGATCCATACGGCTATAAACTGAAAAGTTACAACCAAGAAGATTTATATAAAAAAGATTAAATTGAAAAGGAACACAGAAGAAAGATTCCTGGAACTTTACAATCTGCTTAACAATTGAGAGGTTTCGCAAGATCTTTCTATTAAAATTTTACCTGAAAGATTTATCTGGCAATAAGCTCAAAAGTTACAATCAAGAAAATATATTAATCACAAGACTTTTAATAAAAAAAGTATTTGAATATTCACCAATAAACTGATAAGTTGCAATATTTTAAATCCAGGAAATATATATACGTTCAAATTGAAAAATTAGACAGAAGAAAATTTCCTACAATTCTACAATACCCGGAACTTTTAACAGGTTTCACAAGACCTTTAAAAAAAATGAGTTTGAATATTCGCCAATAAACTGATACGATACAATATTTTAATTAAATCCAGAAAGTATATACACATTCAAATTGAAAAATTAGACGGAAGAAATCTTACTACAACTTTATAATGTACAATACTTTTAACAGATTTCCCAAGATCTTCTCAACTTTGAAATGTTTCTGAGAATTGAAAGGTTTTACAGAAATTTTCAAATGAATTTTTGACATTGAAATTTCGTTAATATACTACAAAAATCTGTCAAATCAAATAAATAGCTTTATGTACAAATTGAGAAAAAAAGACAAGGCAAAGCTTTTCAACGGTGCAATATTCTTGACATTTGAAAGGTTTTAGAAGACTTTACTGGAAAACAGTTCATTTTGAAGATCCGGTAATTAAACGTAAAATTCTGCTGTGTTTTTAATTAAAAAAATAGGTAAATATTTTTATTGAAAAATACAGAAGAGAAGAGCTTCTTTGAACTTAGCAATGTTCTTAGCATTTGAAGGGTTTCACAAAAACTTTCCATCGAATATTTAAATTTAAATACTTTGCAATGTTTCTGACAATTGAAATGTTTCTCAAGATCTTGATGAATTTTTACTTTAAAAATTCGTCAATTAACTGAAAAAAAATCTTTAATATCAAATAAATAGCTTAATACCCAAATTGAAAAATTAAGAAAGACAAAGCCTTTCAACTGTGCAATATTCTTAAAATTTGAAAGGTTTCACAAGATTTAGTAGAAAGTAGTTGGATTTGAATATCTGTCAATTAACCGTAAAATTCTGCCTTGTTTTTTATTGAACAAAATAGGTAAATGTTTTATTGAAAAAAGACAGAAGAGAGCTACTTTGAACTTTGCAATGTTCTTAGCATTTGAAGGGTTTCACAAAACCTTTCCATCGACCAAATTGAAAAATAGGTAGAAGAAAGCCTTTCTAAACTATAAAATGTTTTAGGAATTTGTAAGGTTTTTCACCTGACCTCTTTGAAAATATTTGATTTAGAGGATTAGTCAATAAACCAAAGAGGTTTAATTTATTTATTCGAGAGATACATAAACGTCTCAATTGTAGAACAGGAAAGAATTAAGATTTTTTGAACTGCAATGCTTTTGATATTTGAAAGGTTTAGCATGACGTTTCTAGATCGTTTTTTTTCAAATCCTGGAAATAGATAAATGTCAATGTCATTAATGAAAATATTTTGTTTTTAAAAATTCTTTAATAAACTAAAAAACAAGTAAATGTTAAAATAAGAAAAAAATAAAAAGACAAAACCGTACCGGCCGTACCTAAGGCTTTCCTTACAATTGCATGGTTTCTTTTTTACAATTGAATTGATTCAATTATCTTAACTGATAATAGACCTTTAATTGATCACTTTGCTGTCCGGATAAATTTAAACATTAAGAAAAAAAACATAGAAAAACAGAAACTTCAATTTCGAAAAATTATCGGTTATTTATCGGTTACTTTTATCTGGGAATTTCACGACCTTTCCTAACGAATCCATATAATTTAACATAATTATTCCATATGCGGAGTGCGAGCAATAAAATAAAGATAATTGGTCAAACCATAGCTTTTAATAATTTTAGCCTCAGCTCAATTTCCAATGAGACCGCATCCAGAGTTGAATCATACGTGAATGACGTCTTCCGTGAATTTTCAAAACACATTATCACCGGATATTGTTTGCTGGAGTAAAAAAAAATCCTGAAGAGGAAGGCACACAGTGTGTTATTAATTATTCAATTTCTAACATCTTCTGGGATTTTCACTTTAATGAGAGATGCTTTGATGATATGGGAAATGCAGAGCTAATGTGCCTTTTTATGACGATCAATACTCGCATTTAATTATAATTTTATCCATTTTTTTATTTACTGCGGAAAATTGCGCACTTTTACTCCACCTTTATATTTCTAGAATAATAATTTCTGAGCTATTGTGTCACTGTAAAAAAAATCGATGTGCAATTTATTAATTTGGGCGTGTAAAAAATACATTGTGTCTCTATATGTGTGTCTCAAGGTTACCTCGGCAGGAGCCTTTCCATTTCCACAGTGGAAATATTTCACCTTTTTGTCAAGGGGCTCATATCTGGATATTTAAGATTATAAATAGAGCAAAATGAAGCAGCAGAAATATAAATATGTGATCAACACAAGGGGCAAATAACTGATCAATATTACAAGTCATGTTGTTTCACAAAATATTTATAATTTCAGTGTTAAAGAAAAACTTACTGTTCCCAAGAAATTTAACTTTGCACATAAAATTTTTCCGTTCAGAGATGTTTTACTGTCCCCAGGAAATTTGACTGTTCACAGGATTTTTTTACTGTTCTTAGGAAATTTAGCTGTTATCATAAGTTTTACTTTTCTCATGATATTTTGGTGTTCTCTGAAAATTTCATTGTTTAGAGATGTTTTACTCTTTGCAGGATTTTTCATTGTTCCCAGGAAATTTTACTGTTCAAAAATATCTTACTGTTTGCAGGAAGTCTTACTGTTCCCAGGAAATTTTACTATTCTCAGGAAATTTTACTGTTCTCAGGGAATTTAACTGCTCACAGGAAATTTCACCGTTCTCGGAAAATATTACTCTGCACATAAAATTTTACTGTTCAGAGATATTTTGCTGTTTACAGTAACTTTGACTGTTTCTACGAAATTTTACTGTTCTCAGGAAATTTTTTCTGCACTTAAAATTATACAGTTCAGAGATATTTTCCTGATTGCAAGGACTTTCACTGTTTACAGGAAATCTTACAGTTCTCAAGAAATTTTTACTGTTCTCAGAAATTTCACTGTTCAGAAATACTTTACTGTTCTCAGGAAATTTTACTGTTCCCAGAAAAGTTTACTGTTGCAAGGAAATTTTGCTATTCTCAGGAAATTTGACTGTTCTAAGAAAATTCACTATTCAGAGATATTTCACCGTTCTCAGGAAATTTTATTGTTCCCAGAAAATTTTACTATTCAGAGATATTTTATTGCTCGCAGGAACTTTGACTGTTCTCAGAAAATTTTAATGTCTCTGTAAATTTTATTGTTCTCAAGAAATTTAACCATTCTTATGAACTTTTACTATGACCATAAAATTTTACTGTTGCCAGGAAATTATGCTGTTTTCAAGAAATTTAACTGTTCTCATAAATTTTACTGTTCAGAGATATTTCATTGTTTACTGTTGCTAGGAAATTTTACTGTTCACAGATATTTTACTGTTCGTGGACACTTTTTCTGTTCGAAAGACACTTTCGCCGGGATTTTTACCAGTCTCAGAAAATTTTAGTGCTCCCAGAAATTTTACTGTCCAGAAATATTTTACGGCTTGAAGGAACTTTTACTGTTCTCAGCAAATTTTACTATGTCTGGAAATTCTACTGTTCAGAGATATTTTATTGTTTATTGTTGTTAGGAAATTGTATTGTTCTTAGGAAATTTTACTTTTCTTAGGAAATTTTGCTATTCGTCCAAACTTTTTCTGTTCGAAGGACTCATTCACCAGAATTTTTACTGTTCTCGAATAATTTTAGTGCTCCTAGAAATATTCTGTTCTTAGGAAATTTTACTGTTCTCAGAAATTTTTTTCTGCGTGGAAACTTTTTCTGTTCGAAGGACTCATTCACCAGAATTTATCCTGTTCTCGGAAAATGTTAGTGCTCCTAGAAAACTCTGTTCTAGGGAAATTTTACTGTTCCTAGCAAGTTTTACTGTTCACAGGATATTTTATTGTGCGCAAAAAATTTTCCTGTTCGATAGAACCATTTGCAGGAAATTTTATTGTTCATAAAACATTTTACTATTGGCAGGAAATTTTATTGTCCGTATACAATTTTAGCATTCATAGAAAATTTTCTTTCTCTTAAGAAATTTTTTTTGCAGGAATTTTACTATTCACATGAAGTTTTACTGTTCTCAGGATTTTGTTTCGTTCGCAGAAAATTTTACTGTTCTCAGGATTTTGTTCCGTTCGCAGAAAATTTCACTATTCTCTGCAAAATTTTACTGTTCGCTGGTAATTTCACTATTCGAATGTACAGTATAATTCGTCAAATGTTCGACTGTAAAATTTTCCTGTTCGATGGAACAGTTAGTAGGATATTTTACTATTCTCGGTTTTTTTTTCTGTTCCCAGGAAATTTCACTGTTCACAAAAAAACAAACAAATATTTTCTCGTAGGAAATTTCACTGTTCGCAGGAAATCTTACTCAGTCAGCTGATCTGCGAGATTTTCATTGGAATAAAGTTTTTTTTTGTTTTTTCGATGAGGTCAGTATTCGTAAGACGGCGACAGCTTCACTCAGGCTTCAGATTTGGAATGAAAAGACAGCTTCACAAATTTTTTCTGCTTCATGTACATTTTTATTTTAAAAAAATATGTAATTAAAATAAATTTCTCTGTCTTAAAAACAGAAAAAAACCATTAAACGTGTAACTCTGTCCAAAATTAATTACAAAAATTATATTACATACTACATAATACTTTTAGTAAATTTAATAAATCCGCAAGTTTTTTTTTTCTAAATGAAAACGTCAATAAAACAAGAAATATGGAAAAATACAAGACTATGTCCAGTAGGGGTATTCTGTAACAGTATGACAATGTCATATGACAAATTTCATTTATTTTATATGGTAAATTCGGTAGAATTAATTTTAAATCTGATTCATATTACAAGCTCGTTGCAATGGCCAATCGATGCTCACTGAGATTTAATGTTGTCTTGCTACATAATTTACCACGAAAAGTCATATCGTCAGTTAAATCAGCATTTGTCGTAACTTCATTTTTGCGATTTTGAGATATATACATATTTGGAATCAGCGTAATTTTGTTTATTAAACGCACTTGAGAAAAAGAAACTTTTATAAGCCCATTAAAAATTATTTTAAACAAAAATTATCGTAAGAGCCCTTAATTAAGAAAAATTTATCAGAATTTGTCGTAACTTCCATTTTTGGGGAAGTTACGACAAATTTCCATACAAAATTTTCAATACTACTTCAATACTTACTTGCGTGGCTTGTAATTTGCAGCAAAATTGCAATATTTCTCAATAAAACGTTTACAAACTCTTCCAAATATCGAAAGACAGTGCGAATAGTGTAACATGAAATCATTTTAATTCAATATTTGCAAGAAAAAAGTGAGAAAAAATCCCTACCCATCTGTCATGAATTCAAAACAAAACAAGCGACGTGGCGCACAAAATTTATTCAATAAAACTTATGAAATAAAAGCTTTTATGGACCGGGATAACAGTATTATTAATTAATTTAGTCAAATAATGGCGCTTATTATCACTAAAATAATTCAAATTGATATAATGCATTTTAGAAAATTGTCGTAACTTCCAGAATCTCCATACATTGGAAGTTACGACTTTATAAATAATGGAAGTTACGATAAAATATTATTGTGTTTCTTGTAACATATTTCTCAATATTGCAGCTTTTAAATAATTTTATAAAGATTTTCTCGAGTTAACTTACAGTTTATTAGTGCCACTTTTATTATTTTGACTCAAAAGTATCGCATTCGGGGTTCATTTTTAAGAAAAATAATGCTGAATTGAAAATTTCGTCTCCTGAAAAGTTGTCAAAAGGCAGTTACGACAAATGCTGATTTAACTGACGATATGACATTGTCATACTGTTACAGAATCCCCCTGTGGAATATTTCAATTTAAATCTTCTTCATCCTATTTAGAATTTGACGCTAAAATTATGAAATAAAAAGGAAAACACTTTTATTTCCATTCCCTAAAGATATGCTCCCCTTAATTCTTGTTCAACGAGGAATATGTGGGCAACTACTTGGGTAATTATTTTGGGAAATAGGTAACTATCCATGAGTCATTTTGTATTTTTCAAAAATCAGTTGGGCCGTTGTGGCGTCTTCCAATGCCATTCCTGTAAAAATACAAGATATTGAGCTCTGTGCCCCATGTAACATAAATAATAAAATAATAAGCGTGCGGTTGGTATAAAAAAAGAGACAATTACCGAGTGACTGGAAGATGGTTATTCCACCAGACGGACTGGGTTTTTTCTGACAAAGTACCTCTCCCACGAGTCCAGTAATTTCCGCTTTGAGATCTTTAAGCTCCGCTCTGGCTCCCTCCCAGTGATCCGTGTACACTTTGGCTACGTCATAGACATTCTGATGAATTTCTGCATGATGAACTTCCCCAGCTCCAATGGCATTTATGTGGACATTGTCCTTAAGATGATGACGCTCAATCAGTGGTTCATGTGAACTCGTTGCAATGACAATAACATCGGTGTTCTTGAGGCAGTTGTCCAGGGAATTGCTAATTGTGATTTTGATGGAAGGATTTTTGAATTGTGCCACGAGGGCTTTCAGCTCCTCAGCCAGTTCAGTGGCTCTCGATTCTGTCCGATTCCACAATCTAATTTCAGTGAATGGGAAAGTAGTGCACATTCCGATTGAATGCATTCGACCCTGAACTCCACAGCCTACAATAGACAGTATCACGTCTTCGTGCCTCAAATGACTGTCGAAGTAGAGACACTGGGTTGCTACTAAGGAAGCACATGCCGTTCTCCAAGATGTGATGTCAGTCGCCTCAAGAATAGCCTCAAGACTCCCGCAATCCGGGTTGAAGAGAAATATATTGCCCAGAATTTTGGGCAGTGCTGGAGTTCGTGATCCATTGCCAGAGAAACATGTCACCAATTTACATGCCAATGTATCATAATTCCGATCTTTCGATACCGACGACAATTGATAATTCCCCAGATAGCATGGCATAGTTAACAAAAGACCTACAAGCAATATTACATTCAATAGTGATTACCGTTCTGTAAACATCTCAATCTCCAAACAAAAAGCTATGTATACTCTACCGGTTTATACATATATATGATTACACACCTGACTGAGGAGATGCAATTGTAAAAGATCGGGCAGGTTGAGATAAATTTTCATTGCTCTGAGCTACAGACAGAAGAGCCACTTTAACAGCTTCATACACTTCCTCCCACTTTAAGAGACTCCTAACATCTTCTTCACAAATGAAAAGTGGTTGTTGACTCATTATTTGACTTTTTTTGGATCACTAAAATCGCAGGTATTTCAGTAATTTGCTGCACCTCTGACTGTGAATAGGCAATGAACATCAAAAGTACCCAATGAATGAGATATCTTGAGCTACTGATAGACCGTATGATGTTCCAGAGACAAATCTTGGGAAAACTTGAACATTGTGAGAGCTTTTATAAGAGATTGGCTATCATATGAAAGATATCTTCTAGTGGGCGTGGCCTAAAATTATTTTAAGGCATTGTTTACTGAACAAGTCTAATAGCATTATATTTGACTTGTCTTTGAGAGAAGGTTGAGTGTTACCAGCAGGAGAATTCTGTAACAGTATGATAATGTCATATGACAAAATTAAATTTATGTAGAAAGTTCGGGATAATTACTCGAAGATTCGAAACATTATCAATTACTAAGGACTTCGTACACTGAGAGAAATCCGAAAAAGTTAAAATAACATTCCGGAAATGTTAATTTTACCCTGCAGTATTGATCCAAAATTGTTGTAAATATTACCCTTTTTAGGTGTATTAGGGGTTAAAGTTACCCATTTTCATGTTAATTTTACCCCTAATAAGGTGTAAAATTAACATTAAAAAACGTTGATATAATTTTACACATAAAAAGTGTTAAAATTCTGAGGAGAAAAAGTTAATCGCACACTTTTTTTCTCAGTGTAGAGCTACTCGCAATGAATATTCATAACTCAATGGTCTTTAATATTATTTACCTCGAGAACTTAGAAAGAAAATTTGTCATATGACATTGTCATATTGTTACAGAATTCCTCTACAGGACACGAAATGAATGTTGTCACAACTAAAATCAAACACTCGAATCAATCAGCCCAATCAACCCGCGAATGAGGCTTGGTATTATGCTCGAGACTTATTCCAAGACTTATGGAATTAAATTCAAGCCTCATCCAGTGTGAGGATGATTGAGGCTTAGCTCAACCCTTATTGGGTGTATATAAAAGCTTTCTCGTGGCAATTGGGTTCTCCTGACATCTCTATAGGATGAAAGGAACACCTATTGACACTTTAAGAAGTCGTGTCAGGACCTATTGACACGCTACTCTGTAGCATTTGAAATACGAAATTTGAACAATTAACCTTATCGAAAAACGTAGATTAATGAAAAAACTCCATATTACTTACATTTTTTTTTAGATACATTAAATAAATTTCAACATTTTGACAAAAGTATCAATAGGGGCTCGCTGTCGAAGAGGTGTTCCTTCGACCCTATGTTTTTTAAATTTTTTTTTTAATATTTACGTTAATTTAATGAGAAAAAAGAGCTTAAAATTCTCCCTTTTTCCAACAACATAAACTAAAAAATAAAATTTACTATTTGTTTATTTTTATTAAATTCTTTAATTTAGGGTCAAAGGAACACCTATTGGCAATTTAAGACTTCCTGCCTTTAGCTATTGGCACCCTATTATGTATCATTTCTTATAGGAAATTATAGATTAATAAAAAAACATCATACTACTTGCATTTTATTAGATAAATTAAATAAGTTCAAATAATTTGATGAAATTCCCAATAAGTGGTCCCTGCCGAACAAGTGTTTCTTTGACAGAATCAGTTTTTGCTTTGATATCGTGACTATTATGTACAATGAACTGAACACCGTTTGAAATGCTCTTTTTATCATTTTCGTAATTCGATAAAGGATTGAACGAGGACCTCTACTTTACAAAATCAGTACTAAACCCAATCTAGCTATTGAAATCCAAATACAGAGAAATTTTATAATTGGCTTTTAATATGCTGGACCACGGATTACTAAATTCCTGGATAGTAGGTAGACATTTTTGTGTCCCATAGTAGTGCAAGCAAAGTGAATTTAAGTACAAATAAAGACGTCGTGCCCTTGCTTCTTGATATTCTCGAGACTGAAAATCACTTAATGGTGCTATTCCAATGAAAAAAATGAGCATGTTTTTTTTAGCAAATTACTGTTCTCAAGTACTAAAAAGACCATGACTGTTCCCACATGTTATTTCAATTAATGTCAGATGGTATTGTGATCGGGTGAAAGCTTGCTCGGCGGGAATATTCGATTTCGGATTTCGGTTGGGAAATCGACAAGATTAATTTAATGTTTCACTTTCATAGTATTTTCTACATTTTCTTCATCAAAAACTTATTGACAAGATATAAGGTTCTTCTCTCTACACAAAAACTTCATATTTTCCCCAGTCCTCGTAGTGTTTAAAAATCACCAAATAGTCATGACAGGAACCGACACAAAAGAAAAGTGCAACCGAAATCCAAATTCGAATATTCGAAAGTGGCCGAAATTCGAGGCTGGCCGGAATTTCGCACACTTTCCCTATATCTGTGTTTTTCAAAACTTTTTTGTTTTTACTTTAAAGCTCTTATGCTCAAAGTGAACGTGTGATCATGGTTACACCCATGTTATACCAAATGAGCGGTATGGTATTCATTAGAAATATTTCAGAATTGTCTTTGGATATTGACGACTTTTCGTAAAAGTTTCTTATGGATTGTATTGGAACGTGTCTTATTGGGCTCACTCAAGTCTTATCTCTCGCAAACAACATTGGAAGATAGGGAGTGACAGAGATAGCTTATAAAAGAATTAACTTGCTCAGAGGATTAACTTAAGATTCTCGTAGCCAAGACATGCGAAGACTTTTATTCAACAGGTGGCTTAAGTATCAATCTTTCTATGAGTAAAATTAATTTTCATTTAATTGAATCTATCGATCATTCTGTTTATTATGAAAAATACGCCAGTGAAGTTTGAAAATTTTATTAATATTTAAATATTTTTTTTAAAAATAATAAAATGTAGTTTCAAAGATCAAGAGAATTTTAAATAATTCAAAAAGAATTAATTTAAACTTCATATACTTTCAGGCGATTACCCATTCGTCTCCAAGGGTCATCGTTGTTAAAATTAAACGACACTCACCGTCTTTGATTCAGTTAATCCGCGACCGTTGAGGATTTACCACTCTTGAGTGGTAGCGCGAGTTCCAGAAATTTGATCAAGTCTTCGCAAAGACGTGATTTAGTGGTGTTAAATGGTCTTCAGGGAATTATTTCTTCCAATTTGTGGTAATGGTGCATTAGATTTGTAAGAATTCTCCGTGATTGAATTATTTTGCTGGATTGTACCCAAGTTGAATTGTGTCATAAAAACGCATAGCTCATTAGCATCTCTTGCCTTTTGGGTGGAAAAGATAAGCAAAATTTAGCGGTTAAATAAGTAAAAGACGATACTCAATTGGAATTTCAATTGATTCTCGACTCATTTAGTGAAGGTAAGAAGAGTGACAAATATCTATTGCTTTGGCTTTATTTTGTGTCGGAAATTGTTGGAATTGTGCCACAAAATAGGTGTTAAGTGGTCAATAAGGACTTTTAGTGGAATTAATCTGGCTTTTTGTTGCTATTGTGCACCCATTTGAGTGGTATACCTTGCCTCCAGGTGCATTGAAACCAGGGAAAAAAATAGTCGATATGCCAGTTAAAAACAGAAAAAAATATGTAAATGTGTTCCTGTTTCAGAAAGAGCAAATATTGGCTCATTTTCTTCATGGACAAAATCAACAATGTTGATGGTAATTTTTGTCAGTAGATCACAAGATCAAGGTAATCAGTGCAAGTGAAATTCCAAGGTATCGCTCTTCTCTCCTCCAAAAAGAATCACTTCTTAAGTACCCAAAGCCCAAGAATTGTCATAGGTTCGATCATTAGTAAGCAATATCAATTCGATTGTGGCTAATTTGGTGCGGCTCGTGTAAGAAAAATTGGGCGATAGAACATTTTTAGAGACTAATATTTCTGGTTTTGTTTCTTAATCTCATTGTGTTTCCATGCGATTTACTGACGCCCTCAGTTCGAGATCACTGATCTATTTAAATCTCTATTTACATTTTTTTCGTCATTGACATGAAAAAGACAAATATGTTAATTTCCTTCCTGGATTCGAGAATATTATTGGCAGAGAAAAAAATCACTCCAGTTAAATGCCAGGAAGACAATAAAATCTGGTTAACGTGCTGAGAATCATCATTAATGGCATAAAAAGGAAAGCTTTTTGGGAACAAAAAGGGGTGGAGATGTGAAAAAGACTTCGCGGACTGCTGAAAATGACGAGTTCCATAATAAACTCTTCATTTCTTTTACTTTTAGAAAAGATAGTGTTGGCCAGGTGTTAGCAGTAACACGTAAGAAGTGTCAATATGACACTTAACTCAATACAAATTTCCGTTTTAAGTGGATGGTATGAAAATTTCAAAAATAAACGATGCGATAAATGACCAATTTGTGTTCATGTGTTATTTCAAACACTATAAAGCGTTGAAATTGGTGTTACATTAACACCTCTTTTAAAGATGTTGAAAATTTTATTTACCGTATTTGGAAATGGTTTGTCGTACGAACTAAAGCTATTATGAACCTTTAATTTTTTGGATAAATACCCTGATTAAGATAGAAGAAGTAATATTTTGAAAACACTTTTCAAGTAATAACCTATAAACCAATAAATAATTCGTGGTTAGAAGTGACTCATTCAAAGCTTAATTTTAGCAATAACATTTTTTTTGGTATTGCACTTCCATTCAAATTTATGTAATAATTAAACTTATGGGAAATGGAATAATTTTCAGTTGACAACTGTAAAAAAAATTAAAAATAACAAAATATGAGTTATGCCGTTTTATTATCAATCTTGCGATTTGAGTCTGAACAAGTAGGTGTTGCAACAGCACTCATATTAAAGCACCGTACCTTATGGAATTTTTTAAATATTACACAGGCTTCAGACCTCAGGTTAACCAAATGGGTTGACTCCTCTAACGCCTTACTAGTAATCTATGGCATTGTATAAATGAGCAGTAAAAAGTTAAAATTGAGCAGTAACAAAAAAAACTTGAAAGAGTGATATTATCGTTCAAATTTTGGCAAAGGGAAAATAAAGAGATTTTTATTCTATCTGCAACAATTTTAAATGTTAAATATATAAATTAGACCCATTTTTGTAAAGATTTAAGTTTTTTACTGACCATATATTTTCCTGCTCACTTTGAATTTTTTGCTGCTCGTTTGTTTTTTGCCGTAATCTATTTTTCTTTAGAAAACTTTGACTTTGGATTAGATATTAAGGATAAATAATCCATTAGATTCTTATAAACCAATTAAATTTCATGTTATTTTGGATTTTTAAATCTCTGAAAACTGGGCTATTCCTCTAGTCTGTAGACCACTTCAGTTTTACATCGTCTGGATCAGGGGCATGACATTTCCTATGTTTTCCATATGTTTCTAGCGTGCCGAAAAAACTTTTGGGTTTATTAGCAGTTTTCTGTCAGTGTAGTATGAATTAGCAAAAAATATAAATGCAAAATAAAAGCCAACTTAATATTGAAAAGGCAACCGAAAACCCCAAATTGGCAATCTACGTAATTTTGGAGATATTTCGTGAAATGTGTACGAAAACTGGGAAAAATTTACACTGAAATCGATCTCATTTTTTCAGAGCTAATGTTACCCCCCTGGTCTAGATAAAAAAAAACCATTTAATTAATTTAGATAGGTAGATAAATGGATAGATATTTTATTATCATCAATGCTCTCTGGTTAATGCGTTACAAATTTATATAAATAGTAACAAAACAGGATTCCAAGTATTTTTCTGCGGCAAGGCCACCGGTGTCTTAACGTTGATTACCAGCCTACTCCAGAGTGAAAACAGTGGAAAACTCCTTCTCAGGTTGTATATGCCATACATCCATAGGATGATCATGATTTTATTTCAATTTACAATTTCAATTTGCTAGATTGAGCTTTAGAACGATGCTCTAATAAACGCAAAATCACAGAATGGATTGAGTAAATTCCATTCGTTCAATAATTTCTATCATACTGCTAAATCGTCAATTTCTAACCAATTTCGCAAAAACGGAGTAATGGCCGGTTCATACATGTTACTGTTTTGAAGAACTTTCGTAAAAATTAAGTAATGAAGAAATTTATTGAAAAATTCTATCTTCAGAAGTGTTTTATTTTTGACATTGAAAAACTTAAAGAAGGAATCGTCCAAGGTCATTGGTGGATATATTCCAAAAATTATTATATTAATTGCAGAGAGTTAGTTTACTTTCTATTTTCTTGTTTCTTCAATTCAATATTATTCATTTTTCTTTTAAATTTATATCAACTTCAGAACATTTCTGTGGAGAATATTCATTATCCCACTTCTTAAATTGTCATATCCCGAAATCAGAAGTAGGATAGTGAATGTTTTTCGATAAAATGGATCTAGGATTTTGACAGTGTAACTGAATATGCGACAGTGTCGTGAAATCATATCTGCAGTTAACAATTAGAAAGGTGTATATTTTATTACTGATTATGGATTTTAAACGAGAGTTAAATCTAAAACATTTACACAATAAAGCCTATACTTTGTACTTATGGCTATTGATGCCGAAAGATTTTTTTATGAAGTAAAATAAAAGAAATAAAATAAGACAATTTCAAGATAATTTAATGACACTTTGCCTCAAATTTAGGATCTGTAAAGAACCAGAAACCGATATCATTAAGGGTTTAGCTCTGTAAGTTTTAGGTTTAGCCTCTGAAATTGATAGTGAATTAATTAGACTAAGGACGGTCTTTCAGTTGAACAATGATTTACTCAAAAACCATCCACCAGAGTTCGTTGTTATAATCTAAATTCTAAATAATCCCGGTGGGTCGATTTGTAAAAAGTCCATAAAAAAACCAAAAGTCGAAATCGTTAACTAATTAAATAAGGATAGGGGGAAGTGGGGCACTTTTGAAAAAGGGGCACCATTGAAATTGGGAATTTTCATCTATTTTTAAATAGAACTGAGCCATGTCTTAATGTAATTTAGCTTCTCAATCTGTTTGTGCAGCTAAATTATATCACGACAAAGCTCAACTTTATTTAAAAATAGGTGAAAAATCCCAATTTCAAAGATACCCCACATTCAAAGGTGCCCCACTTCCCCCTATAGTTTTTTTCAAATTTTCCGAGTACAGAATATTTCAAAATTATTTTCACAAATTGACTCCCAATGGTAGGCAAATATGCATAATCCCGTCAAGTGCATAATCCTGAAGTCAATAATCTCAGGACCCCCTGTATACGTTTTCCGCAGCAGCTCCGATTTCTCCTAAGACCGTTTCCAGTATTAGGGCCCAAATTGACTCAGCCTGATTAGTCAAGAAAATTAATGCAAAAGGCTTGTAATCGATTATCCTAAATTCTCAATATACGACAGTTTGAGATAAATCTTTACTGCAACATTTTACTGGCTAATTTTTGGTAGATTATTGACGACAATTAGCATAAGAAAGACAAGGAGATGAACATCCTTTCAGGACAGGAAAACAGAAAATTCTTTGCCAAAGAATTTTGTGTTTTCCTGTCCTGAAAAGATTGCACCCTCTGACGCACCCGGAGGGAGTTCATCTCCTTGACTTTCTTTTACTGGCTGAATATTCTCTGGGATCAGCCTGAGTCTACTCTGGCCTTTAGCTTGTGCACTGCATTACCCTTTCGGGAAGAGTATCATTGACAGGTTTGGTAATAAGAGTTAGTTTACATTGGATCTCGGTAGGAAGTATATCGCTGGAGGAACACTTAAGGTTCTGGAGAAACCTCTAGTGGTAAAGGCGCTTATTCACGAGATAATCGAAGACTTCCGCCTTTCAAAAATCCCTACTGAGACTCTGCTTTGAGTAAAAATAGGTTCAGGTGAAAACTCGTCGTCAAAGAGACTATATTGTATTCCTTTAAAACATGGTAAAATTTACTTTTATTAAAGTTAATTTTACCCCATCTACATTGTAATATTTCTAAAAAGGGATAATATCTTTTCCAAAAGATATTGGAAGTCTTACTATGAGATCTGGAATATTTGCTATATCATTTGGTATTCAGGCCATGTTATATAGTAAATTATAATCATCTCTTTTTTTATACAAGTACAATTTAACATAATAATAAATACTATATGTATTGCACCAATTCCCATGCTGATTGGTATTCGATATTATATTCTTCCTATATATCATACTGTAAACTTTGGAAAAACTCCTATAAGTTTGATAATTAATAATAATTATATGTATTAAATCTCTTTTAAATGGTAAAAAAAAGTGCTGATGGATGATCAATGTAAATAGTGGAAGTTACTATGCACATGAGAAAATAGATGATTGATGACTGATCGTTTCCGGATTACCATTTAGAGACTTACCAATATCCTGGATTTTGGTGCCGTACATTCCCAGGTTATAGAAACGGCTCCTATGTAGTTTTTTCAGTGTGGGACTCCGCTTTGAGTAAAAATAGGTTCAGATGAAAACTCGTCGTCATCCTAAATTACTATTAATAAACATAGTGGCCAAACGGTTAATGATATCAATCTCTAGGTCTAAAGCAACTATTTTTCTTTGAGTAAGGTAAGGATCCGTTTAGCTAAATACCCATCCTTACTCTAAACATCCATTAACAAACCTAGTGGCTAAGCCGTTAGTGATATCGTCGGTTGCCTCAGCAACTGTGCTAACTACATTTGCTTTGTGTCAGCATTCGTTGTAAGCAACGCATCGCTGCGCGGTGTTTGCAATGAATGCAGACACAAAACAGATGCAGTTAGCACAGTTGCTGAGGCAACCGACGATATCAAGTTATGGTTTTCAAGCATTCACAAGTCGGTGATGATTGTAAAGCTTTAGCTCAATTTCCAAAGATCTCAAAATTCTAAATAGAAGTAACGGCCCATATTTTGTACGATCCTCTGCTTCGTCATGGATAAATTTTTCCTATGTTTCTCAATAAATGCGACTATACAATATATTTTAAAAACTGGACATTTGCTCTGCTTTCTAAAATACGGGTGCGATGAGTTACATTTATTGAGAAACATAGGAAAATTTAGTCATTACGAAGCTTGCTTGGGATAGTACGAAGCTTGGGCTTGGGCACTTTCCCTTAGTAACCAATTTTATTGGATTTTCAGAATCAAATTGATCACTTGCCCTTAATAATCCAATCCTAAGTCGATATTTTAGACAAGTAATTTTAATCAAAATAGTGATAAAATTACATTTCCATCAGTCTCTGACTAATCCGCCTCTCGGCTAAAGTCGTAAGTGTGTCTAGGGCGTAAGCCTTAGGTCTGAAGCCCGTAAGAGGCGTAAAATTAGGAAATTGTACATAATGCTGTCTCTTAGAGTTCGAGCAACAAAAGAACAACTACTGGTGGTTCAGGTGATTGTTGAACGCGAATGAAGTCAAACGAGATCTTCAAAATATACCATATTGCGATACATTAATCAGTGCATGTTGTTCAATACTCTCTGAGGTAGATAACAGCAATTGATTGACCTTTTTAGCAAGACTTTGGCAGTGGAAGCGTGTATGAAATTTCTTGCCTAAAGCCAGAGGGATAAGCAGGTTACGGTTTTCTTAATTTTTTTTTGTTTCGTTTTTTGGAAAAGAGAACCCTGAAGATTCCGAATACATTAATTAGCAGAAGAGTGAAGAATGTAAATAATATATTACAGTTTTGACAGTTTTCTCATTACAAAACCCACAATTTGCATAAAATTGTCGCACAATTCTTTTATTTTATTTTGGTGCAAAAAAAATGTTTTTGTCACTTCCAATCCACTTAGTATCCGATACAATGAGCAAAGTTCTTCGAACCTTCACTTCTTGTCTTATTGGTTTATGAGTATCTCTTTAATAACTTCTGGCACTCTCTGACCATCACCTTTTCCACAATAATCATATTAAGTCGGTTAATCTGTCGTGCTACTCAGAAAAAAATGGTTTTAATCCTTCTCACCTGGTTGACACCGTTTTTTACTTGTGCTTTTTAAATATTTTGATGTCTGGACAAAATGTCCTAACGCGTGCCTTTCGATCACCATTCAATATCGCGGATCAATTTGGTGGAAAGAAACCTGCCTTCATCCCCAAGTGCTAGTGCACTGCAATGTCTGCAAGGCCTTGGATACAAACTTCTTTATATATTTTTTCACAACAATGTCACACTGCATGAGACACTGCCTTAAAGTTCCTATAAATCTGTGTCGTCTCAATGAAGACCGAATAATCTTCTAGTAGTACGACTTTCCTTGTTCTTCTCTTTGCATTGCTTTGAGTATTATTCCAGTAACAATGGACAGGAGAATTTGAATTAAGGTAGTGATGTGTCGTCTGAGGCTTAAAATTCTTAAATCTCAATGATCTCAACAGAAATCTGCGAAAAATGATGATGCAGAAATTATGGTGCTCATACACAGGACAAATGGAATAATATTTTCTACAAAATAAACACTAGAAAATAACTACACACAGAAAAGTTGTTAAAAGTTTGTACTTTTTTCACAAACATTGTTCGTAAAATTATCAATTGACGAGCATTTTTTGTTCTTTTACAAACATTTGTTCGCAAATGTTCGTAAAATTTCGTCATTTGTTGGTAAATTTTTGTCAGACGTCAGAAAATGTACGAACAAATGTTTGTAAAAAAAACAAGAAATGCACGTCGAGTGATCATGTAACGAACAATGTTTGTGAAAAACTACAAACTTTTACGAACTTGTTGGAATCATACGATTTAAGAGCTTTTTGTGAGTCCCCAGTAGAAATTGACAAACATTCACGAATAATTTTACGAAATATTTTTTTCAATATATTTTTGTTTTAGCAAAACATACTTTCAAATGATATTTTAAAGACATTTTCACTTCAATTTTGATAAAATCAAGAAATCAATCAAATCTATCAAGATATAAGACAATTTTAATTGATCTAGGAAAAATAAAAGAAAATTCACATTATTCAAAGGCATGAACGTTCGAAGGGAGAGTACTTTCCCCTATAATTGATTTTTCATAAAATGTTTCCTTTAAACTTTTTAAAATTTTACCAAGTGAAACCGAAAAATTTTACTTGAAAATATTATTTAAAACTTTTATTTTATGTATTTTAATTTTGTTAGGGGCGTGGCCTATTGATTTTTGCTAAGTTCACCTTAGTTCATATTTAAAGTAAAATTAAAAGCAACAACGGTGAAGTTGATCTAAGAACTTTACCGTATCCAAACCAACGTATTTTTACAATAAAATTTCATAATTGCAATTTAAGTGGATCTTAGTTTCTAAAAGGGGCGTGACCTAATGTAATGCATGGGCAGGGCTTGCTCAGGGAGCTGAATACTATCAGTTTGCAAGAGAGTTCAGTTAGCTACTGAGACAAATTATAACATTTTAATTTATATTTGCATTATTTTGGTAAATTTTATCAGTAAAAATCAGAAATGGTTAAAAAAAGTAATAAGAAAAGAAATACAAGTTCCTAAATGCATAAAAATAGTGAAATATTCTCGGATAAGAAAAAATTAATAAGTTATAAACCATTCTGGCAATTTAAATAAAGATTTAAAGTGGTTTTCGAACAATTTTGCATCATTTACAGAATATTTCAAACTGACCAAAAGGGTACTAAAACCAATTCAATTCATTTTTAAAAACTTTAACGCCAAAATGAGCCTTATCAAAGCACTTCACAAATGAGTAATAACAAATTGAAATTGAGCAGTGATAAAAATGAGGGGTTACGGGACAAATAAAAATGAATTAATAAAGAAAGGTGGACCTATTACGAGAACTTTCCCGATTTTTTATCGATTGGAACTGATGCATCCGGATCGGAAATTTTAAGACCTTTCAAAAAAATCCAAATTTAAGCAAATCGGTTGGAAAATGGTCCCTAGAAAGTGGTTAGACTTTGATTTTTTGCAGTCATGTGGACGAAATGTTCGCCTGGGCTACCTCCAAATCATATCCGAAAATGAAAGAATCTACAGCAGCCGTTTTTGAAACCAAAAAAATGTTCTTGTAGGGAATAGCCACGGTGAGGAATAAAAAGAAAACCATCCGGAGATAACGTTTTCTTTTATTAAGAGACATTGAACACCGGAAGTATAAGTTCGAATAAAAGGTGTTTGTATTTATATATGCTGCTCTCTGAAGTCGATCAGTAAAATCTTAAAGCCAAAACGATTTTTTTAATAACCAGATATTATTAGTTACCTGCCTAAATATGTTTGTATTTTATAATGTTTCTACATAAATGTATTTGTAAAAGTTTTAATTTTTTAATTCAATTTAATTTAAGTTTTATTTTTAAAAGCCTGCAGGAATGCTTATTTCAAATTAAGATCAAATACTTTCATGAAATTTGAATGATTCTTTCCAATTTTATGGATTGATTCAGTTCCGCTTTCTGATTGATTCTACCCAAATTTTGAGATTGGTTTAGTCTTATACCTATTTAGGGATTGATTATACACCAATTTTGAGATTTCATTTCATTTATGTATTGATTGTATTTTTATTTTCAATTTCATCTCATATAGGTAATGATTCTTGATCCTTTCTAATTTTGCGGATTGATTCTACACCACTATATGATTCATTATTCATTCAATAGGGATTAATTTTACCTCAGTTTTGTGATTTATTTTGTCCCATTTAGGGACTTATACAGTTTTATTTTGTGTTCTTATTGTTTTATTGATTCTATTCCATTTTGTTATTGATCCTACTCCAGTTTTGTGACTGGTTTTCTCCTATTTAGGTATTGATTCTATACTATTTTTGTAATTGGTTTTATCTCTTTAAGTTCTTGATTCTGCCCCAATTTTGTGATTGAATGAATTCCCTCTATTTAAGGATGGATTTTACTCAAATTCTATGATTGATTCTATGTCATTTTGGTGTTAATTCTAATCGAATATTGTCATTGATTACATTTCATTAAAGGCCTCTACCATGGATTACTATATTCCTGGATAGTAGGTAAAAATTTTCGTGTCTCATAAGTGCAAACAAACCAAATAAAAGTGCACCCAGGAATGATGCGATTTGATGCTGAGGAATGAAAATGTAGGATTTAAGTGATTTTCAGTCTCGGGAATATCAATTTATTTATATTTTTGTCCTATTTTAATTTTGATTCTTTCGGTCCCAACTTAGTGATTGATTCTACACCATTATAGTCTATTAATTCTAATATGATTTTATGATTTATTCTGTCTCCTTTAGGGGCTGATTCTATCGTATTCTGTGGATTAATAAACCCCGTCAAATCATTCTTTACCTGCCGATTTTACTCGGAGGTTTTTTGAATTGTAACGGTATGGTCTAGTACATTCAGAGGAAATCTGTAGATTTTCGGCAGAATTTCTACGTAGAAAATCTGTAAATTTTCGGCAGAAATTCTTCCGAAAATCTGCAGATTCTCGGCAGAATTTCTGCATTGGAAATCTGCATAGTCTCCATTGTCTCAACAAAAATATTGATGATTTATCAAGAAACTGTAGAAGTTACAAAGAAAATAGTATGCTCTGCTTAACAAGCATTACCGATTAAACATTTTAGATAAATAAAAAAATGCGAGCAAAAATACTAATTTCTTAAAAATCGCCAATCGAGTGATAAAAAAACATGAAATTTAGGTCGGCACTGTGTTTAAAGTTATCACTTTACTATTCTCTAACACGGCGTTGCAGAATTCTTTATTTTTTATAAACACTACCAGGGGCATGACATTTCCTATATTTCCTATGTATTTCTAGCGTGCCGAAAAAACTTTTCAGTTTATTAGCTGTTTTCTGTCATTGTAGAATGAATTAGCAAAAAATACTAAAACAAAATAAAAGCCAATTTAATAACGAAGAGGCATCCGAAAACCCTAAATTGGCAACCTACGCAGTTTTAGAGATATCTCATGAAATGTGTACGAAAACAGGGAAAAAATTACACTAAAACCGGTCGCATTTTTCAGAGCTAATGTCACCCCCCTGAACACTACTGTGATATCACCAAGAATAACTCTATTGAATTTTGCAAACTTCAGTGAAAAATATTCCATCTCTTCAGACACAGCTGTCTGGAAATTCTGGAATGTAGAAAAAAAATCTGCAGAAAATCGGCAAAATATCTACAGAAATTCGTCAGAGTATGCACCAGGATTCGTCAGAAAATCTGGAAAAAATTATGACGAATTTTGTCCCAAGCCCAAATAAAATTCGTAGGAATATCTACAGATTTCTCGGCAGATTTTCTGCAGAAGTGTAGATATTTTCTGCAGAAATCTTAAAGATATCTGACGAAATTATTTGACGGGACTACCATTTAGGTATTAATTCCTGTAGATTTTTGTGATTGATTCCATTTTGTTAAGGGATTGATTTTATCCCTTTAATGTATTGATTCTACCCCAACTAATTCATTGATTCTACACCATTTAGTTATTAATTCTAATCCAATTTTACGGTTAAGTGTGTTTTCTATATTGTTGATATTTTCTAAATATACCACGATAGCTTTGATTCTTCTCCGCGTTCTAAAAGCATCTTTAACCATATGCCAATTACAATAAATTGGGTTCCTTAGTGTAAATTTCTTACCCACGAAATCTTTTGCAATTGTCTGGCACTTGAGTTTGTTCAACTTTTGGTGTAATTCATCAAATACATTGACCTTCTTCAATGGAACATTTAAGCACAAAATCTCCAACGAGGCATCATCAATAGATTATGAGACACAAAAAACCATTAGGTACACTTTAGAACTAAACAAAGATATAAGTTCCTAAAACCGTTTTCTTCGCTCTATTATTTATTCTATGTCACACAAAAAGAAGGCAACTGACTCATGGAATTTTGTGGTTTAAGAACTTCTTTGGATTCTTTTTCTTTTCTTTTCTTTTTGCCAAAAAAAACCTATTTTCGCCAATAGGCACTGTGGTATAAATTAGTTAATTTAGCAGTAATCAATGTTAATCCCCGAGATAGTATTGATGTATTCCCGTGCTTTATCAGAAGAGAAGTGAGAAAAAGATGATATTTCCATTAGGGTGGAGTTCTTTTAACCCGTGTCGTATGGATCTTACGTTTCAAAGGAATCAATTTATGCAAATATCATGAAAAAATATACAAAAAAAATGCCAAAGTGTGTTAAAATCCATCGAGAGTTGGTTTTAAATTTTAATTTACAAAAAAAAAGCAAGAAAAAAATATCCAAGAACAAAAAAATCAGGTATTATAAATATTCTCAACTATATACATACATATATAATGACTTTATCCTCCAGGTATCGACATGACCACCTTTTAGACACTGAAGATCACCCAGCTTTTTTTATTATATTTTTTTTTGTTAAACTGTTTTGGCACAAGTTCACTAACCGATCAACAATTTATTATTTTAAAGTATTCTTTCTTTTTTTTCTCCCATTTCGTCAATAATGATGTTTTCTTCTGCCAATATAAAAACAAGTAACAATTTATTATACTGCGTAAACCAAAAAGAAAAGAACCATGCCTCCCAATTTATAAACCCATCACTTAGCACGAGGATATTAAAATGATTAAATGCATGACCAAAGTCACTACCAATAAATTTTCTTCTGGGTATCTTGTCAATTCTTTCCAGAAGGTGATTGTGATAGGAAACGGTTAAAATTACTCACTTAAATATGTATATCACGATCGACAAAAAAAATAGCTTCTGCAACTAAACTTCTTTAAAGTTAATGTGGAACTTGCACGGCTTCAGTGGGAGAAGAAAAGTCAATATTGTGAAGCAAAAACGTATTCCAGTTCGTCCAGAGCCATTTAAATGACCTTCAAAACGACTAAATTAAGAATAAAAAAAAATTAATTGAGATCAAAGAAGTTGCTGAAATATTGAGAGAATAAAAAAATGTCCAAAGAGATTGCAAAAAAGATCGCTTAGGATAGTTGAACAAATATGATAATACATGACAGTTTCTTAAACACCAATCCTCTTTTGTTTACTCTTGAGCAGAAGAATGCAAAAAAAAATAATAATAATTTATAAAATATTGCTCTCGATTTAATCATAAACTTATAAACTTTTTATCATAAATATTTCCGAAGGTTTTACATAAAGACATGCAATAACTTAACATTGCACCTGTTTTATTTTCTTTGAGGGTTACATTACATACTGATTCAGGTTTTAAGATAACTTCTCAAAGATAAACCGTTTACCCATCTGCGTAATTTAAGAATGAAAGCTCCACACGGCAGAACATAAGACAGTGAAATTTATTGTAAACAGAATGTGCAATGTGCACTCAACGCAATTTCTTTGATTCCTTCCAATTCTGGTACAATTCGTAAGGTCAATAAGTAAAAAACTCAAAAAAAATTGTTTGAAAATTCACAACTTCATAAAGGAATAACATAAAGGCTTATGATAATTTTTTTGAGAATTTTCATTCAATTTTACCGAACTTTTCAAATTAAAAAGCTTCAGAACAGTTAAATGGAATCAATCATAAAAATCGACTAGAACCACTAGAACTAATACCTAAATGGTAGATTATTAATCTACAGAATAGGATAGAATCAGTCCCTAAAGGAGATAGAATAAATCATAAAATATATTAGAATTAATAGACTAACGGCGTTATCACACTTGCACATTAAAATTTTAATGTGATTCACATTAATTGTCGCTTGTGAGCGTCCTAATATGTTATTTGTGTCTTTGAGTTACTTAATATTTGGCGTTTTTCTATTAATTGATAAAGAAGTGGACTTGGCCTCCAAAAATACGTTTAAATTTACCTAAAGCATAAATATTTATCACATTAAAAAATTAAAGAGAAAATCGCATTAATTTTTTGCATTAATGTTATAAATCAATTTATATCAAATTTTGCGGGCCAAGTCTACCTTTTTATCAACAAAGAGATCAAATTTTGAATATAAAATGATTCAAACACACAAATTACACATTTGGATTCTCACCAGCGACAATTAATGTGAATCACATTAAAATTTTAATGTGCAAGTGTGATAACGCCGTAATATTAAGATTAATAGACTTGTTTTAGGAGTTAAATAAATTTCAAAATGCATAAATTTCGCAATTTTATATTTTTATGTTATCATTTTCTTTATTATTCTTATTTCTCGATCTCAAGTTAGCCATGTTTTGTTAGATGTAACCGTAATTGATGTTCCATATGAACTTTGTAACGCGAAAATCTTCTTGACTGAAGTATATTCTTAAAGCAAAAACATTTAAGCATATGCTTCAGTCGAGATGAAATTTTACATCGAAAAAGAGTAAAAAGTGCATTGATATCCAACGAGTTAATTTAACTCGGCGATATATTATAGTTATTTCAACTCAACAGTTTTTTTCTTAGTAAAGCATTCCATCAGAAAGTGGAGTAAGGTCGAATGAACACCTCTTCGACAGGGAACCCCTATTGACACTTTTGTCAAAATGTTGAAATTTATTTAATATATCTAATAAAATGTAAGTAATGTGGCGTTTTTCATTAATTTACGTTTTCCGATAAAGATAGTGTACAAATTTCGTATTCCAAATGGTACAGAGTTAGGGTGTCAATAGGTCCTGACACGAGTTCTTAAAGTGTCAATAGGTGTTCCTTTCACCCTAGAATCAATCGAAAAAATTGCAAGGAATAATCATTACCTAAATCAGATGAAATTGAAAATAAAAATACAATCAATCCAAGAAAGAAATCAAATCTTAAAATAGGTGTAGAATCAATCCCTACATAGGTGTAAGACCAAACCAATCACATAATTGGTGTAAAATCAATCAGAAAGTTGAATCGAAACAATCTACATAAAAAGATAGAATAAAGCTTCACAAAACAGAGATAAAAATTAATTCGTATATGAATCGTAAATTGGAAAGGATCCTTACCTAAATGAGGTTATTGCATAACTAGAACACAATATTAACATTTTTTCCTCATAACTTTAACACTTTTTGGATGTAAAAATATATCAACATTTTTTAATGTTAATTTTACACCTTTTTAAGGGTAAAATTAACATGAAAAAGGGTAACTTTAACCCCTAATACACCTAAAAATGGTAATATTTACACCGATTTTGGATCAATACTGCAGGGTAAAATTAACATTTCCGGAATATCATTTTAACTTTTTCGGATTTCTCTCAAGTGTTCTAACCGTTCTAAGCAAAAAGAATTCAATCAATTTTTTACTGCTCGAACTCTACGGAGAGAGCAGTATTATAATTCCTCGATTTTTCATCCCCCCAAATTTCCACCTTCCACCCCCCTGAGACCACTTTTCTTAACAAATCTTTACGTTACAGACGATTTCTGAGAAATGTTGTCACGCTATTTGTCCGTCTGTCCGTCCGGCTGTCATCAGCTCTAGAGGCCAAACGGTTAGAGATAGAGACTTGGGACCTTCGGGGGACCTCTCCCATAAGTCGATCCAAGGATCGTTATATGCCCCTCATTTTCCCCCCATCCCTCCACGTCATCTTCAAAACTATGTTTTTTTTGGGATTGCTCGAAAACGCGTCGTGTGATTTTTTTTCATTTTTGGATATGTTTCAGAGATTATCAAGGCGAACATTTCGTCCATATACGCAAATACCGTTGAATCATTCCTAATAACGGTTTTTCAAGGTCAAAAATTAAAAAGACACTACAGAGCGCATTTCTGAAGCAAATGGGGTCATGTTTGGCGTCGTTGGAAAGGTCTTGGAATTTCCGACAAAACTAAACCGGTTCCAATCGGTTTTGAATCGGTAATGAATCGGTTCATAACCGATAAAAAAATGTTATCTGAAAATCAATCCTATTACTTTTAAAACTATTTTGGGGGATCTTTTGAGAGATTTAAGAATCGGTTCAAATCGGTTATGAACCGGTAAATCTAGTCACAAGTTCGAGCATTTCACAAAGCCTGGGACGCTTTGCCACACCTTTTTTTATATTTAATATCGGATTTTGAAGTATTGAAACTTTCTCTTAGAATTCGATTCTATTGTTATTAAACTCAGTATTATTTTATTGATAACAAACAGATCATAATCACTTCATTTTAAATTAAATTGTAATGGCGCTGGCACACCTTTTCAATTTAATGAAATTCAATCGATTGAAATTTTACCTCTTACTCTTTCAAACTGAAATCAGGTATAGCTGTCTCTTTTTTTTCAAATGGAAATTAAAATTTCAATTTCAATTTTAAATTTCATTTGGCAGAAAGAGACAACTATATCTGATTTCAGTTTGAAAGAGTGAGAGGTAAAATTTCAATCGATTGAATTTCACTCAATTGAAAAGGTGTGCCAGCGCCATAAATAAATAAATTGAAAAAAATGTAAAGCAATCGATCCTAGCAAAAGTAATAATAATTTTCCAAGGGGTGAATAAGTGGCTGTCAGAGGGAACCGTGAGCGGCGATCGGCAAAATGATGCCAATCTGGACCTAAAAATCGGCACTGTTATGCTAAAAAATCGACACAATTTGGCCAGAAATTGAATTCAGAGATTTGCCGATTTTTTTAAATCAGCAAATATGCGCGAAATTGGCACAATTTTTACAAAAGATTGGCAGATTATCGCACGAGTGAATTTTGAACGGAACTGTTCCCTACTCTTGTAATTTTCATTCTTCAACAGAATGTCTTCTTATCATTACCTGCTTATGGTACAAATAAAAAGTCTCTCACTTTTTAGAAGTATTTCTTGTCATTAATTGCTGTTTTTTTTTATGTTTTGTTTATTTAATTTTCTATTCGGAAATGTATATTTTTAGGTGATCAAATAAGATGCCAGTGGACGTTTAAACTTATGTATATTTTATGTATTTACCAAGTACTTAGAAAAATCTAATTTTAAGAGCAATCTTCAATTGAATTATGCCCAACGCACATGTTTAGTAAACATGTTTTTACATTTCAGAGAGTGAGTGAGATCTAGATCTAGTCATCTCCCTCATTCTTATGGGAAATTTTGAAAACATGTTTATAAACAAAAATTATTGTGCGATGGTCATTAAACAGAAGTTGAAAAATTGATAAAAGAGTCTTTCATCAAGTTATCAAATGAATTCGATATTTTTGCAAGTCTTCACGATTTTATGTAATTCAGAAATTTGAATTTCACTGTAATTTTGGTAAAATACTTTGATTTTCTTTTACATTCTCGTATTAGTATGCATTCCATATCTCCAATGAAATCGAATTTGGCCGAATTTTGGATTATATAAAAATTTCTCTGGGAGTTTTTTTTTCGCATAACATTTCTTTTTTTTTACTTTTAAACAGAATGCAATTGAGGATGTGGCTCGTGAGTTGGTTGCTGATTGTGCTTTATGGCACGGAATTGGTGTCATCACATGGCAGACTGATGGATCCTCCAGCCAGGAATGCCATGTGGCGCTTCGGCTACCCCAATCCCGTCAACTACAACGACAATGAGCTCTTCTGTGGCGGCTACGCGGTTCAGTGGGAGCAGAATGGGGGCAGATGTGGTCTGTGTGGAGATGCATATCACCTGACCACTCCACGGCCCCATGAAGCTGGTGGGGAATATGCAAAGGGCATAATCTCGCGGTATTACACGCAGGGACAGGAGATTGAGGTGGAAGTTGAACTCACGGCCAATCATTATGGACGCTTTGAGATGTTTCTCTGTCCCAATAATAACCCTAATCTCGAAGCTACGCAGGAATGTTTCGATCGATACCCACTATTTATCTCAGGTACACGTGAAGTGCGCTACTTGATACCTCAGGTAATTAGTGTGTGAGATTCTCAGTGAGATATCATCCAGTCTGGTATCTCTCTAAAAGTCAATTCTTTTCTCTGCAGGAGGCAAAGAAGAAGGGCGTCTTCCGCTATCGCGTGCGTCTTCCTCCGTATGTCACCTGCAATCAGTGCGTCCTCCAGTGGACTTACTACACTGCCAACATGTGGGGAACATGCTCCAACGGCACGGAGGCTGTTGGCTGTGGAAAAGCTGAGACATTCCGCAATTGTGCAGACATTGCCATCACTTCCAACACAGGAGCTCTCCCGCCTTTCTTCACCGAGAATGCAAATCCCTTCCTGCTCTACTACAGAGATTTCCGTGCTCCAGCACCCAACAATATCTTCCCCCTCATTGTCAGGTGAGTTTATTCACGTAATTTATGCGTAGCGTATCATAAAAAATATCCACGGTTACCGCCAAAAGTCATCCAATGCATCCTCTTTTTATAAAGGCTCCCAAAAATATTTGTGCTTTTTTAAAAAATCCTTTTAAGGCACATTTATTAGCTTCAGAATAGAGCTTTAAAAGAAACAAAAATCGAAGGTGATATAGGAATTAGTTAGAGCATAAATTATTCAATTTTACTGCTCGAACTCAAAGAGAGCAGTTATATAATTGTCTTTTTTTGAACTTTTCACTGTTCTGGAGCTTAAACGGTAAGAGATATCGACTTCCAGTCTTCGATGACCCCCAATATAAAAACAAAATCTATCGACGTTTTTTCCCCTCCCCCCACCCCTCTATCCCCTCCAAAAACCATGTTTTTTGTTTTTCTCAAAATTGGCCCAAGCTTTTTCAATGATTTTTGGATATGTTTTAGAGCTAGTCCAGGCGAACATTTCGCCCAAACATACTTATGACCGGAAAATTCGCCATTTTGAATTATTGAAGGTCAAAAGTCAAGCACTTTGGAAGGCTCATTTTTCAACCGATTTGGTTAAATTTGAACATTAGCGATTGTGCCGAGATTTGAACACGGTGGTCAATTTTTTAATGTTTTAATGGTGAATATCTATAAAATTGTCACTGATTCGTATTTATTTATGGAATAACTGACCTATTAATGTTAGACCCTACGCCAAATATTAGTGCAAATATAAATAAATTGAATGAATAACTCTACCGGTCGACTTGAGAGCACTTTACCTCATATTTTAAAACTTTTTCTTTCGAAAAAACATAAAAAAATATCAGAGTAATAAGATTTTCATTAGAATACTTCGTAAAAGCACTGCTTAACTTCCGGGAAAATAAAATTTATAGAAAAATTCATTTTTATTAGCATATTCAAAAAAAAAATTTAACTAAGAAAACCCGAAAATGTAAAATACGATTTTCTTTTTGGTGAATTTGGGTAAAATTTTGAATAACTTGCTGTAAACACAAATAGTTTTTTTTTTTTAAATTCCTTTAGGTCAAGTAAAAGATAATTCTTTAATTCTGAAGAAAATAAACTTTTGTTCGCTTCAGTCAATAAGTTTTTTAAATAATTAATAAAGCGTTACAGCTTTGCGGAGTACTCGAACTCACTAGAAAGAGCTCTCTGTGTATTAACCAATGAAGAGATATTAGGGTGAAAATGTGTACACCACTTCTAGACACTTCTACAATTTGTATGGTAGAGCCCTTTACACTTCCAGCTTTTCGGAAGACTCCCAAAAAAGATGCAATACTTCCAGTACTTCCAGCACTTCTTGCACTTCATGCACTTCTCATACTTAGGAATCAGTAATTTATTCAATATTATGAAAAATCTAATTTAAAAACTTAAAAAAATCTCAAGAAATTTATTTTTACGTATATTTTTTAATATTTTTCTTCTATTTTGAATTTCTAGCGATAGATTATCTTGAATTTTAATATTATCTGTGTTTTACGACCAACAGAATTTCTTTCTATGAATTTTCTAAGAGACTAGTGAAGCTACTTTTGGAAAAGAAAGTCTCTGAAAAATGTATTGTTGTTTCTAATTTATTGAAACTATGTTGGAAAGTCTGTAAGAGACTAAAAGTACGAGTGCAACAACTGATTCAGCACTTCAGAAGTACAGTATCGGCCAAAATTTTTTTGACAAAGGTATATTTGAGAAATCAGGTGGGAGCAATGGAAAAAAATACTTTTTAAAATTTATCTTTTTGAAAATAAGCTGTCTGTAATCTATAAATATTATTTATGCATTTCAAAAAAAAATTAATATCGTATCAAAAATAATTGTTTACCAAGTTAGAATAAAAAATAGATCAAGCGACAGGATTGCGGTCAGATCAGTGAGATCTTTTTAAAGTTAATGTCTAAACTCTATGCACCACCACGCTATTACTTCATTGCCGTTAACCCCAAAGACTTCGTAGCCGTTCAACTACAGCTCATGATCCGGCAAATCCTATACTCCGGAATTGGATACAAAGGTCTTTGGTTAAAAAATTACCATAAAAAATACCATAATAACCCGTAATACAGTTCATACAGTTCCTACACTCCTCCTCATTCCTTTCAGTTAAAAGATGTGGCACCCATGTATCGAGCTTTTAAATACATCCAAGCTTTTCTAAATAGTGAAATACGATAGAATCATTGTTTTCCACAATCTTAAAAATCTCTTCACATGTTATCCATAAATTTTCTTCCACACGATGGAAATATTGCCATCAAAATGATTCAAAGTTAACTACAATAGTTATATCATTATTTGCGAGCAACAACATGAATTTGAAAAAAAACTCCTATAAAAATTAAAGAAAATTATATTGTAATGAAAGACACATTTTTCATAAATAATAAATATTATGAATAAATTTATAAGTTTGAACAGAATATTTCGTCGGCGAAATTACAACAAAAATTAAGCTATAATAAATTTTAGCTTTATTTATTCCGTTTTGTTATTATAACCGAACTTGTAAAATGTCAACCAACTTTTTCGAATTAAACAGAGAAGACTTTATTTTCGGATACTCCCACTTCTAAAGACTTCCAAGCACTTCATTTTCAGCTGTACACCATTTTCGACCCTAATATCTCCCCCTTGGTATTAAGAAAGAAAGAAAAGTACTCTCTACTTCGATTACGATTTACGCAAATAAATAATGCGTAAATGCGATTTACGCATTTTTATTAAATATTAGTTAGCTTATCATCAATTATTGATAATTGTGTGATAATCATGTGTAAATATCTTAAAAAAAGTAGAAGAAATTCACATTATTCGAAGGCATGAACGTTCGAAGGGAGAGTACTTTCCCCTACTGCTTTACTACCGATTAAATTAATTTAGATAAATCAAAAAATTAAGAAAAAAAAGATATTGCTTTAAGAAAAGTAGGTTTTAGACGTTTTAGAATACTTTTTGCATGAATAACGAGCATACGAACAAATAAAAAGTCAATCCGAGAAAGATAAATCATTTACGAGTAATACCGACTCATGACCGATTAAGACCGATGCAATTGGGTTGGAAATTTAAAGATCTTTCAAAAAAATCCAAATTTAAGCAAATCGGTTGGAAAAATAGACCCTCCAAAGTGGTTGCCCGTCAAATAAGTTCGTCAGATATATTTCAGATTTCTGCAGAAAATATCTACACCTCTGCCGAAAATCTGCCGAGAAATCTGTAGATATTCCTACGAATTTTATTTGGGCTTGTGACAAAATTCGTGAGAAATTTTTCCAGATTTTCTGACGAATCCTGGTGCATACTCTGACGAATTTCTGTAGATATTTTGCCGATTTTCTGTAGATTTTCCAGACAGACATTCCAGACTTTCCAGACAGATGTGTCAGAAAAGATGGAATATTTTTCACTGAAATTTGCAAAATTCAATAGAGTGATTCTTGGTGATATCACAGTGTTTATATAAAATAAAGAATTCTGCGACGCCGTGTTCTAAGTAGAGAATAGTGAAGTGAAAACTTTAAACAGAGTGTCAACCTAAATTTCGTGTTTTTGTATCATTTCATGGGCGATTTTTAAGAAATTAGTATTTTTGTCTTGAATCTTTTTACTCATCTAAAATGTTTAATCGGTAATGCTTGTTAAGCAGAGCATAGCATTTTCTTTGTAACTTCCACAGTATCTTGATAAATCAACAATATTTTTGTTGTGAAAATGGAGACTATGCAGATTTTTTATGCAGAAATTCTGCCGAAAATCTACAGATTTTCAAAAAACCTCCGAGTAAAATCGGCAGGTAGAGCAATGATTTGACGGGTAAACTTTGATCTTCGAAAATCCGACATCGAAATGGTTTTTGAACATAGGTATTTAAGGATAAAATGTTCACCTTGACAACCTCCAAAAACATATTGGAGAATGAAGAAAGGAGAAGAAGCCGTTTTCGAAATAAACAAAAAATGGTTTTGGCGGAGAAAGAGGGAGTAGGGGGTTAAGGAAAAAGGACTGAAATTTTCGGAAATTCTGCCTAATCGGAAAACAGGCGTGAAATCAGAATATCGGCACAATCTTTACAAAAGATCGGCAGATCGGAAATCGAAAGAATCGTAAGCGGCACAGATATCTACCCCTTGATACACTGAGAAAAAAAGAGGCTGCGATTAACTTTTCTTTCGTCATAACTTTAACACTTTTTGGGTGTAAAAATATATCAACATTTTTTAATGTTAATTTTACACCTTTAAGGGTAAAATTAACATGAAAAAGAGTAACTTTAATTCATAATACAGTAGACTCTTCGATATCCGGCTGACTGGGGGACAAAATGACATTTAGGTTTTTTGAATGATCAACGGTTTTTCTATTTTGTGCAATGTGAATTTATTTTCTGTCTGACAAAGAAAAAGAGAAATTTTCTTCATGGTGTGCTTATGTTTCATTTTTTATCACAATTATGTATTAAAAACTTCGATACAATGTTAATAATACTTTAATTCACTCTGGACAAACTTCATGTTTAGTGAAAATAATTTTGAATATATCAACCGCCAGTGTTTGGCAGCTGTCACCCGGATATCGAAGTGCTGGATATCGAAGAGTCTACTGTACACATAAAAAGGGTATTATTTGTACCGTTTTCGGATCAATAATGCAGGGTAAAATTAACATTTTCGGAATGTTATTTTGACTTTTTCGGATTTCTCTCAGTGCAGTGTATGGATTTGATTGCTTTTTAGACTCACTTTTAGCATTATCATTTGAGGACAGATTTATGAATATTGATTTCTTTACCTTTTTTTTACAAAATGAAGAGATCTATCTCTGGATGATCCTGAATCTGCTCCTCTTCATCTTGGTACCTTGCATAAATCACTCCCAGGAGAATTATTCCACTGAACACAATCACTGAAATTATTTTCAAAGTTTTGTCCTTCATATAATTCGGGATTTTATGTTTCGGATCAATCATGTGCAAATCCTCTCGAGTCCACCAGAATTTTCCACTTTCCGTACCATCTTTCACCTTTTCTTTCCTTTTTTCTTCCTCTGATTCTGACATTATTATACTGAGAATTTTTACTGAACTTTGGAATGAAAAACAATTTTTTGGGAACTGAACATTTGATTTAATTGAAATTTTTTTAATTCAAATCAATTCAATTTATTCAATCTTTAGGACAGTTCAGAAAGAGTGTACTACATGGTGACCCATTCTGGCTGTTTTTTATGTAATAAAATGTAAAAGAAATATAAATAGAGCAAATCAGAATACTAATTATATCTCGATTTGATTTATGTTTGTTTTCTTTGCAGAGATCAAGTTTGTGTTCCATCTCCACTGTACAGGAGTGTTCCTGGCATGGATGAATGGTGCCAGATAAATTGTCTCCGATACCCTCCCAACTGCCCAGAAACCATTTGCCATTGCCCGTGAGTAACTTTCTTTTTTAGAGATTTCCTTCTTCCGGAAAAAAAGCTCAACATTTTTTTTCCTTGTAGACAAACCTGCGAAGCCATTGGAGAGATCGAAGGAAAGGAGGGAGCAGATGTCTACTGCCTGGACGAATGCATCAATTATCCTTCAAAGTGCCCAGCAAACAGATGTCGATGCTACTGAAACCACTGAGCATTTGTACAAAAAAAAATTTACTCAAACATTTTCTTCACAAAATTCTTAAAAACTAAAAATACAAAAAATACAGAAATTATCAGCAACAAATTGGGAAAATAAAATGCTGCTGCTAAATGCTATTTAACTTTTTTTTCTTCAATTTGACGATGAAATAGCCTTAAAGATTTTATGCAAAAAATATACTTCAGAGAGTTTTTCCTCTAATCATTTTTCCCAATTTTTCCTATCACAATAGTTCACGATAATTTTGAAAAAATATTTTTTTTTGTCTGAATATTTTTTATTTCATTTTTTTTATCTAGTAGGCCATTTTTTCAGCTCGTAGGATAACCAGGATAATAAAAGAGACATTTTAGATAATGAGGAATTTTTTCTTCTTCTTCTTCTCTCTGTTGCCATTTGACTCAGTTTCGTCGTCATCCTGAAAGGTGCAAGTTCACTTTTTAGAATCTTTGTGAAAGATTTAAAGAACCAAAAAAGGCTACCTTGTCCACGTCAATCTTCTTGTTCTTGGATTTCTTGGCTTCCTTTTGCTTCTTCTTCTCCTTCTTGGACAATTTTGTTGATGTCTCATCTCTTAGGCTTTCATCCCTTTTGGCCGTGTGTTTCTCAATCTCTTGCTTGATGCTCTGAAATTATTTCAATCAGAAAGGTTAGGAAAAAGGACAGTGGAAAGTTTAGGGATTGTCTCTACCAAATCTTCTTCTGCTTCCCTCAATCTGTCACTCTCGAGATTGTCTACAACGTCATTCCGCAGCTGAACAACTTCCACAAGGCGAGATATCAGTGCTTCCTCCTTGGCTTTGTCCGAATCCGTTTTATTCCTCTCCGGCTGCGCCATCAGGACCCGAATCTCGTACTCCAGGTCAATCTGTTCCTGCTCCAATCGATGCTGCCGACGCCTGAAGATTTAAAGGGCAAGGACTTCAAAATAGGAATTCAACTCGAATTAAGAAGAAGGAAAAGGGGAAACGCCAGAAAACTCACAGATACATCAATTCAGCCTGACGCCGGAAAAGTTCATTCTTCTCATTGACCAGATCAAAGAGTTGCATAATGAGATCCTCAACTTCTTTGGTGTTCTGCGTCGGCAAATTGCTCAGAGTATCCCTCGACAGCGTCGCTTCCCCCGATCCTTCCGGGCTCTCCCCTTCGCACCTTTCCCTGATGATCTTCTCCAACATTATCCCCTGCTTCTCCAGACCCTGCTGCTGCACCTCAATCACCTCTAACTCATGCAGAATCTCCTGCAGCGGCAGCATCTGCAGAACTCTCTTGGGCGGCACTGGAAGAGCCGGAGCTGGTCCTTTGCGCTTCTTCCATTTCCCATGCGAAGATTTATCGCTGTAGACCGTGTCATCGTCTCCGTAGGAAATATGAGATCTTCTATTGCGATTCTTGGAATCCTTGTTATCCTTCAGCTTCTCCCATTGCCTCTCATGTGATCCCTCTCGTTCTTCACTGTCAGAATTCCCCGCAAAATCCGCAGCTTCTGGCACAATTTTCCTCCTGTACGAGATTCCTGGATAATCCTGACCAATTCCTCCGTCGCCCTTCTCCTCAGATTCCGTGAGAAGTTCAGCATCGAGAGGGATCAGTCGTCTCTTTGTCTCGCAGCTAATCGGTTCAGGAGACGCCTTGGGCAACGGCGGAGCCGGAGCTGGACGCTTCTTTCGAGCCCTAGGACTGACCCTGGGACTCTTTTCAGCAGAAACCGGTGGCAGAGGTGCTTTTCCCTTCTTGTGCTTCACTCCACTGCCGCCGGCTGTTGAGCACGATGACAGGGAATTCATCGAGCCGTGTGACTCATTGCGTGCAGAAATTGTTGAACTGAGAGATGCACAACTTCCGTACATGTCTCTTGCCATGGCACCTGGTGATACCAGCAGATACTGCTGATTGGGGGTCGCATCGAGAGTTCTTCTCACATTCGGAACTCTGGTTAGAACATAGAATACTCATGTGAAAATAGTAAAATCTGTAGATAAAAGTCTGGGAAGATTCATAGAAAATTCCCAACAGAGACAGGGAAAATTCGATATTTTTTCTCCGAGAAATTCGTATGATATTAATTTTCGCTTAAGGATATATATATATATATATATATATAGCCTTATGTTTAGGAAACATTGTATCCTTTAGGCATGAAATAAACTTCAAATTGCATTGAATTGATATACTTCAGTCGAGATATTTTTATTGGGAAAAAGTCATATAGAACATCGAAGAGTGATATATGGATAGAATATTTCAAGCAAAGAATTTAGGAAGAAGTACAGGGAATATCTCCCCATAGACTGAAAAAAATCATTAGTTTATCTCAAGGAAGCCTCGAGGTTCTCGTGAAGGGAATCAAAATTACAGAAATAAGAAAATACAGTAGACTCTCTCTCAATTGGGCATTTGAGGCAAAATGTCATCCGGTTTATCGATAGATTTGAGCGTCAAAGCCTTTGTAAATTCCACAAAAAGCGGTCAATTATAAAGAATCACGATAAAATAGGAAGAACTACAGCGAATTTGAGCAAATTAGCTTCATAATTAAACGTGAAAATTGTCAACAAAATTTTTCGCCCAATTGAAAAAGAGCCGATTGAGCGAGAGTCTACTGTAGGTAAATTAAAAGATAAAAAATACAATAAAAGATTTGTAAGAAAATAAAATAAGAAAAAAAAAACAAGTAAAAAAATTATAAAAAATAGAATAATTTTTCCCTTGAAATTCCCAGAGAAATCTAAGGATAGTTTCTACAGGAATCTGGGTACGATTCAGAGGGCTTTCCTTAAGATTTTATAGGGAAACTTCCCTATTTTTTTTTCTAAATTTTAATCAAATTTCTCGAGAAAATTTTAAAATGAATGTGAGAATAATTCATCAAGTTTTCCCGAGTATATCCGTGGAACAAATCCCCCAGTTTTCCACGAATTTTACCAAGATTTTTCAGTGAAATCTATAGAAAATTTCTCCAGAAAATCTGGAAGAAAGTCATCAACCTCTCCTGGGAATGTCCCTAGGATAAATTCCCCTATCTTCCGGTAGTCTTTTCGAGATAATCTCGAGATAATCTCGAGGACTGTTAGAATTTACTATCCATAGGATAGTAAATTTTAAAATGTCAAGATGGTAGATTCTAAAGGAAAGTATCTATGGAGGATGGTATTTTCTACTATCTTTTGAGGCAGTAGAATTTAAAGACACGATTTGTAGAAAATACCATCCAAATTTTTCTCGGTGTAGGAAATTTCTTAGGAAAAGTGGGAAGAATTCAATTACCTACCCCGGCAATATCATTGGAAAAGATCTCACAGTATTCCAGAAATATTACCCAGATTACTCGTGGAAATCTATGTGAAATGTTTCCCTCAAAAATGGGAATTTTACTTAGAGATAGCACGTAATATCCTTGACACACTTGGGACTTAAGCCGAGAGTTGACTTATTAGTGGAAAATAATGAAAATGTGGTTTAACCATTATTTCGAATAATTACACTAAGCCGTCATTCGGCTAATCCTCAAGTCTGTCAAAGGCCTAAAACACAAAATAGACACAGAGATCAGCTTAGGGATCAGCCAGAAGTTTGGAGGATCAGGCTGATCATCTAAATTCATGAGGTCTAGTGAAATTACGGGGATCAGGCGACATCAGCGCCAGTGCTGAAAATAAAAAGCTTCACTTTGGGTGTTTTTGGGTGTTTTTCGAAATGTCAATTGGGTGAAAAAAAAACATGGAAAGTAATGGTAGGAGTCTCGGTAGCTCAATAGGCAAAGTGTTGGCTTTGTGACGCAGAGGCCCTCGGTTCGATCCTTGATCGAAGCGCGTCCGGTGAATAATTGGAAAACAGTTTTTCACCGTCCTTGAAAGCTACAAACTGAACGCAAAAATATCAAGATAAAAGATAAGGGAGCAAAAAAGGATTTGTGATGGAGCAAAAAGAAAAATGATAAGGAGAGATGAGAGGAACAAACATATGGAAAAAAAAGAAAAACAGATGGAACTCGTATCTAAATAAGAGTGAGAGAAATGGCTATATGGACCTGATTGAGTCTGACAGCCAAAACATAAAAAGAAGAGAGAGAGAGAAAGTAATGGTACGCAATGTTGCAAAATCTTAAAATGCATTACGTACTTGACACACTTACGACTTAAACCGAGAGGCGACTTAGTGGAAAATTATGGAAATGTAGTTTTAATTATTATTTCGAATATAATTACGCTAAACTGTCTCTCGGCTAATCTTCAGGTCTGTAAGACCCTTAGGATTGGAGTAAAAGGAAGGTCAGAGTGCTCCTTTCTGTACGAAAAATCCATTGATATTGCTCTTAAGACGTCTTTCAGCAATCAATGTGTACACATTTACAGTAGAGTCTCTGAAATCTGAATCTCTCAAATTCGAACGCCGTTTGGATTCGAAATGTCAATTGTGAGGTTAGGTTAGAAAGTTCGTATTCTTGGTGAATGAAAATCATATTTATGTGCTTCTTCCTGAATGTTTACATACATTATGGTCGTGTAAAATGAAAAGGAAGTATGTTACCACTAAGACTTGCGAGAAAGTACGGGAATTTGATTTAAAGTACAATTTAATCTCACACAAATTTCGTTAGTTTTGAAAAAATCGTTCGAATTTGGGAGATGAGAAATGTCAAAAATACCCCCCGAGCGTTCTAATTTAGGAGACTCTACTGTAATAGAAATTTACGCTGAAAATGCTAATCCTTGATCCTAAATCCTCAGTGTATGATAGTTTTGGCTGATCCTTTACCGCCAAATTTTTCGAGCTGAGTATTCTCTAGGATCAGCCAGGTTTTGCATTAATGGCTTCGTAAAGAATTCACCGGGTATAAGAAAACGACTTTTCTCCCTTGGAGTGAATGACATTTTTTTAAATTTCGTACGAAACGCTGGGAACATTTTTTTATAAGTGCACAAAATGTCGTTGATGGTCGAAAAATTCAAACAGAATTATCGAATTTTCAAATTAAAAATATATTTTGACACGTGACGTGACACTTCGAAAGGAAGATTTCAGCCACCACGCGGACGAAACGAGAAATAAGAAATTGATCTTTGACTTTTTTTCTCTTGGGGAAAGAAGAATATTAGAACCCTAGATTCTAAGCCTAGAACGTTGTGATAAATAATAAAGAACCAGTGAGCGTCGGGGGATTGGGTAGCTTAGAAAGAGACGATTTTTCCCAAGGCTTTCGGCTCAAACTCCATGCCTTCCTCTGTGGTCCAATCTAGAATTTTCTTGCTTTGTCAATGGGATTTGTAGGCTCTGCACTTTGAATTCTTGATATTTTTCTTAATTTTTGCTTTGTGAGACTGATGTGGTAAATGAATTTTCAAATAAACAAACTTACGTTTTCCTTGGAGTTGGAACTGGTGTCCTTCTGGGAGATGGCTTAACAGAACTCGGTTGACTGACAGTTGTGGCTTCTTCTTCTTCAGCATCGTCTTCAAAGGGATTTCCCGGCTTGACTTTCTCCTCTTTAACTTCATCTTCACTGTCAAATGGATTGAGTTTTTGTGCTTTTTCCTCCATTTTCTTGGCATCATCAACAATTTCTTCATCATCGTCATCAGAGCCGAAGGGATTCAATTCATTCGGATAGGTTTTTAGGGTGAGTGCTTTTGGCTCTGACTGACACTCTGGGACAACTTCACTGGTTCTAGGCTGTGCACTTGATTCCGCTGTCTTAGCACTATCTTTAGGTGCGTCATCAACACTACTACTAACTGACTTATTTTCTACAACAGGCACTTTTATCAATGATTTGCAAGCTGGCACATTTGGTGGAATTGGAGCTGGACCTTCTGCTGGAATTGCGTCAGAAACTCTCTGTTTATCCTCAATTTCGTCCTCATCTTTGGTAACACATGAAATATCTGACGATGCTTCTTCACAAGGCACTGGCTCCCTATCATCTAAAACTAATTTACTCAATTTCTCATCTACACTTGTGTCATTGTTGACCTCATTTGAGTCATTTGTTCGCAATGCATCATCAGTCCCCTCAGAATTGGGACTTTTGTGAGTTTTATCAATTTGGGAGTCTTCTTCTATCTTCACATTTTCTTCTTCACTCTGCTTCAAATCATCTTCGCTAATTATGTCACTTGCAACAACATGAGAATCCATTGGATCTGTTTCAGTCTTTTCAGCTGATACTACCTCCTCCTCCTCCTCCTCATCCATCTCATCATCATCTTTCTTCCCATCAAATTGTGTAACAATAAAGTCCAACATGGACTTTTGATCCTTCCCCTTAAGCTTCTCCAGACTCTCACGTTTCTCCTCATCACTCAGAGATTTCTTCAACAAACTATTTTGCTTCTCAATGGCTAGCGATTCTGTCATCGGCTCAACCACAAAGGCACTACTTCCGTCTTCATCCTTATTGGCATACCTGTGAGATGCCTCTTCATCTGGACATACCTCACAGCAAAATTCTGCATCAACTTCTGTCTCATAGAAACTCCCTGGTGTCAATTGATGCCCACAACGGGCACATTTTAGGCACGTTCTGTGATACACCCGACCATCGATGGTCAATCTCTCGGCGAGAAAGACCGGCAGCTGGCACTTGAAGCAGGGCTCACGACGAAGAACTCCCCGAGAGAGCTGCAATAATGCACCTCTAATTACTCTTCTGCACAAACTAACCCAGAATCTTTGACGTTGGCTGTTTTAAATGTCGCAAAATTAACCTTAAGTCTGATGAAGAATATCTCAGATTTTTTTTCAAGTATCAAATTCTCTAAGAAAATATCTTAAAATGACCATAGCTTAGGATGTAAATAACCGATTTTCACGATCAATGGCGCAAATGAAAGGTCTTGCGAAATGCTAAAACTGATAAGTACATCAGATTTACAGGGCTTTACGATACCTTCGTACTATTTTCTTAATAAATTTGGCCCCTGTCTTTTTTTCAGGAAATTGAGAGGCATATAGGACTAGCTATTAATCTGTCTGTCTTGGAGATTATTCTCTTATCCAAGCCATGCTCTAGCCAAGCTTAGCTTAGAGATCTTAATGTATTAGCTAAGCTTACCTTAATGATCTTATTCTTCTAGCTAAGCTTACATTAGTGATATACAGGGTGGCTGAAAAAAAAATGCAACAATTTTTAGAGCGCATAGCTGTCAAACCGCTGGTGACAGCGGTTTCATATTTTGCAAAGTGGTAGTTCATTTTATCGGTTAAAAGCCTACAAAAGCATTTTCGATAATATTTTGTAAAACTTTTTTAAACCGTAATGGAACTCAAACGTGACAATTTAATGTCGTTATATTTTGCAGGAAATGCGGAAGCAGCTATCGTTAGGGCTCTTTAAAACCCTGATTGTAATTAAACTTTCCGTTTTTCGAAACATAACTTGATACAGTGATACTATGTAGCATTTTAAAATGCTTTGGGGGGTCTAAAAAAATTGCTTCATCGCTAGTCATCGTTCTTAAAGTGAAGAAGCAAATTGAACAAAATCTGCGTCACATCTGCAAACAAACGATCTCAGAGACGCATAGATCGCAAATAACCATGTAATAAATTTTGGTAAAGGATCTCTATATGAAGCCTTAAAAGTCCTGAAAAGGACGAGATTTCATAGATCCTCAGAAAAAAGTTATGCTCGATTGATGAAAGAGTAAATTCTCTTGCACGTTAATGGTCATTTCCAGAATGTCATTTTTTCTAATAAGAAAAATTTTCAATTCAGCAATTGATGTGCAAACAAAATGTTTGTGTCTATCTGAAGGAAAGATCATACGATAATTTAGACGTTAGAATGACCACCGGAAGTCAAGGACCACCTCATTTAAAGGTCTGGACTTCCTTGAAGACAAATTATCGCTTTCCACTCGGGTTTTTAGGTTATACTGTCAAAACGAATGCCAATGTGTTTCTGGAAATTGTCTTGGAAGGAGTGTTGGAGTCCTGGACAAACAAAAATTTTAGTAAGAAGTAATGGAAGTTCGATCAAGACTCGACAACGTCGCAGAAATCACGCTACGAACAAGATTTGGCTAACAAAAACGTTTCGCATTTCATTTTTGGAAGCCAACGACGTCCACAATTCTTCAATGCAAAATCATTTGACTTCTCTAAAAGAGGCATTTTGTTGGTCAAGGTTAGGACTAAAAAGTAGCAAAGTGTCGATGAGTTGAAGGCAGCCCTTCCTCGTGAATAGCAGGACTTTCAGAAGGCTGACATTCGTGCAAATTACGATGCATTTTCTGACAGACTTAAGACCATAATTAAGTCAAAATAAGATCGTATTGAACAAAACCGATAATATTCTAAAATCTTGATTTTTTTACTACCATTTTTCTTTATTTCAAAAAAGTTGAACAAAAAATGAGGATAATATAGCGCTTTGGTTTGTTGCATTTTTTCAGCCACCCTGTAATTCTTCAAGCCAAGCTTAGCTTAATGATCTTATTCTCTTAGCTAAGCTTAACTTAGCATTTTAGTTATTTTATCTAAGCTTGATTTAGCGATATAATTCTTCTAGGTAGGCTAAGCTTAGGAATATTGTTCTTCTGGCCAAGCTTCGTTTGGAGATCTCATTCTCATGGAGATCATAAGCTAAGCTTAGCTTAGCGACATTATTCTTATATATAAGCTTAGCTTAACCATCTTTTTCTTCCAGCTAAACTTAGCTTAGTGAACCTTAATCTTTTCGCTAAGCTTAGCTTAGCATTTTTGTTATTTTATCTCAGCTTGATATAGCGATATAATTCTACTAGATAGGCAAAGCTCAAGAATATTGTGTTTCTGGCTAAGCTCAACTTAAAGATCTTACTCTATTAGAATAGCTTAGCTTAACGACATTATTCTTTTATCCAATGTTTAGCTTAACGATCTTATTTTTCTCGCTAAGCTTAGATTATTCATGTAATTCTTCTAGCTAAGCTTAGCTTAACGATCTTATTCTTCATGCTAAGCTTAGCTTAGCGATCTCATGCTTCTCGCTAAGTTTAGCTTAGTATTTTTGTTATTTTATCTAAGCTTGATATAACGATATAATTCTCCCCGATAGGCTTAGTTTAGGGATCTTATTTCATTAGCTAAACTTAGCTTAGCGGCATTATTCTTTTATATTAGCTTACCTTAGCGATCTGATTCTTCTTGCTAAGCTTAGCTTACAGATCTTATTCTTCTAGCTAAACTTAGCTTAGTGACCTTAATCTTTTGGCTAAGCTTAGCTTAGGATTTTTGTTATTTTTTCTAAGCTTTATGTGCGTGGAAAAGTGGGATTTTCATTTTTAATTTTCAGTGACAGAGTCTTTGATTTAAATTTTGTTACTTTTCGATAGCTTTTGGGTTTTCAATTTATTCGAGAATTCCAGGGGGTTTGAGTTTTAGGGCAATTGGGGCAATTGGGGTATAATTTTGAGGTGCGGTTTTATCATAAAACAATTAGTTTATTATAGTAGGAACAAGAGGGTTGAGGGGTTGAGTTTTTCCTGATGGAATAAATATAAATTTTTCTAATATAAAACAAAATCAAAAAACTATGGCTACAGGCACTTACAGTCTCCTTTAGGACCTTGAACTTTTTCCTACACCTAATTCCTTCCCTTCCCTCTCTTTCTTCTGGATTCCTATAAAAATTTAATCTCTTACATTTCATCTAATTTCTTTCTGTTAAGTAACTTACTTCTTTTGTATTTTTTTTATCCCTTTTTCACAAATTAAAACGAGCTTCTTTTGAGCTTTTTTCTTAGAATCTATGAATATTAATTCTATGTTATTTGACAAGTGCCTTTGTTTACTAATTCAAATTTAAGAAACTCACTGAACACTTGATATAGCGATATAATTCTTCTAGATAGAGTTAGCTCAAGGATATTGTGCTTAACGATCGTATTCTTCTCGCTAAGCTTAGATTATTGATATAATGCTTCCAGCTAAGCTTAGTTTAACGATCTTGTTCTTCAAGCAGAGCTTGGCTTAGCGATGTTATTCTTTTAGCTAAGCTTAGCTTAGCATTTTTTTTGTTATTTTATCTAAGCTTGATTTAGCGATATAATTTTTCTAAATAGAGTTAGCTTAGGGATCTTTTTCATTAGCTAAGCTTAGCTTAGGGGCATTATACTTTTATCTCAGCTTAGTATAGCGATCTTATTCTTCTAGCTAAGCTTAGCTTAGTTTATTCTTCTGGTTTAGCTATACTTAGCGGTATTATTCTTCGAGCTAAGGTTAGATTAGAGACATTACTGCATTAACTAAGCTTAATTTAACGATCTTATTCTTCTAGCTAAGTTTAGTCCAGCGATTTTATACTTCTAGCAAAACAGATCTTATTCTTCTAGCTAAACTTAGCTTAGCTTGAGGATCTTATTCTTCTTTCTTACCTTACCTTAGCCTTTTTAATGTTGTAGCAAAAGTCGTCTTAGCGATATTATTCTTCTAGATAGGCTTAGCTTAGAGATATGGTTCTTCTGGCTAAGCTTAGCTTAGAGATCTTACTCTATTAGCTAAGCTTAGCTTAACGATCTTGTTATTTTTTATCTGAGCTCAGCATATTGATTAACTGTCGTATTCTTGAACCTAAGATTAGCTTAGCGATCTTAATCTTCTCGCTAAGCTTAGCTTAGCATTTTTGTTATTTTATATAAATTTGATATAGCGATATAATTTTTCTAGATAAGATTAGCTTAACGATATTGTACTTCTGGCTAAGCTTAGCTTCAAGAACTTATTCTATTAGCTAAGCTTAGCTTAGCAACATTATTCTTTTTTTCAATGCTTAGCTTAACGATCTTATTCTTCTCGCTTAGTTTGGATTAATCATATAATTGTTCTAGCTAAGCTTAGTTTAGTTTATTCTTTTGGTTTAGCTATGCTTAGCGATCTTATTCTTCTCGCTAAGCTTAGCTTAGAGACATTACTGCATTAGCTAAGCTTAGTTTAACGATGTTATTCTTCTAGCTAAACTTAGCTAAATTTAACAATCTTATTCTTCTAGCTCAGCTTAGCTTTTCGATCTTGTTCTATAACCTTAGCTTAGTGATCTCATTCTTCTAGCTAAGTCTAGCTTGACGAGTAGTCTAGTCACTAGTTTTAGTGACCTTAGCTTACCTGAAAACTGAGATATTCAATATTAACCAAAGACATAATTTTGCGACATTTTAATAAATTCAACCAATAATAGCTTTGGAAAGGATGCAAGATCAAAAGCAAAGCAGTACAGAAATCTTCATAAGAATCCCCCTAAAGTTTCTACTACTATTTACCTGCTCCTTAGCACTCATTCTCGCTAGTTTTTTTTTTTATAAGATGGTTTGTTGTAACCGTGAAGATAGAACTCCTTCTCCGTAAGCTCGTGATTTGTTTTTCTTTCTAAAATTCTTTACCCTTAACTAATAACACGTAAGATGATTGGTTTTTTTTGTAAATTAAAAAATGATTTTGTAAATCGCGCGTTTTTTTTGTGTATTTTTTTTGTAACTCTGGATTCTTAGCAGAAAATTTCTGGTTTATACTGTCCCATAATGTCCAAGCTCTTATCGTCCTATGATGATGTGATGTGCAGAAATGATATGGAAAAACAGAGAAAAGAATATAAAAAAAATGATTGAAATTTGGACGAAAAAAAAACAACACATGAGAAAAATTACAAAAAAAAAAGTGAGTATTTTCTGTACAGATCATGAACATGTGAAAATATCTATCACAAACATCATGCGACGTTAGTCACGTTAATTGTTTAAAGTGACATGCATATTGACCCAAATTATTAAGCACTGTAAATTGACTATATCAAATTGGTTATATGACTTTAAGGAGGTTTATTTGTACAATTGAAAAAACTCTTTTTCACGGTAAAAAATGCCAAGGCGACTATTAAAAAAAATACTTAAAAAAAATTTACAAAATTATGTTTTAAATCCATGAACTATTTTTCCTTGTAATGAAATAGCGAAAGTCACTCTCCCATTCCGTTATCGATCAATTTCCTCAAGGACGCATTTCACTGCCAAAGGCCCCAGCTGACATAATTCCAAATATATAACAAATTTTTCCACTATCTCTCACGTGAAATTTATCACAAAAACAAAAGAAAATTAAGAAAATAAACATAAATTCTACCTGAAAAACTCATTTCCTTCTTCATGATGACTTTTAGTTGGAAAATCATAAATATTATGGCTTTTTCTTCAAAGGCGACAAATGAGGCAAAAAAGTAAGAAAATCCACGTCATGACATTTCTCACATATTACTGCCAATTGGATTGTATCACAGACAAACGCAATACTTTACGAAATTTCCTCTTACTCAACCCTCATGCACTTATTAGTTGATCTTAATTGCTATGTTAGGCCCTTCTTGTAAGCCGCATTTTATTGCACAAAAACCACACACAAATTCTTGGAAAGTTGTTAGTTCTTTTTTTTTCTTAATGAATAAAGAAAGTAATATTGAGACTTGAGGTGAAGTGTAATTAGAAGAAAGTACGACCAACAGTGTATGCTTTCCAGAAATGAACTGTGTTCCATACGTCAAAAGCAAACTAATCATGAGAAGCTAGAAGAAATACAATATAGCACTAAAAGCAACACTAAAGTGAGTTAGAAAGAAATAAACATGTGGATGGAGGAAAAAAAAACGAATTAATTGTCATTTTATATTTATCTCTTTTCCACCATCTTTTGTTTTCTCATTCGCGCCTCTCTTTGGAACTTATTCCAACCCGACTGACCACTGGTGATGGGTTATGTTTACGTAGTGTGACTCATTTAACCAAATTTATTATCTCTTGTGTAATTATTATCTTATTGATTTTTTCAATTGACAATCAATACCATTTTAAATATTTAAGTTTTATAATCAAATCACATTCTATTCTATATTAGCATCCAAGATAGATTTTAGTAAGCCAGGACACTTTTGATTTGTTCTTGGAGTAGCTAATTTTCTTTACCATGAATAGTTTCCCAGTAATGATAAGATAATCTCATTTAAATCAATCAATACCATTTACAGGGTTAGCGCCATGCTTTGGCGAAATTTGCATTAACCCCTATACTTCATGTGAACAACATGTTTGTTTATTGCCTCCTACGACGTTTCGGAGATTAGTTGTCTCCTTCCTCAAGTATGGGTAGGTATGGGGAAGTTCTTATCAGGTTTTTGGGAAATCACTTGGACAATTACATACACTTGGACTTCATATTCATAAATCACTTTCTGGGATGACGACACCATTTGGACGGTTTGACACAGAATTTTTGTGGTTCAATTCGACCTTGCGACGTGCACCTGTTAGACAACTTCTTCCTAGCTTATTAGCCTTTTGTTCCCACTTTCGAAACCAGAAAGAAAAACTCTCAACACGATTGCTCCTTGAACTCTTTATGAAAATACTTTCTTTGGCTGCTATTCCGGCAGAGTGGTCAGATCCCACTTCTGACGACAATGTTAAGGGAAATCCCAGACTTGGAAACTTAGAGGAAATCTATAGGCCAATGTGTCCTTAATTAATAGAATTATTCGCTTTCACTCAGTTAGAACAAATAGCTAAAAATCGTGTCCCTAATTATCCAATAAGATACATGTCATGAGATCGCGCAAATGCATAAGCCAGAAAAATATACTGGAAGAAATACTACCAGGATCAGCCAAGAGACGGCAGATACAGTTTCCAAGAGACACTACAGAGGTTAGATAATAGTTGTTACAGATCAGCAAAAGGCGCTGCTTTTGAGAATTATATCTCAATCAGTAAGTCGAGCTTCAAGGAGTGACAGATGACAGCGTCTGTCTTTGAAACTATCGAATTAACTGTTCTGGACAGTGGAGGACCTCCAAGTTCTTCCTCTTTTACCACCGGCTATCGAGAAAGTAGCATCGGAGTTCCACTACTAGGAGTCACCACGAAATCAGCACAGTTGGATTCCCGGGCAACATATCGCTCTACAATCCGTTTCTTTGATTTTCCCACTTCAACCATCGTTAAAATACCCTCTCCGCAGGGCACATTGGAGTATGGGACATAGTCCCTGCCCACAACAGAAAGACCAAAGGAAGTACGGAATAACCGGGAACGGAGAGAGGAATTTGGATCAAGAAAAGGGATGAGGATAATGAGGGATGTAGAAAGGAGAAGGATTTTAGGAAATAAATGATTTTTCCCAACATTTCGATCATCAAACGGTAGAATAAAGGATATCGACTAGTCAGAATTAATAAAAGAGCCCGTTTCGCATCAATTACACTCTAGGATGGCTAAAAAATATTTTTGGTACTGCTCTCAAGTGTTCTTGATGAGATAAAAAGTTTTTTTTTGTAACAATAAGATCGGATAATGTTTCGAATGTCATTGAATCACTTCTGAACAGAATTCGATCTTAATGTCGTGGAAGAAGAACTTTCGTATCTTATCAAGAACACCTGAGAGCTGTGCCACAAATATTTATTTTTTCAAGCCAGCCTAGTTACCCCAGGCATATGTATTAATGTGTCTGAATTATAATTCCAATATCGGTTTATCGGTTTGGATAACTCACATACCCAAACATCAGTCTTGGGGCGTAAATTCCAGGATATTCGCTTAAGTGCGATTTTTATATTTAAGAATATACTTTGGGAGAGAAACTCATGTCTTTGAAAGACAATGAGGGCAATGTCTGTGGAGAAGACAAAGGAGAGGAGCATTAAAATTCCCCTTTAAGACCCAGGCACTTTATTGCCTAGGTTCCGTAGCAGAGTACGCAGCCGATGTGTGGGAGAGATCGGCGCACGCCAAGCAAGTTGACGTCGCGTCGTTTTGAATGATACCGCCGTATTGTAACATGGTGCCTAAAGGGCACGCCAGTGGACAAACTCTATCCCTTAGCAGGAATTGCTCCACCACGGGTGAGGAGACAAATCATCTCCAGTAGAGAGATGTCTAAGGCTCTCTCTGAACTAAAGCATCTTCTCCATGGTCATAAAAAACGAAGAACAAGGCTGAAGTCTCGTAGGAACATTTGCCACTCTGTCAAACCACTTGACCAATCTCCGGAGGAGGCTAGACTCAATCTGTGGAAGGAGGTCTTTCCATCAGATTTTGTCGAATTAATCGAATTATCGCAGTAATCCGGACGAATTATCGACGGTTACATTTAAAATCTTTTTGAGGTTATGTACGCATGTGTGTTCAGCAATGAAAATGAATTTTCCTGCGATGCTTTTGTTTAATAAATGAGGTATAATAGCATAGAATTATCTAATTATGTCTTTTTAAGCTTCTTTAAAACTTTTATTTTAATTCTTGAAAAAAAAAACTTGTATTTATATTTTCGAGACGTTGAACAAATTCAAAAAATCCATCCGAATTACGAAGCGGACATCTGTTATATTGTTTCCCAATCATCCGGATAACGAAGTGGGCACCTAGCGCAAAGATAAAGGGATGTAGAGTGCGATTTTTTATAGAGTAGCGCATAGCCGAAAGGCTGTTCGCGTTCTCTAAGTAGAGGTGAAACCTCCGGAAAATTAAAATTAAGTTAAATAAAATAAAATAAAATTGAATTGAAATTAATTAAATTAGATAAAATTAGAGACGTTTAAGATTATTAGCCGTTGATAGTTGACACTATTGAAGCCGTACAGAGTAGTTTGAAATTGTAGACAATGGCTCTAGGGTAAAATGGGGTAATTTGGAATGACGTGTAATTTGGATCTTTGAGCTTTCCTAACAGTTTTAGATGGCAAAAGAACAAAAAACAACGAAAAAGTATTCTCGAATCTAAAGTCTTTTACTTTTTATGTTTTCCTTTTTCTCTCTGTTCATCTGAAACTGTTAGAAAAACTTAAAATTCAGAAATAGACATGATTCAGTATTACGTCATCCTGCATTAATGTTGTATATTTTGAAGGATAACCAATTTCTATTTAGTGATTGTGCAGATCAAAGTTTAAATTAATACAGTTCATATTAATTTGACCATAGCAATATAAAAATCTTGATCTGGGTGAATTTGCCCCACTCTCAGCTAAATCTTAGAAGATATGACAAATAAGTACTACCGTAAACACTTTCTAATTAATTTAGAATGAGTCTGTACTGTCAGCCGGGGTGCGAAAGTTTAGTTCCATTTGTGGCCAAAGTTGGCATTTTGAAAGCACATCTGCACAGTGTCTTAGCTTAAGAACATACAGCAGAAGCATAATTCAAAAGGCAACCGAAGATCCAGTCAGAGCAGGTGATTGGTTAAAGCATATAATTGCATCATGCACGAGCATTTGATTAAGCACCAAAACATCACAAGCTATGCTAATTATTGCGATGCCTCTTCTCTTTGCAACAAAGTACCCAAGAGAGTTGAAGGAGCTACTAAACCCATTGGGTGGGGTACAAACATTGCAGAAGAGAGGTACACACAATACATAAAAATTATACATTTTTGTACACAAAGGTCAGGTAACTGTACAATTTCGCAACGGACAGTAAACATAAACATGGAAAAAATATTGTACTTCTTGCAGTATTTGTTAATTTCCTTTTGGTATAAAGAGCTTGTTTGAATTATTTCTTCTTTTATTTTTTGGCATTTTTTTTGTCTTTTAATACTCGCACACGCACCCATCTTCCCAAACAAGAGAAACATTCTTTTATTCTCCTCTCCCTCAATGACAATGTTGTTTTAGCATTGAAATTAAATTATATTATTTATTTACTGTTTTCTTTTTCTTTTTTTTTTGTTAAATTATTTAAGGCATCCTTCAAACAATTTGCTGCATATTTATACTCAAAATTTCAATGTTATTTTCATTTTATAAATAATTTCATGACGAATAATGTGTGTTATCAATTTTATGATTATGACCATGTGCGCCTTAGTGTTATCTTGCAAGTGAATTGATTGATTTTAGGAAGCTCGCTATGTACACAATTATCTAAATAAATCTTCAAGGTCTCTCTCTCACTTACCATTTGTGGTGAATCTGATGTTTTTGTGTCGATGGCATTTGATTCCTCAGCTATTGATCTTCGATTGTTTGACTGAATAGAGGCGTCTGCAGAAGACAAACAATTCAAAATTGAAGATTAGTTTAAAAGATTTTGAAGTAATGACTTAGAAACAAGGTTTGCAGAGGTCAAACTGAGGTCAAAATGTGATAGATAGCGACTTAGAATATTTGTCGAAGCCTCCATAGATCAACATTTCCACTTAATGCCCTTCTCTAATTTCTTACGGTTTTTCAAGGTCAAATGTTAAAAGGACTGTAGGAAGAATATTTTTTAACCGATTTGGGCAAGTTTTGGATCGTTGGAAAGGTCTTGGAATCCCTGACAAGTCTGGGCCGGTTCCAACCGGTTAAGGATCGGTTATGAACTGATAAGTAATTTTTATTCTTAAGACAGTGCTATTTCTTTGTATTTGGTTAGCACTTTTTGTTAGGGAACTGCTAACTGGTTAGCATATTTTTGCTAACCTACTCAGCAAAAATATGCTAAAACGGTACTTTTCTGGTAACTGTGCTCACTGAGGTTGCTCAGCACATAAATTTCAACTTAAATTATTCAGTTGTTCTATTTACTATTCGAACCGGTTACGAACCGATAAGCAATTATTATTCGAAAATCAATTGTAATAAGTTATAAAAAACGCATTTTGGATTATTTAGAAAACATTTCTTACATTTTTAGGATGTGCTTTAAGCCCTAAAAATCCTAAAGGATTTTAAGTTCTAAAGATCTTTGTACCAAATTGAGTCATAAGATTTTCATAATCTTAATCAGATTGAGGAAAATTGTATTTTTCTAGTTGCTTAATAGCGATATAAAAATATTTTTCTTCCTAATATTATCAATCTGATTTAAGTGTTCGAAAGTGTATCTTTAATGTTATCCACCGTAGATTGCATCATACACAATCGCAATCTGCATTTCATAATATTTTCAAGAGGATAATTCTAAAGAGTATCAGTTTTTTCCAATCCATGTAAACATTACTTTTACGCCTTAGAAAATTTTCATTAAGTATATAAAGATAAATAGGGTAAATGTTTTAATTCAACACCATTTCCAGACGCTTTAACTTTGACAGAAGATTCAACACATTAAATTCCTATTTTTTCTGAAGAGAATTACATAAATTTGCTCCTTGACTCTTCTAGAATGTTACTTTTTTGTGAAAATTCATTAGATATAATTTGAAAACTTCTATTAGATGCTGAAATGCTTCTATTGGAAACATATTAATCCAAATGGAGACAAGGGAAAGTTTCTAATTGGAGACAAACAGTGTAAGTGAAACCGCGACGAAAGGCTACTAAACCCTTGTTAAGTTGCTCCTGAGTGCAAAATTTGTTCTTATTCTTAATCTTTTCTCTTTTCCCATCTAAAACAATAAGAAAATCTCTCCAAAAAATCATATTTCCGGGGTTTCCTCGGTACCGAAAATCTATTGAAAATTATCGGTAGATAATTTTCGATAGGTTAACGAGAGACTCGCGGCGGGGAATAGAAGTCTCTTGGCACCCTCTTCGATATTTCGATCCAGGAACGTCTCATGGTCAACAAAGATCAAAATATAAAGAAATATACTGAAGCCAGTCATAACGTATGGTTTGGAAACAGTACCGTTGACCCGCACAGAGGAGAGAAAGCTGCTGATCTTTGAGAGACGGGTCCTACGACGAATCTGCGGGCCTTATCATTAGGAAACTATAGGGGACTTCCGAATAAGAATGAACCACGAACTGGAGGAGCTTTATGGAGAGGCCGACATTGTGGCCTCTATTCGGGCGAGAAGACTGAGCTGACTCGGTCACATTTGCCGTATGCCAGAGGAGAGGATGCCCAGTAAACTGTATGAGCGAAATCCGGAGGGGACGAGGAGAAGGCAGCGTCTTCGGACAAGATGGAAAAACATGGTGCTGCGACGCTGGCGGACACTGGCTTTAGATCGTGTGGAATAGCGAGGTGTTGTGCAGGAAGCCTTGTCTCTTAAAGGGACGTAAGTGGCCATTTAAGTAGATTGCAAATAAAGAGCGCACAGTTTCAGCACACAATGGTTAAAATTGAATATAAAATCCTCACAGCTTTCGGACGAAACGTTTAGCAATTTAGACCATTTTTACTCTGATTCTGTGCAGATTTGATTAAAAATAGATATAATATCATAATTTCTGTGTTTAATAAGTTAGTCCCATTTTAATAATAAAGCACGATGGTTTTTAGAATATTATCATAGAAACATTCATTACCACAGAATCAGTGTTAGCAAGGAGACATTAATTTTCTTCCTGAACATTGGTTTCGGAAATGTGATGCCTTGGACAAGGTATACAGCAAAATCCCCAAAAGAAAATTATCGTTATGAAGAGAGCAGGAAATAAATCTTCATTTCAATGATTTTTGTAATATTGTTGATTAGCAGAAACCACAGATCAATTGGAAAACTCACTGAGCATGTACATATATAAGTTCAAAAATTATTAATCGTTTAGATGGTTACTTTATATTGATTCAACCGGGTAGTAGAAAATTTTAATTCTAATTGCCAGTAAATTTCATCATGCATTTAAGACGACAAGCTTAACAGCAAAACGTCGCAAAATATTTTATTGACTACAGCGAAATCTTTGATTGAGTAAAAAATAAATAAAAATTGAATTTGATGAGTATCAATCAATTTTACATTTTTTACATTTTGGATTTTGGCTTTCGGGATTTTGGCCCATTCGGGATTTTGGCGTTCGGGATTTTGACTGGGACCCCTTAGTCATAATGCTTAACGGCTCTAATTTTTTATCAATCACAATTTTTTTTGGAAAAAATTAACTTAGGATTGCATTATTAGAGATAAATGATCTATTAGGTTTCCAAAAGCAATAAAATCGATCGTTATTTAGGATTTTAAGACAGGCCTGAGCTAAAATAAAAGCCGAAGTGAATTTGGTGGTGCCTGGTTGAGATTCTTCGAAGTGCCACGAAAATGCACATTCAATAAGAAGTTTTTTAATGTTTAAATTGCTTAATTCCTTAGAGTTAACTCATTTTCACAAGAAAATCATTTTTATAATTTCGTTGAATACAGCTATTTGAGTTAATTGTAAATACTTGTCAATATTACAACAAAAACATTGGGATGAAATTTTGAGCTGGAAGACTCATATTCTTTTGAGCTGTCTCAAAATTCAGGATAAGTTTGAGAAAAATCCTTTTGTACAACACTATTTTGATTAATGAGGAATGCAAAAGTACATATTACAAGAAGGGACCCGACCTGCTAATAAGGATAAAATAGAGAAGAAAATATTTTGTCGCATTTTAGAGATTTTCGCAACCGCAGCGCCGCCAGACGTTTGTAAAGTGAGTTATTTGTGTCTCTATCTCTCTCTCACAGTTGAATTGCGCGCGATTTAAGAACTTTATAAGAAAGAATAGAGTGTGTAGTGAAGGGCTACCCGTCTTCTGACAAAGATATCAAGAAGACAATTTCTTTTTATGTGATTCTTTCTATTATGTTTTTTTGGCGCAAATATATTCATCATGGTACCGTGAATAAGCAGGATTAGTGTTACCAGTATGGCTATCTGTAATTTCCATTAAAATTATCAACAAAATTTCCGATATTACATGACTTTTAACGAGCACAGGTTTGTTTTAAGACCTTCGAGAACTGGGCTAAACCTCTAGTCTGAAGACCGCTTTACGGCTTAACGGGAAACTGATGGAAATGTAGTCTAATCATTATTTTGATTAAAATTAAGTCAAGTTGCCTTTCGGCTTAGGTTGTAGGTATGTATATCTAGTACATAATAAAGGCCTTAATTAAGTACTTAGTATTAAGGCTGAACTAGAAGTACTTCGCTATCCGTCACAAAGTGCTGTCGTTTGTCTCATTTTCATATAATTTTTAAGTAGTTGGATGTTCTTCAACTCCTTAAAATTAAGTTATTGAGTTAAGAACTTTATTAAGTACTTAATAAGTACTTATTAAGTACTTAAGTGACGATATCTTATAACAAAATCAATTGCTGCCTAAAATAACTTTTACAGTTCAGTAAAATAATTATTCTTTTGCCGTAATATATATTTTAGACAATATATTTTTATTTTTTCCATTTTGCGGGATTCCCATTAAACTCCAGTGTTCGAGCATTTTTTTCCACTTCTTCCTAAGAACAGTGCTGTTTTCCCATGATAAAATACGTGAGGTGTGTCCCATTGTCATCAACCGTATACCATGAGATCGTTTTGATTTTGTCAGAAAATGAAACGGGAAGTTTTTAAATTCAGATAATAATTTTTTGCACAGTCGACAGAAAAATCAAATGGCAAAACACTTCCACTTACATTAGATCTCTCTCGGGAGTACGTGATATAAAATTTTATATAGCGTAGAAAATGTTCAGTACCAATATATCCCATGCGCTGCCTTTTTTTTAACACACCTCAGCAACTTTCACTTAAATAATTAAATTGAAATATCAGACGTCAGATATGAATTAGTGGATTTTTTTTGCTTCCCCTCGTGTCAATTGATGCCATTTCATTGACCATTTGAGAAAAAAAATGGCATTACGTAAAAAAAAAGTTCATAGAAAATACAGAAATTAAATTGATTATTTCAACTGAAAAATAATCCTTTCACTCGTTCGTTTGGATAGATTTAAATAAAAAGTGCAAAATAAAAAAAAACTTTATGTATTAGCTATTTGGTGTGCATTTATAGAGCTGGGAAGTGAAAGACGACAGAAGGAAGTTGCACGGAAGTATAACCCATTTTACTTAATTCATGCTAAAAATCACATAATCACTGTCACACAAAAAAAATGTTTAAAAATAAACCGCAGTGGAATAAACAAAAATAACATAGAAACAGAATGTTTATTCAAAAGCAATTTTCCTCATTTTTTTTTGCATAAATGTGACACTTCCACCTAAACACCATGTCGTACACATGATATTTTATGCAAAAATATATCGCTAAACACGTTGTCATAAAGTTGAATTATGGTGATATCTTATAAAGGAAATCTCACCAAGTAATGGCAGAAGTTTTCAATTGAAAATAAGCAATATATGCAATGAGTTTTGTGGTGAAAGTTTCACCAATTAAGGTGTAGGTTTTAGCATTTAAGGATTTTTCAATTTTATACATAATTGGAAAATAATTGCACTTTCAGGCCTTAGAAAGCTAGGTATTATAACCTTATTAAATCAAATTGATTGGAAAATCATTTTCTCTTTCATTCTGTCGATAAATCATAAAAAAAAGGAAAATTTTGATTTGAAATCATCTTTTTCTCTGAATGTGATTAATACTTCAAACTGTTTTTAATTTTATCAAATTTAACGAAGCAAACTGATAAGTCTAAATTAGATTACGATTATGTGAGATTCTTAATCTGGGCCAAGTCGAATTGCGTGCAAAATCGATTTGGAATTGATTGTGAAGAGATAAAGTCAATGAAATATTGGATCATTGGAACCAGGGGTAATATGATATCTGCTATAAAAGAATAGTAAATAGAACAATTGAATAATTTAAGTTGAAATTTAAGTGCTGAGAATCTTCAGTGAGCACAGTTACCTGAAAAAGTAGCGTTTTCAGCATATTTTGCTAAGTCGGTTAGCAAAAATATGCTAACCAGTTAGCAGTTCCCGAACAAAAAGTGCTAACTAAATAAATAGATTTAAAACTGTCTTACGAGTGTCGTTTAGGATATTTTTTTATCGAAATTATTTAATTTTCAAAACCAATCGCCATCTTGAATTTTTGAAGAAAAAAGTTTTCACCACTTTAGTGGGTCTATTTTTCAACCGATTTGGCTAAATTTAAATTTTTTACAATGGTCTTGAAATTTACAACCCGATTGCATCGGTTAAGTACCCGTAAATGACCAATCTTTTTTAAATATTCTTTTTTTCTGTTTGTAAACTTGTTACCCATCTAGAGGCGAAACGGTAAGAGATACGAACCTTCGATCTTCAGAGAACACCCCCATAAGTCAACCCAGAGATCTTTAATATGAATTTTATTTTCCCCTCAATCTCCTTCATCCCCTTCAAAACCATTTTTTTGGTTTTTTTCGAAAGCAGCTTCTATATTTTTGGATATGTTTTGGAGGTATTGAAATCAGTACCGTAAAATCATACAACTTTGTGCCACTTTATCAAGTTTTTCATGAATATTTTCCAAATTTATTGAGATATTTAAATGAGATTTTTATTCAACAAAACTACACATCTCTAGAATATAGCCCCATGGTAGAAAAAAATCCAGGTATCTTTGGACAAGGAGGAAAATTTCTTGTATGTGGCACAAAGTTGTAAACGAAAGTTGTTCAACTTTATGCCATCCTCTTTTTATCAATAAAATTGGTGTTGAACTTGTCCAATCTTACAATTTTGGCTTCAAATCATCACTATATACATATTCACAATTAAATAATACATAAAACAAGTTTTATTTTCATTTCCCTTTTAATTTAATTCAATTTATTATAGTTTATAAATTACTTTTTATAAGTCGATTTAACTAACATCGAGAGGCTAGTGCGACCGATCGTTAGAAAGGTCTCAGCTTTGGCTATAACATACTAAATTTTCGTCGAAATTGGAAACGTAGATTTCAAAATATTCGAATTCGAAATTACGAAAATCAATTTTTCGATTATAGCGCCCCTAGCGGTGGTTGCCCGAAGTTGTAATGCTCCCAGGAATTGTGTATTTTCATAAGATCTTTAATTTACACCATCAATGATCAAATTCGGACAACTGGAACGGCTCAATATAAATAAAGTCTTTAAATTATTATAAGAAGTTGCAAAATGTATTCTTTTATGACCCAATATCTCTGGTCAAGCGGGTTGGAGGTGGTCAAATTTTTCTTGTTCGGAAGATCTGATTCTCAGATCTTTCTTAACACTGAAATTTGAACGATATCGATTATATAGGGGACCAATTATCGAAAAAACTAGTGGCACAAAGTTGTACTGCTTTTCCCCATTTTGAGATTAACACGTCATTACAAGAAGAAGGAACAACCTATGAAATCGCCGATTCAGCTATTGTATCCTTAATAGTCACGGAATACGACTAGACCCACGAAAAAAATTAGACATTTTTTGAAAGGTGTGTTCTAGAGGAGACTTTTCTGCAGATTCGGAAAAATGAAGAAACAGCACAGATAATAATGGAATTTTTACCAACCTTTGGTAACAAGCATATAAAAGGGAATATCCATGATCACTTTGCGTATATTAGAGCTGTCTTGCAGAATTTTTGGAGAGCTTTCCCGCAACTACCAATTTCGCTAGAGAGGTTTTCATGTTTAAAAATAGGGTGGCGCAAAGTTGTACCCCCTGGCAATATTTGAAATATTTCGAAAACTAGACGATGCTTTTCCTTTAAATTTTAGTACAGTAGAGTTCCTCAAATTTGAACATTTAGGGGGTATAGATGACATTTCTCACTCCTCAAATTTGAACAATATTTTCAAAAACATAACAGAATTTATGTGAAATGCACTTTTCCTAAATGAAGAAAAATAACTTTAGAGAATATATCAATGTAATTTATTGTGAAATAAATGGAATTTGTTACGGAAGTTAATATAATACGACAATATTGAGGAAAAACCAGAGAAAAATGGAACTCCACGAAAAACTTTCTCCACATAACCTCAAATTTTACATTTTGAACTCAACCGTCGTTCAAATTTGAGGAGTTCAAATTTGAGGAACTCGACTGTATGTTTTAGCTGAGGTCGAGACCTTTCCAATGACTGGTCGCACTCCTCCCTTGATATTCCCTGACCTGAGCCATAATCGAAAATGTCTTGACTAGACTACATTTTCGGTGTTTTAATACAGCGATTTCGATGAAATTTTACTATATATTGTATCTGATATATTTCTTTAGTTTCTAGATGAAGATTATGAAAATAACTTTCGGAGGCTATAAACAGGCCGCGATAAAATATTGTCAAACGTTTGCATTCCATTGAAAAAATCAAAATGAAGAAAAATGGGTGCTGCATGAGTTTAGTAATACGGACTTCAGACCTAAGGCTTAGCCATGTGGCTTATCTTCTCTGATATCTTATCAGTCAATATTTTTTGGAAAATTTTGTCTTAGAATTGGATTATAAAGGCCAAATTACCTATTAGATTTTGAAAAATCAATGAAATCATTTGCTGTTTGAGGTTTTGAGACCCTCGAAAACTGGGCTAAACCTTTAGTCTGAAGTTGGTCTAAAAAACAGGCCCAAAATTCAAAAATCCACTTCAGGAATTTTGTGTTTGCGGTATTAAAGAATAATTTTTTAGCATGGAAGTGGTACAGGCTATAAGAAATGACTTTAGTCCAAGTCAACATCGAAACGCTAAATACAGATGACATACCGTCCCCGCTGTACTCTCTAGACTTGGCCCTTTCCGATAATCACTTCTTTCGGTTGATTGCATATGGATTGGCTAATCAGAACTTCGCCAATTTTAAAGAAGTGGAAAATTAGGTGCATGAATTATTTTGATTAAAGAATGCCTCACGATAACTTCAGTATCAGGTATTTTGAATTAATTATTTTTGTATCTTTTTCTGAGATTTTTCATGTTTTCTTTTTAATATAAAACAGCGGATTTCAGGTTGAGGACCTAGTATTTACCAATTTTCGATTTTCAAATCTTTTTATGATATAGGAATCAATTTAATCGGTGGAAAACCTGTCAAAAAACTTGTCTAAAATAAACCTGAGAATACTAAGGGTAGAGAAACAAAATGGCGGTTTTCATCTATGTTTTATGTTTTATCTATATTTTTCTGTTTTATTTCGAGACTTTTCCTTGAGTTCTTTTAAGGATTTTGGGTGGAATTATAAAATTAGTTTAGATGTCTACCTTATACGAAAAATGTCCTTTCAGACGTTCTCATCTTTTGCACCGGGCGAGACTCGAACTCACAACTGTGACAATCGAACACAGGGTATCATCGCTTAGGAGTCAATCGCTCTTACCAATTACAACATGAGATCCTCATCATCGAAAACATAATTACGAAATGAAAGTAAATGTTCGAATTTCATAATCAGCTGTGCCCAACATAGAATAACTTTTGTCTAGGAAACATGTTTCCGAAATTGCCTATAAGAGTGAGCGAGATGACCAGATATAGATCTCTTTTACTCACTTTTACTAAAGGGTCAAAAAATATCTTTTAGATAGAAATGATTGTGTATTGTGTAGGATTTTCTGTAGCTCAATAGCATAATATGCACAATTTGGACTTCGTAACGCACAGGTTCTCGGTTCGAATCCCGATCGAAGCGGTTCCGGTGAAAATTGGAAAACTTTTTTTTCACCGTTTATTAAGGCTACAGGATAAAAACAAAAATACCAAGGAGCAAAAATGGGCAAAAAAAGGAAAAAAAAAGAATTGGTTGTACAGCTAGAACGTAAAAAGGAAGAAGAAATTGTGAGCGAGACGACTATAGAAAAAGTTTTGTTTACAAAACAGTGGGCGCCCTATAATTTTCTTTTAAACCGATTTCAACTTCAAATCACAATTCCTTCTGCAAAAAAATATAAATGATTTTTTTTTATCTTTACCTTGTGCTCCAAATACTTGGTAATACTGCGATAAATATGTTAAAATAGAGAGACGATCTGGAACTTCGTGTGATTCCATATCAGATGCATCCAAAAGGGCTGGAATTCCCAAATGAATTTCTGCTGTTCTGAATGCCAATTCATTGTTGTAGTAGACATCCTTCTTGTCAAGTTTATCAAATTCACTGCAATTATGCAAGAGACAGAAGGAAAAAAAGAAAAGAAAAATTGAATCTGCTGCAATTTCCTGAATGTTATGACATTTTTTTTTAATAATTGTTGTCTGAATGCAAAGAAAATCAATGATATGGCTAGCTTGTTATCCTTGTCTTTGCCCAACATCTCTTTATACATTCAATTTTGCAATATTAGCCATTTATGGACATGGTGTTCTTAATAATAAAAGACAACCGGAACACTTTTTACATATATGGTGGGTACAACTTACATGAGATCTGGACGGAAGTGATGAATAATTGCACAGAAGGCAAGTCCGTCACGCCAAGATGTTGTCATGTTCTCAATTTTGACTCCTGAATATCCAGCAGTCATTCTACGACACCACAATTCTAATGCCTTTGTACCACGTCGTTCACCCATTGTATTTATATTTTTTAAAAAGATTTTTTAAATAAAAGACGTTACTTAACACACAAAATTTATGAAGAAAAATAGAAGAAGAAGTAATTTGTGCTTGAGAGATATAAGAAAGTTTTTTTCCCACTAATTTAATTTGTTCAGTTACGGTTGATCATTACCTACGAAGAAAAAAGAGACAAAAAAAAAGTAAAATTAATAGAATTAATGTTGCGCATTCTTCAAATCTTAGATAATTGCTTAATTTTTCATTTCTATAACCACCGGGGCCAACAATAGCCCAATAGAGGCAAACTGTATTTGGAATTCAGCATTTATTGCGCCAAAAATTGAAATGATGGAGAAAATGTGTCAATTAACTTCTTGAATTAGAACATATACAAATTTAAGCACTTTATATATGCAACATGCTAATATAAATTTTATAAATGTTGCTTTTAACTCTCCATTTGCGTCTGAACTTTCGTTTTGAGAGTGACTGACCCGTTTAGTGGTTGTATATGCCTCTACATTTAACAATATCCATACATATAGGCATAAAAGATATAAGGAGCCCAAAAAACAACAACCTGTTTTCTTTCAGGTTTTCTTGTTTCTTTTTTGACCATATTATACAGTGGGTCCAAGAAGTCACGAGACACACACGAATTTTCTGGGAAAAAAACATTTAACAAGAGCCCAAGAAGATGTACAATATAACTAAGAAAAAAAAAGAAAAAGATTATGATGAAACTTCATCAAAGAGAACGCGTCTTCTCTCACTCTCAGACTCCCATTATCATTTTCCCTTTGGGCGTCAAATTTTATTTTTCAGGATAAATCAAGCAGAATCCTCCCAAGATAAATTATCAATTCCAGGGGAGGTTCGGGCAATTTCATACAGCAATATCCAATGCAAAGAAAGGAAGTCATAATGTGCTGATGATTAGACTATACAGTAGACTCTCTCTCAATCGGGCATATGGGGCAATATGTCATCCAAATTATCGAGAGATTTGGGATCAAAATCATTGTAAATTCCACAAAAAGCCCTCAAATATAATGAATAACGATAAAACAAGAGGAACTACAGTGAATTTGAACAAATTTGCTTTAAAATCAAATGTGAAAATTGATAACAAAATTTTGCGCCCGATTGAAAAAGAGTCGAATGAGCGAGAGTCTACTGTATTCCCATCAGTTTCCCACTAAGCTGTCTCTCGGTTTAACTTGTCTAAAGCATAAAACTACAAAAACTCAATTATCGGTTTATTACCGATTCATTATTGATTCGAACCGATTTAGAATTATGGAGATTTTCAAGACCTTTCAAATAATAACAAGCTTTATTGAAAGAAAATGAAAAATAAGTCTTAAAATGGCATTTATCCTTTCATTTTAGAAAAAAAAAAACATAGTGGGATTAGCATGTTTTAATAAATAGTAAAGAACCCAAAATTAAATCGAAAAAAATATTTCAAAGCATATTGACGTAAAACTAGAAAATAGTTAGATAAAACAGAAAGCGATGATCCATCAAAAATAGACCTTTCTCCTTATTTATTATTATTACTAACTCTTCACGATCGACGATGTTTCGAGGACAGATATTCTCGAAAGGTTTCGAATTTAGAGATGTTGGCTATATGGACCCGAGTGAGTCCGACAGCCTTACATAAAATAGAAGAAGAAGAAGAAGAAGAAGAAGAATTTAAAGATAATGATGCTGGCACACCTTTTCAATTGAGTGAAATTCAATCGATTGAAATTTTACCTCTCACTCTTTCAAACTGAAATCAGATAAACCCATCTCTTTCTGTCAAATGAAAATTCAAATTCAAATTGAAAATGAAATTGAAATTTCAATTTTCATTTGACAGAAAGAGATAAACATATGTTATTTCAGTTTGAAAGAGTAAGAAAGAGGTAAAATTTCAATCAATTGAATTTAACTCAATTGATAAGGTGTGCCAACGCCATAAAATTACATACAAGCGGGAAGATTTGCTACTGCACTGCACTTGGAATTGACAACAATTCTCTGTGGAGTTCACCATTCAATGGACGACTGACACAAGTTCCTGTATGTACGTAATTTTTCCTCCAAGTTCGAAATCAGATAAAGGGGACATTCATCCCCGAAACGTCGCGTCATGAAGAATTAATGAGCAAAAAAATCAAAGAGGGGTCTATTTGTTCGTTCACTATTTATCATATAATATCATTTAAATTTAAGATAAATTGTTCATTTTTAATAATTTAAAACAACACTTAAGAGCCGATTTGTGTCTCCTAACAAAAAATTAAAAGGTAATTTCAATGCTTAAATTTAATATTCTTCTAAAGTCGAAATTAATAAATTATGATCCATCTCATTAATTTAAATATTTATAAATTTACATACTTTTTCTAATAGTACGATTAGGAAATCAGTGATGCTTGATCAGCGATCCTTGGAAATTACAAGGGACCAGCTCATTTTGAGAAGAGACAGCATGAAAGATTGAATTTGATGTAAATATTTATGTCAATTTAGTTTCTGGATAAAAACTATATCTTTTTATCTATTCATGAGCATTATGCGCAACACACAATAATTTTTGTTTTGTAAACATGTTTTTGGCATTTCATTGAGAGCGAGTGAGATCTAAATCTAGTCATTTCGCTCACTCTCATAGGAAAATTTGAAAACATATTTACAAACAAAAGTTATTGTGCGCTGGGCATTATTATAAACATTGGAATTTTCATATTTTTTCAAAATATGTTTTTTTTTCTTAGTTGGCGGTTTGTCATTCTAATGCCCAACGCACGATAACTTTTGTTTTGCAAACATGTTATTATCATTTCAGTAAGAGTGAATGAAATGTAGATCTGGTAATCTCGCTCTCTCTCATAGGAACTTATGAAAACATGTTTACAAACAAAAGTTATTGTGCGCTGGGCATAAATTATGTGCAAATCTTAATGGAATAATAAGTGATCGACTTGCTTGAATTATTCCCCTGTTTCACCAAAAAAATCAACTATAAATCTATTTCGAGCCCCTTTACTTTAAAGAAATAGCGCAAGAAATCAAAAAAGAGTAAGATTTTGAAATAATCCTACAGAAGAAATCAAGTATTTCATATTATCTGAAAATTTATTAAATTATCTTTCTACTTGCACTAAAATCTTAAAATCGCACGAAAGTCAGTTAGCTCCTTGTAATTTACAAGGAGCGATTTGATCTAAAAAAAAATCTCTGTAAGTTTCTTCCTTTACCCTGTCGTCTTTTTCTTATCAAAGATCTTATAAAGTCTTTATCTTTTCATTCACCTGTTAATCTCTATCTTATCAAATATTATTCAGATGCAATTGAGCTAGCTCTTCGTTTTATTTATATTTGTTTGTTTGTAAGATTCTTACCCAACAGAAACTTTGTATCTCAAATGTAAACCATTAAAATTGCTGCAAAGTAAATAGCTAACATATAAAAAAAAAGAATTCAGTGTATGAGAGTGCCCCACGTTTCCTTATGTTAGAAGATTTATGTACGATCCGAAAAAAACCTTAAGCTTGAAAGTTATATTTGTATAAAGTTTTAGCAGTGACTCAATACTTAATCCTCTCGTTCAGTAATAACCTTCCCGACTAGAGAGCTCTCTCCGGTTGTGGTTTTTTCTGTACCGATTCGAACGTAAATCAGAGAGAATTTACCTAAAAACCCGTTGAAAGTTCGAACGTTTAAACCGACAAATTTCACAAAAGATTGACAATTTCATCAAAATTCAATTTATACAGCAAACGTATGCACCTGATGTTGACATTGTTTTCGATTGAAGTATCAAGAATACCGAAATTCGAAATGGCAGAACAATCAGCGCTAAAGCGGCGAATACGTGAACTTGCACTTTCGGCTTTCGGTAGATTTTCGAATAGCCTTTGCTTGGCTTTGGAGTTTTTTAAAGGTTATTACTAAACAGAACCAGTGTGTGCATAGCCTAAAAGCTTCCCCCTATTAAAGTTCTCTTGGTCACGGTGTATTAAATTTAATACGTTTTTTAGTCTGAGAAAAAAGAGGGTGCGATTAACATTTTTTCCTCATAACTTTAACACCTTTAAGGTGTAAAAATATATCAACATTTTTTAATGTTAATTTTACACCTTTTTAAGGGTAAAATTAACATGAAAAAGGGTAACTTAAACCCCCAATACACCTAAAAAGGGTAATATTTACACCGATTTCGAATCAATACTGCAGGGTAAAATAAATATTTCCGGAATGTTATTTTAATTTTTTCGGATTTCTCTCAGTGAAGGCTTAAGCCTTCATTTTCAATTTTCTATGAGAGGTATTCTTGATAACTAATAATAGTTCTAATTATTCAAGAATATGCGTAATGTATGAAACTGCCCCACCCTACCGTATATTGAGAGAGAAAAAAGCTGAGAGAGAGAGCGTCTCAGACAATTTAAAAAGCAGTGTCAATTCTTCTGCAACAAATGTTGATTTGACACGCAATTTCTCTTGGAGGAGAACAAGACTGAAATCTTCAATCAAAAGACTATTAATTCAATGAAAACACACACATTAGGCTTAAGCTGGGTAGCAAAAGCAAGCAAAAAAAACGCACTTTAAGCCACACCTTTAAATCACTTTTAGCACAGACAACAACAAAAAAATCATACATTTTTCTTATACATATTATGTTTCTTAATCAAAATCTCTCTTGCTAATTTCATGATTTGTAAATCAATTGTTTGGGCGCTTTTTCGCTTCTTATTTTTAAACGTTGAGCAATGCTGACAAAATCTATTGTTAAGAAAAAAAAGTACCATTTGTGATTGTTTTCTAATCCTCTCTCCCAAACCCCAGAAGATTTCGATATTATTATGTTTTTTTCTTTACATTTTTTAATTCAATAAATGAAGCCATAGAGAATTTTCAATTACAAATCTATTGAAACTGTGCATAAACACCTCTTATGTGAGGTTATTCAAATATTTTCTCTCTCAACCTTAAGGTGTGTGTTATTTTTGTGGTAAAACCTCTCTCTTACAATGATGAAAGCATTAAGAATCTAATGGGAATCTTACAAACGGTACTTGATTCTTATTTTGTATATCCCTATTACAATTGCAGCACAACGGACAAGTAAATAAGACCAAAATAAAAAAAGAAAACAGCCTAACCACTGACTGGTACATAGAGACAAAGCCATCAAAATACACTCGAAAAAAAAGAAGCTGCTGTATATGATGGGGTTTTTATACAATATACACCTTTTATAAATGAATTTAAAAAAAAACACACACGATGGTAATATTTAAAAAAAAAAAAGAAGTCATTAAAACACTTGGGTGAGGCCTCATACTCACATTATACTCTGTATCTCATTTTCTTCTGTACAACATTATTCTTTTTTTTCCAACTCAATTCTTATGCAAATTATCTCACATATTGATTAGGCACTCTTATTTCCGAAAAAAAAACACAACACAGCATATTACAATAACCACCATCAAAATAAAAATCTTATACCCTGACGTAAGACAACTTCCATAGAGTTCTATTAAAATTTATATTATTTATTCAGTACAAAAAAAATCACTTTGAATAAAAACTAAAAGCACAAAATGTTCGTCCGTATCGTTTGACGGTCTCCAACAGAATACCAAGTGAGACTAACTTTTGAATGTGAGCTCCACCAAGCATATACACAGCATAAGAGAGACATAACAGAATCCCAATAGGCATATACTACATACAAAAACCTTTGACCATAATTATAAAAAGAAAAATACAAAAACAACCGTCAATGTAAAGAAAATACACTGACTCTTGGAAATTATATGTTATAATACGCACACACTTTCACAAAATATAGTCTCTCTACCATCAAAATAAAGGTAGATTCACTGTAAATCGTGGTGGTAGGCAAAAAACATGATATTGTGAATAGACTCTTATTTTTTGTCAGTTCATTTTTTGATGCTGTGAACTCTACCAGAGAGAAAAAAAAAAACTTATAATGATCTCTCAAATTTTCGATTAAATATGATCTTCGAATAATGACGTCATGATTTTTGTACGTCCGGCTGCTTATTCGAATTCAAATTGTTATAATCATATACAAAATAATGACGGAAATATAATGATTTGACAGTTGACAGCGCCACTTGCGGAAGAGAACAGTGCCCTCACGCGGAGAAAAACAATTGTCAACGTCACTGAAAGCGTTTATAATCCATTGCCAATATTATCGAAACATTTAAAATAGGCTGTCAAAAACCTCGAAGATCTTCGAATTAAATGTCAAAATCTTTCAATAGTTTAGAACAGGGGACTGACGTTTCTTATGTTTCCCATATGTTTCTAGCGTGCCGAAAAAACTCATGATATTTGTACGTCCGGCTGCTTATTCGAATTCAAATTGTCATAGTCATATACAAAATAATGACGGAAATATAATGATTTGACAGTTGACAGCGCTACTTGCGGAAGAGAACAGTGCCCTCACGCGGAGAAAAACAATTGTCAACGTCACTAAAAGCGTTTATAATCCATTGCCAAAATTATCGAAACATTTAAAATAGGCTGTCAAAAACCTCGCTTCGAATTAAATGTCAAAATCTTCCAATAGTTTAGAACAGGGGACTGACATTTCTTATGTTTCCCATATGTTTCTAGCGTGCCGAAAAAACTTTAGAGTTTATTATCTGTTTTCTGTCATTGTAGAATGAATTAGCCAATAATACTAAAACAAAATAAAAGCCAATTTAATAACGAAAAGGCAACCGAAAACCCCAAATTGTCAACCTACGTAGTTTCGAAGATATCTCGTGAAATGTGTACGAAAATAGGAAAAAAATTACACTAAAACCGTCCACATTTATCAGAGCTAATGTCACCCCAATGGTTTAGAATTATACAGCGTTTATAAGGGAAGAGCACCAGCGATCGGCAGTGTTCCTCGAATCGTCAGGTTAATACCACATTGTATCTCCAAATTAAATGATTTTTTAGAAATTATTACCTACTTTTTACCATATAAGTCTCACAAGAATACAGTGCATTAACTCAGCTTTAATTTATAAAACCAATTTTCCCTGAGACACCTGATTAAATTCCTGACGATCCGAGGTACAGAGTGCAAGTTTGCAATTACACTGAGAAAAAAAGAGGGTGCGATTAACTTTTTTCCTCATAACTTTAACGCTTTTTAAGTGTAAAAATATATCAACATTTTTCATGTTAATTTTACACCTTTTTAAGGGTTAAATTAACATTAAAAAGTGTTAATTTAACCCCTAATACACCTAAAAAGGGTAATATTTACACCGATTTGGGATAAATACTGCAGGGTAAAATTAACATTTCCGAAATGTTATTTTAACTTTTTCGGATTTCTCTCAGTGTACACATATTTTTTATTTTTTTTTTGTAAAATTAAAAATTCAAAAGCACAGATATATTTGAGTTCTTAGAATAGGAAATCGAAATCTTCAAAACCGTTTCGAAACGATTATTTTTATTTAATGCTCGAAGCTCGGATATGGAAAGCTTTAAAAGCGTTTAGTATCATTTGGATTCAATCACTGTTATTCTCGACCGCTAATCTCTATAAGGCTAGCGGACAATTACTGTTGTCATTGTGAAAGGTTTGCCTTAACTGATGCTACTTCAGACCCAACTACGGAACCAGCAGTTGAAGGAAAAGCTTATGCTTGGTCATTGCCTCGCATACGTCATTTTCCGTGCAATCCATCTGCTATCTGAGATGGTTTTTTGCGAACAGAACACTCTAAAACAGGTTGCTAGATCCTAAGCCTATTTTCATAAGACTGTCTTCAGATTCAGACTAAAGTTTTAGCTCAGTTCCCGCGGTTCTCAAAACCTTAAACAGCAACCGATTTTATTATTTTTTTTTAAATGTAATAGGTCATTTTCCCTTAATAATCCAATCCTAAGTCAAAATTATCCAAAAGTTAATAAGATATTAGAGAAGAAGAATATTATATATCCTGATAAGATATTAGAGAAGTTAAGCCATATGGCTAAGCTTTAGGTCTGAAGCCCGTATAAGGGACATAGATTTTAGGATGGCCCGTAGCTTAGTATTCATTAAGGACTTTTCGTAGAAGAAATAATACCGGTACGTGTTTATGGCTAGTTTAAAATAAATGTGACTTGCTCTAAAATCCAACAATTCCTCTCCCTATCCGCCATCTGGGATGCATCCGGTGGCTACTCCAACCGCACAGGCGTTTAGAATCAATTACCAAAATTTTCGGAACATTTAGAATAGGCTGTCAAACTCTTAAAATAATTCAAAGGTACCTGTCAAAAAATCCACGAAATGTTTAGAAAAGTCCGGTTGGAAAAGTCTTTAAAAGCATTTGAAATCGATTGTTTAAACTTTCAATACAAATTTAGAACTGACTGTGACAAATTTTCAAAGATCTTATAGTAGATTCGGTTATAAAAATCCTCGATGAGTTTAGAATTGAACGTCGAAGTCTTTAAAGCATTTTAAATCAATTGCCCAAATATTTAGACCATTTAGAATAGGCTGCCAAAATCTTAAAAGAGTTTAGAATCATCTTTCAAAAAACTTAAGCATTTAAGGATCGGTTGTAATAGGCTGTTGAAGGTTTTAGAATAGATTAGTTAAAATTTTGAAACCGAATTTAGAACAGACTTAAAATTTTCGAAGATTTTTATACTGGAATCGGTTATCAAAATTCTCAGTGTTTAGAATCAAATGTCAAAATCTTCAATACGCTTAGAATAAAATGCAAAAAATTTTAGATTTTGAATAGGCTGTCAAAATTATCGAACATTTTTAAATCACTCGTCAAAATCCTGGAAGCGTTTAGAACCCAAATTGTCAAAATCAAAGCTTCTAAATTTTACCTGTCAAATAATCCACAAGTCTGACAGCAGTGTATGATATTAGGAACTTCTTCACTTTATTAAAAAGAAAAAAAAATTGGAAAACGAAAAAAAGGAAATCGTTCTTGCAAGGGGTAGCGCTCCCCTTCGTACAGTTCGTACGTATTATTATTATCTTGCTGTAACAATTCTTTTTACTATCGGACATACTTTACAAAGATTCCAAACTGTTCTAAACCAATATATTCTACAAAAATTTTTTCTGGACAGTTTTAAAGATTTCCTTTATCATTATGAACATACCATAGCATAAAACTATAGAAGAGTATTGAACGTTCCGACTTTCTACCCAAAAAACCTTGACTTATTCTTTCTGAAATTTTCTTAAGGTAGGTCCAAAGAAGCTTCCACTTAACTAAAAAGAATTAATTTGGGTTCATTTTTAAGGTCTTTGAATCCTGAAGAGTTTTGAGCCGATACAAATCACTATTTGTGAATCGATAACCGATTTGTAACATAAAAACCTACAGAACAAAAACGCATTGGACCATCAAAATAATTGATGCGCAACAAATTTTTAGGGCAAGCAGTCGAACTCATCAGTTCGAGCATTCCGCAAAGTCTGGGTCATTTTGCCATGCATTTCTTCATTCAAGCAGATTATTGCTATTACTCTCTCAAAAAACAAGAATGAATTACAACCGCACGAGGAACATCTCCAACCATGTATCTATAATATTTGAAACTTATCCAATAGGGCTTTCACAAGTTTCATTGCACAGAAAATTTATTGGACAAACTTGTAACCTTTTAATTTCCAAACCCCATAAGCATACACATATAATGCATATAGTACATTATTATTTATTCCAGCTGAGATTGTGCCACTTGAAGTGTGAAATAGTAATTCACAAAAGCTCCATATTCACTCTGTGTCGTTTTGTCAGTGAAAAATTAGGTGTGTAATGGTATTGATCACTATACTCTTATGTACTTTCCAATTGATTTGAGTATATGATTGGCTCTAATTTTGTTTTTCTCTGTTCCAACCTTCAATGTCTAAAAAGAGTAATTCCTCTATCTCAAAAAAAGGCATAGAAGATTTTGATTACATGGCTAACCGGAAAATTTATTTGCTCGACTCGATATACGTTGTTCTTCTTCCTTAAGATCTCTTTTATTATTCTTTTTTGTAATCGCCTCAAACAGATTTATTATTGCATGCTTAAGTCTTTTGGATTTATTATAAAATTTCCCGATGACCACAATATGTGGTGTATTGATAATTTAGTTTGTAATGAGCAACAAAAAATTATTTTTATTGCGTAAACATATTGTCTAATCTACTCTGAAGAAAAAGCGATGTAAAAGCGGCTAACTAATGTCAAACGCAAAATTACTTTTGTCTATGTTTTTTTGACATTTCAGTTAGAGTAAAAGAGATCTATATCTTGCCATCTTGATCACTCTTTTACGCAGTTTCGAAAATATGTTTAGAAAATAAAAGTTATTGTTGTTATTGTATAAAAGTTAAAGGATCAAAACTTGACCAGAGCTGGATTTTCCAGAGCAGTACCCAGCTTGCTCTCCGATCAGCTTGTCCTCTACGGCAGGTGCAATCCTTTTCAACAGCATACTTTCAAACATTTTAAAAGCAGAGGCGTGCAAGAACCGTTGAAACCGAATAAACGTGAAATGAAACATAGTCAAAACACTACCAGAACAAACTCATTTTGACGTTTATTCGGTTTCAACGGTTCTTGCACACCTCTGTTTTAAAGAGATGGCACAAAAGATAAATCGGGCGTTAGCTCCTCGGATCATTGACATCTTTTCCCGGCTTTGGAATTGCCATCACATAAGCCTTTCGCCACTCGTTCGGTATTTTGCGATGATATAAGCAATGGTTAAAGAATTTAAGGATTCAGTGACGGGTTCAAAATTCTATACCTGTTTAACGTACAGGCAGGCCGTTAATGCATGCCGTCTTTCTATTTCTCATCGCTTTAATAGCCGAAGTGAGCTCGTTCACACAAAAAGATCGGGACAGGCGATCGACCTCTGAGGCGACATTCCGAATCATTTTTGGTTTAGCGGCAGTTAGGTGGGATCGTTGCCGAGGTGTCGTATCAACCTCCAGGCCTGATACCTACTGTGAGTGAGGTTCAGACCCTCAACAGTCGACACCTAGCGTTCTCGACGACTACTCGCAACAGCATCGACTAGTGCACTACCAAGCTCAATTGAAGCATCACTAAAGCGATCTTCAGAGTAAAGGTTTAGCCCAGTTCCCGAAAGTCTCAAAATTCCTAAACAGCGAGCAATATTAGTGCTTTTTGAGTAGCTAATAGGTCACTCCGGCAACATCCACGGAGAGCATCGGTCAAACAGGGTTCCCGATGGGGGACTACAACTTTGAAGTTGTCAACTTCTTCGTGTACCTTGGGTCAACAATCACAGCCGACAACAACATCTCAACAGAAGTCCGCGCACGGCTGCTACAAGCCAAAAAGGCCTATTTCAGTGTATCAAGAGTTTTCCGGTCCAGAACCTTAAGAATAAAGACTAAGCTACTGCTGTATAGGACTATGATCCTTCCAGTCCTCACGAATTCGTCTGAGACGTGGGTCCTCAGCAAACAGAATTGCGAACTCTTAGCCGCGTTTGAGAGGAGGATACTACGACGGATTTTTGGCCCCATATGTAAGGAGGGACGATTTCGGAGCCTATACAACCATGAGGTGTATGAGCGCTACCGATAGGTAACTGTCGTCAAGCAAATACGCCTCAATAGGCTCCGGTGGGCTGATCATCTGGTTCGCAAGGATGAGGACGACCCAGCCTGGAAAGTCTTTAGGGGCGGACTCTATGCTACGAGGAGACGAGGCCGACCCAGCCTCAGATGGACCAACGGCGTGGATCAGGACGCTAGCTCATTAGTGAGCGCAACCGATTTGACGTCAATGTCCGATTTTACAAAAATGGCGTAACCATACTTCTCATGGGCACTCTGAATAACCAACTTCATGCCATTAATCCTTGATCGACTTTGCATGGGGCCCCTATGGGATCACAAAGAAGATCTTCTTGGCTCGCCGACAGGTCCTCAGTATTCATTGAAATGGTACTAAGGGCCAGTCCTGAAAAGGACCTTTTTGTGTTGAGGGTGTAAACATCCACTGGAGCACTCTCGGGATGCACATCTGATCCTCTCAAAAAAATTAAATAGACTGCTGTCTCAAGCCTCACCAAGCCTACTCAACATGTTCTCTTCTCCTCTGTTAGCGCCATCTATCTAGTCATTTTATTAACCGAGTAAAAGTAACGGACATTCTGCATAACGTTTACAAGTGTAGTCATTACCGCAAGATAGAATCTGCGAATTTTCACTTGCTTTGTGATAGAGGTATTCACCGCGTGTTCTTTCGACACTCAATTTAAGCCTCGCGGTGAAAGGAACACTCGGTCCCTGAGGACTATCTCCCTGAGGAAATAAGTTACCTAAATTTGAGACTTCAGGGATGTTTTTTAAATTTATTTTTAGAACCCATGTATCTCCCACAAATGTCTTTTTTGTGAAAAAAAAAGAAAGCAGAAGGAAAACATCCAAGTACGCTTTCGCAATACAGTTCTGTCTCTTTATATGCACACTCTCTATATGCACAGCTTTTGTGTCGGTTGCATTCAAAATCAATTTGTTTACATTTTGACAAAGTAATAAAGAAAATTATTTTCTTGGTAACTAATTTTTCTTGTTTTTAATTATCTTAATTTTATTTTTTCTGTCTCATATTATAGTTAAAATAACACGGGGAATTCTAGAACAATAAAAAAATAATAATGTTTTAAAAGAAAGAAAAAAACCGTTGGGAATTTCAAAAAAAGTTGTGCATATTCAGAGAGAGAACTGTCAAAAAAAGTACCTAAACTGTGCATATAGCGAGACAGCACTGTAGAAATTAATCTGACAGAACAAAATCCAAGGTGAATTTTGAGGTTAAATTTAATGTCATCGAGAGTTAACAGCGCTCCTAGCGGAAAATTAATAATTAAAAAGAAGAAATGGATCAAGAAATTTCTGTTGCAGAAAAGATAAAATAAAAAAAAATGATGTAAGATTGTTTTATTCGGCGATAGAAATATTCAATTTTATAAAATAAAATTACATGTTTGCTAATTCTTTTTATTCACACTAAATATTACTATTTCACTTGGATCTGTCCAGTAAAAATTATTTGGTTCGTGTAAGTTCTCCGGTGAAATGCAAAGTCCGCAATTGTCTGAAGAAAAGAAAAATTTGAAAAAAACTCGGATTTTCAATAAAACAAAAAATTCAATGCATTTCTTTCAAAAGAAAAATTAGCAACCAATAGAAAACGATCATTTTCAAGATGGCGGAACGATCCTCGTCTCCTATTGGTCAGTACAATTTTCTCTTTCAAAATGCGAATATTGTGATAAGAAACTCACCTAGTTTCTCAATAAAATCCTCATAAGTTTTTTCATTTCGCACTGTGCAAGATATAATTATTCGTGGAGAGTTGTGACTATTGATAAAACGCATCAAAACTTGACAGAGTGCTGGAAAAATGTCACTATCGTAAATAACATCGGCCGCATAAATGATATCTGGACAGCAGGTTTTGCTCAATTTTTCATAATCCACTTCGGAAAACCAATCAAATTGGCAAACGTGCACAACATTGTCATTTTCTGGGGGATTTTCATTGAGATTTTCTTGCAATATACTCAACACTTTCTCATGAAAGTCCGTTAGGTATATGCGACTTGTCTTAATTATCTGAGCCAGCACAATTCCAGCCATTCCAACACCCGCTCCAAGCTCGAGAATTGTCTTCCCAGAAAATTCATTGGTATTGTGAGTGAACCATTCGCAAAGGGCAATAGAAGCTGGCCATGTTCTTAGGCCAGTTGTTCCATCGCAAATCAACCTTGGACTTTCTCTCACTGAGACAATCTTCTGGCCATTTGAGCGCACACGATAGTGCTTGTACACATGACTCTGATCAAGTGAAGCCAATTGCTGCAGTCTCAAGTATTCTGTGTAGAAATCTTCCTGCACTTCTACTGTATTCTTCTCGAGACTCTCAAGAGCCACTCGAAGAAAAGCAACTTGATAAGACCACGATATTGGCTTTGAATTAACCAATGGATGACTTATAGTCTGTTGAAGAAACATCTTCTGTGCATCCCATGAAATGTTGTGGAATACTTTCTGAAATTATTCAGACAACAAGATTTTGGCATGAGAAGATGTTTGTTCAATCAACACTTAAACACTTCAGGAAAAATCCCTTTTTTAATTAACTTAAAGAGTCCACTAAGGGCTTTTAGTTTTTACGATTTTCTCCCCACAATATAGCTGAGCTTAATAATAATACACTCTTTTAGAAAAGATAGAATACCACAACCTTTTAATTGTAGGAATAATTAAAAATTGCTAATATAGGCCCATCCATTTTTTTGGTTTGGATAACTATTTTAAAAGGGTACGCTATATTGGATGCAGTATCTATTACTCTTTTGGTTATCACAACCATTATTGATTGTTTTCACAACCAGACCTAATGGTTTAATTGCTAAATTTATGGTTTTCCTATTAGAGAACCCTTTCCTTTCATATGTTTTATTTTTTTATGTCTTATGTCCAGTGCATAACAACTTTTGTTAGAAAACATGTTTTCAAAATTTACAATGTGAGAGAACGAGATGACTAGATCTCTGTTTCATTCACTGTCATTGAAATGTCAAAACAATGTTTACAAAACAAAAGTTATTGTGCGTTGGCATTTAGTATTTTCTATGAAATTATTTATTTATGTTTATGGAGAATAATGCCCAACGCACAATAACTTTTATTAAGTAAACATGTTTTTGACATTTGAATGAGAGTGAGTGAGATCTAGATCTAGTTATCTCTTTCATTCTCATGGAAAATTTTAAAAACATATTTACAAACAAAAGTTATTGTGCGCTGGTCATAAACAAATAGGTCTACTAAACATATTCCCTACTGAAAATAGGGATTACTTGATGAATTGTGTCAGTATTTTCTTTCAAAATATTTTTTTTTCCTGAGGAAATATTCTGCTGAGATTAATAACATTACTAATTTTATTAATAAGAAATGTGTTTCTTCCTTTTCAAGAAATATATGTATGCAATAAAATGTCAAGATTTCAAATAACCGTCCCTGACATAAACATTAAAGTGATTGCTCACATACAATGTCACAGGTATTGTAATTGATCTTGAAACAGCAATTTGATAGTCCTATTGCATATTTTCTGATAAATATTCTTTGAAAGCTATAAAAAATATTTTATAAAATTACACTACAGCTTTTTAATTTCTTGATGCTTACAAAAATAAAGTCATTCTAATTATCTAATAATAAATATTATTATCAAAGAAACTCAGTTTATTTATTTAAATAAAATTTTGAAATAAAATGAAACGCGATATTTTTTTACAAATGGTAAATCCTATTAAAATTATTCATTATCAGATTCTACATTCCTTTAGCTTATTATAAGATCTATTTTTTAAATTGTCTGTCAAATTTTGCAAAAAAATCCTTTGGAAAGTTTAAATATGATATAAAATTTGAGCCTTTATAGTCTTTCAGTTTCAAAGATACATTGCCCGAAAAAAGTGTAACCCAATTTTTTGCTAAAACACCTCTTTTTGACCATAATTTTTTCACGTATAAAGTTAACGTAAATTAGGTTATAATATAATGGCTTCCGGGTTATTATGAGTCCGATTTGCATGATCGCTTCAGGTATTTTTTTTTACTTATAACCCTAATAAAACAATTTTGAACGAAAAATTGGCAAATATAAAAAGGAATAAAAACTGTATGTTTCTTCACAAAATAGCTACTGAATATGAAGTAGGCCATATAACCATTGATTAGATTACACATCTGTGCTTCATTCTGCTTTAAGATTAACGAATTGGGAAATTATCCTAAGTTTACTGCTAAAAACAAGTTGAACTTTGTCAAAAATTCACTTTCCGCAAGGTTTACACAGTTGCCTAACTTATAATATCGATCAAAACCGATAGCCTAACTCAGTTTCAAAACAGATTGCTAAGCCATGACTTAAAAGCCTGGACGGCGAGAAAGAAGTCATGCGTTTGGTAACGAACACCATACGCATCTGGCGGAATTTCGTGGTACTAAATTTTAGTACAGTCGTTGTCAGTCAAAAAGAAGAACAACCTCGTGCCAGTCAGTGAGTTGAAGTGGAGTTTTTTTTTTTAAATATTTTAATTCATCCTTTAATTTTCTTAACTTTCTTTAATTTTCTTACTATCATATTTGTAGTACGATACTAACATAATGCTAGTAAAATTATGTTTGTGTAATGAAATTTGTGTATGGGAAAATTTGTGTGAGAACTGTCAAGATTTCATTGTTTAGTATTGCAATTTTTCTAAGATTTTAGTCATTTTTCCCATTTCTAACCGTCTAATTGTCTTCTAGAATCATTCATTGGATTCTTAAAATGTGCCTTAGTCGTAAAAAAAGAGAAATAATTATGTAATCGTATGTATGTAATTTCAATATATCGTTCCGTTACATTTTTTAAAATTATGAATATTTCTCGACTTTAAAAATTATTCTTAATATTGTTCTTTTTTATTTTCAAAAATATTTCATATTTTTGTGAAATATGCAGATTTATTGATTAAAGATTTTTTCTATATCTTATTGTTTGAAAATGTTTGCCAATATTCATTCAAATCCTAGATTTTTTTTATTTAAATACAAAATTTGAAAGTGTTTCAGAAATTTTATACCAATATCACTGTATGATATCTCCCAACATCAGCTGCAAATCAAATTAACAGGCAATCGAATTTGCTCATATTAAAATTCTCATCTTCAATAAGCTAATCTAGGCTTATCTGTCCATTTTTCTCTTACACTCCAATACTGCTTTTCTGTTCTCTTATGTATATTTTTTGCTTGCGGATTTTCTAATAATTGGGCAAATGAATACCACACCAATTCATCCCCAGTACAACATAAAGCATCTTGAGACAAATAATAATGTATTTATCTCCTAAACAAAGTTATTTTAATTAAAATTGACCATATTTTGGAGAAAATAAACATAAAAATAATTTCCAAATGGAACTGTCAGAGGCTAAAACGTACAATGGATGGCACTGATTGTGGGAAATGCTCTACATTAGATGGCGTAGTCATCAAGTCTCCATGTATTATCATAACACACCATAAAATTCTCCAAAATCATTTATTGGGAATTGCTCGGATGTGTTATGAGCTTAACATGTGTTAAGTGTTATAATAACACATGTTATGTTACCATTTTTTTTAACATTTAACACATTTTTTTGGGAATTGACCCCTTAGTTTGCTTTTCAACTTTGCTTACTACGATAATCGTTGCAAATTTACTACAATTATCGATGCTCTCCTATTACACGCCAAAATCGTAGTAATTATTTTTTACTGTGTAGCATGTTTTAGATAATTTATTTCTGGTCAATCGACATTTACTTAATTCTTCAATTACGTTGGAAAATTATCTCGGCAGAGGTAGAAATACATTTTGTTGTTCTTAGCGGTAGACCATGCAAAGCTTTTTCTAGAACTGCTGCCTGGAGAGTTTGACATTGCGTCGATTTTGATAATATTTTTCTTCATTCTCTTTCCTGATTTTAATTCTTAATAGACAATTCTTTTCTTAGATAGTCACACTATGTAATTATACATAGTGCTTGAAAGAATTTTACGTAAAGAACTACAGTAGACTCTCACTCAATCGACTCTTTTTCAATCGGGCACAAAATTTTGTTGGCAATTTTCACGTTTGATTTTAAAACAAATTTGCTCAAATTCGCTGTAGTTCTTCCTATTTTATTGTGATTCTTTATAATTGAGCGCTTTTTGTCGAATTTACAAAGGCTTTGACGCCTAAATCTATTAATAAACCGGATGACATTTCGCCCCAAATGCCCAATTGAGAGAGAGTCTACTGTATATTTATCAATTTTAATTTCTTTAATTTCTCCGCTTTCTAATAATTCTTTTTTTCTTTTTCCAAAAATTGTATATTAGTTTGTAGGGAACTAATTTTACTATTTTTAACTATTTCTAGTACATCACTCGAATGGGTTAAGTCAAATTTATAATAATTTTCGGACTATAAAAAAAATAAAATAAAGTTATAATCATTGATTTTGAACAATTATGTAATACATAAGAGTATGGTACATCACAAAATTTGTCTCGAACAACGCGATATAATTAAAATGGAAGTTTATTAATGAGCTCCTTATTTTCGACAGGGTACTGTATAACGGACAATTTTTAAAAAATCAAAAAGCAACCCTGGTGGCAGCCCTCCCGAAACAAAGTCCCTTTCGGGATTCCCTTCAATATCCTTTTTTTAGTTCAATATTTCTTATTTTCCTTGGCATTTTCCGCTTTTTTCTGGTCAAATGATTTATGAACAAGCAAGTAAACAAGTTGCAATTGATAGTTTCTTGATATCTTGGCGTTTCTCGGCCTTGAGGCATGTTTTTCTTAGCAAAAGCAATTGACCCCAATTCAACCTGTTGATTTTGGACATTCACAGCTACTTACGTGGAAATCTAGGTTTTTCACAGGATAACCACAGAGGAATTTTGTCTGTAACTCCTGCAAATCACTTGAAATCATTGTTTTTATGCAATAAAAGTGGGTTTTTGTGGAGCAAAACAAACTGAGTACACGAGGTTTCCCGCACTCAACGAAAACTGAGTAGTTTGGGGAACAGTCGCTGTCGGCGCAGTTGGCGCTTCGGAGATTGTCAATTTGTTTTCGTTAAGTTGCCAGCTGAGATAAAAAGTTGCGTGAATTGGTGTGAATTTCTTTTGATTTTTACAATTTTATTTGCAAAAAACAATGCTAAGTCGCTGTTCTAGGACATTCACCGTAGCTCAACAGGTAATATTCTGCAGAATTTTGTGGAGATATCTTTCTCAGTTGTCGGTAATTTGGCAAAAAACAAAGTCATGCAAAAAGAAGAATCTCTGAGAAAAATATTACAGGAAAATTGATTTCGAGGTCAAGAGATCAGGGAATTATTATCTATCATTACATAACAAAATTGCTTTTACAGTTTCGGAGATTGCAGAGCACATTGGTAATTGCTGAGCACAATGACAAGGTTCTCACTCCAATCACGGGAAATGCCGTAACGGCTGCCCAGCAACTTGGAGGCGATGTCACGGTCCTCGTGGCTGGTTCCCAGTGTGGACCTGTTGCTGAGGCTGCTGCCAAACTCTCAGGGATCTCCCGGGTCCTCCTGGCTGACAGTGATGCCTTCAAGGGATACGTCCCTGAAGCCCTGACACCGCTCGTCTTGGCCGCTCAGAATCAGTTCAAATTCAGTCACATCGTGGCTGGAGCTTCAGCCTTCGGGAAGAGCCTTGCTCCCCGGATTGCTGCCAAGCTCGATGTCTCCCCCATTTCGGAAGTCATCGGCATTAAATCTCCCGACACATTCGTCCGGACGATTTACGCAGGAAATGCCGTCCTGACGCTCAAAGCCAAGGATCCAGTCAAAGTGCTCACGATCCGCTCCACAAATTTCCCCCTGGCCACTGAAGGGGGCAGTGCAGCTGTCGAGAAGGCTCCCGAGGGCAATTACAAGACAGACCTGACCACCTTCGTGAGCCAGGAACTCACAAAGTCCGACCGCCCAGAGTTGACCAGTGCAAAGATTATCATTTCCGGAGGACGTGGCCTGAAGTCCGGGGACAACTTCAAGCTACTCTACGACCTCGCTGATAAATTTGGGGCTGCCGTGGGGGCTTCCCGGGCGGCTGTTGATGCTGGATACGTACCGAATGATCTCCAAATTGGACAGACGGGAAAAATCGTCGCTCCGGTGAGTGAAAATTTATTATTTGCAATATTATTCTTAAAATGCAAAGTGCAAAGTGCAAACTATTCGATTCCGTGAAAATTCTTTACGTCGGAAAAATATTTTTGATTTTTTATTTATTTAATTTGACTAATTTTTATTAAAAATTTAAGATTTTACGCACAATCGGTCAGAAATTGCTTTTGACTAGATCTTTCCGGTTTTTGCGATCTTTTAGCCTTTATAAAAAAAGGGATGGCAAAGTGTCACAGATTTTACCGGTTCTGAACCGATTTGAACAGATTCATAAATCACTCAAAAGATCCAAAAAAAAATAGTTTTAAGAGTATTAAAATTGATTTTTTACACAAAAATTACTTATCGGTTCATAACCGGTTCATTACCGGTTCATAACCGATTTGAACCGATTTATAAATCACTTAAGACATTGTCCAAAATATACCCCAGAAGTAATATAATTCAATTTCGAATAAAAATTAGTTATTGGTTATGAACCGGTCCATTACCGATTCAGAACCGATTGGAATCAGTTCAGGATTGTCAAAGATTCCAAGACCTTTCCAACGAGCCCAAATATGAGACATTCGGTTGAGAAATACGCTCTCTAGAGCCTTTTTAACTTTTGACCTTGACAATAAAAGCATCGCAAAATCGAGAATTGGTAAATATTTGTACATTTTAGAACGTTTAGAACGTTTGAAGACCTTTTCAAAAAATCCAAATTTAACCAAATAGGTTGAAAAATAAACCCTATAAAGTAGTAAAAAAATTTGACTTCAAAAGTTCAAGATGGCGAATTTTTAGGTCATAGGTATCTTTAGACGAAATGTTCGCTTGGACCGCCTCCGAAACATACCCAAAAATGCAAGAAATCGTAGCAGCCGTTTTTGGAATAAACCAAAAAACATGGTTTTGGAGGGTTTGGAGGGTGGTAGGGGAAAAATTAAACGTTAAGATAATGGTCTTTGGGCCAACAATTGGGAGGTCCCCCGAAGACCGAAAGCTTCTACTTCTTACCGTTTGGCCTCTAGTTGAAGTAATTTACAGATTCATTACGGATTGTGACCAGTGCAGCCGGGTTGGAAATTTCGAAAGTTTTCCAAAAAATCTAAATTTAAGCAAAACGGTTGAAAAAGGGAGGAGGGGCCCTCCAAAGTGGTTATTAAACTTTGATCTTCGAAAATTCAATATCGAAATGGTTTTGGAACACACGTGTCCAAGGACGAAATATTCGCATTGATTAAGAAAAGAAATTGTAGGAGTAGCTTTCGAAATTGGGTGCGAACACAAGTAGAGTTTGATTATCCAAAAGTGTCTTGGCTAAAAGGTAAAATGGAATTCTATTTGCTCAAAAAGTCGTTGATTTTAGAAGAATTCAAATTCAATTTCGAATTTTTATACTGAATTTTCGAACAAAGTGGGGAAAACTTGTGAAATATTGCACTAAAAAGCTCGTAAAAGAGTTACTTAGTGATTTTGGAGTAATTAAATAATGGGACGTATTGCTTTGTGTTTTTCCTCACAAAAATGTGAAGACCAACACATTTTGACATTTGAGCACTTCGAAATTCGAACAGGATACTTAAGCCATTTTGCGAAAGTAATAAGAAATAAGACCCGTCAAATCATTGCTCTACCTGCCGATTTTACTCGGAGATTTTTTGAATTTTAACGGTATATTCTAGTACATTCAGAGAGAATCTGCAGATTCTCGGCAGAATTTCTCCCTAGAAAATCTGCATAACCTCCATTACTTCACAAAAATATTGTTGATTTATGAAGAAACTGTAGAAGTTATAAAGAAAATTGTATGCTCTGCTTAACAAGCATTACCGAGTACACATTTTAGATAAGTAAAAAAACTGCGAGCAAAAACTAATTTCTTAAAAATCGCCAATCGAATGATACAAAAACACGAAATTTTGGTCGACACTCTGTTTAAAGTTTTCACTTCACTTTTCTCTACTTGTAACACGGCGTCGCAGAATTCTTTATTTTATATAAACACCGTGATATCACTAAGAATAACTCTATAGAATTTTGCAAACTTCAGTGAAAAATTTTTCCATCTCTTCTGACACATCTTGTCTGGAAAGTCTGGAATGTAGAAAAAATCTACAGAATATCTACAGAAATTCGTTTAGAGATTCGTCAGAAAATCTGCCGAAATATTCTGACGAATTTTGTCCCAAGCCCAAATAAAATTCGTAAGAATATCTACAGAATTTATCTGCAGATATTCTGTAGAGGTGTAGATTTTCTCTACAGAAATCTTAAAGATATCTGCAGATATTATTTGACGGGGAGTGTTTCTTTTTGGCTTTTCAAATAGATCTTCGAAACTTCGAATTTTTTAAACTCTCTACTTGTGAATGGTACTACTTAGAAAGCCTTTTCTTTGACTTTCGAAAAGGATTATTCTTTCCGTACAGAAGTAGATCTTGAAAAATTTGATAAATTTTACAAAAAGTTGATTTTTTTCAAATATATGCAAAGTAAGTTTTCGCACAAGGATGGGAAAATTATGAAATATCACACTAAGAAGCTGTTAAAAGAATTACTTATTAAAAGAATCAGTCAGTGATTATGATGGAGCATTATTGCTTTGTGTTCGCAACAAAGTGAAGATCGAAACCAGAGACACTTCGAAATTCGAATAAGACGTATTTCAGCCACCTTGCGGATAAAACGAGAAGGACAAGTAGTAAAAATATCTTTTATTTGCCTTCTGAAAACGATTATTCGCATGGTTTTTTTTCTCATGGGGAAGCTCCGGGTTTGAGTGATCATAAAAACAAGCCACGCCTCTTAACATTGACAAAATAATTTTTTTTTTCGTTTTCTTTAAGATCGCTGCTTCGTTCTGTAAATCGGTGCCGACTTATTTCATGTTTTGCACTTTGTATATTTTATTTCAAATGCAATCCTTTCCTCTACATCCTTCATAGAACTATTCCAATGAAAAATAAATACTGTTCTCAAGTGTTTCTGTATTATCGACTTTTCTTTGTATTGGTTTCCCAACACAAAGAAAAGTCGATAATGCAGGAGCACTTGAGGACAGAATCATTATTCATTTGCCCTTCATTAGAGCGTTTTGCAAATTTTCCACTGCTTTTTTTTTAAATCCAAATGCACAAATCATATCACTTCACTGCAGCAGAAGCTAACTTACCGCTTATCAGTTAGTGCTAAATTTAGTGCAGATAAGAGTAACACGTTCTCAATTGATCAGGAACTCTATATTGCTGTTGGAATATCAGGAGCTATTCAGCATCTTGCTGGTATGAAAGATAGCAAAACAATTGTGGCGATCAACAAAGATCCCGAAGCACCAATTTTCCAAGTAGCCGATTATGGCCTTGTGGCTGACCTCTTCAAGGCCGTTCCCGAAATGACAGGAAAGTTGTAATAAAAAATAAATAAATAAAAATGAGAGAGGGACTAAAAACCATTTTGTTAAAAAAAGAATTAGTAATTTTTGAAAATAATAAAATTGGAAACGAATTGCATTTATCGGAAAAAAGTGTTTTTTTTTTTTTGAAAATTAGTTTACGGTTTTAGGGCAACGGCTGCATGTGGAAAGTAAATTCAGGTAATAAAAGTAGGTATTTATTTCTTAAAAATGCAAAAATTATTTACAAATAGACAATAATCTTTAGTATTTTTTGGAAATATTCTAATTAAAAAAAAAATATTTGGAATTCACTCAGAATGAAAGTTCAAAATCGAAAGTGCAGGACTAAATAAGGATTTTTTTTTTATTTTTGTTTTTTTTTTAAATAATAAACTAAATAGCTGCCACGTAAAATTTAATAAACAAGCCTTTGTTTCTAGCTGCATAATTTGACCTTAGTTTGACCTTTTAATAAAAATATTGGACGTGCTCTTCAAAAAAATCACTAACTCTACAACTCAAATTTTAGGTTAATTAAAGCCAAAAGAACTCAGTTAAACGTGACCTTATACTTAATTTCTTTTCTCTCTAAAAGTCTATTACTAAACGTGATAAAATTATAATACTCTTTAAATATTTTAACTACATTTGTCATGTTTGTTTTTTTCCCCTCTACATTTTCTACATTTTGTTCTCTATTTTCTTTTTTTAATATTTAATAGTTTTATAAACACTATACCTGCACATTCATTCTTTAAAAAAAATTAAATCTATGTGTAATACTTTGAATTTGTTGAATATCTTCAGGATCAGTGTATTTTGCTCGCAAGATCTATTGATATCTCTTGTCAATTTATTTATTTTTTAATTAATCTCATCTGAATTTCGGAACTATTTTTTTTAAATTTTCTAATTACAACATCCCAGTAATGTGCCTAACTTCACCTTCTTCCTAAATACATTCATTTGTTTATATTTTTTATATATAATTTTTTACATATCTGAACAATTTAAAATAAATGTTATCATTTTCCACTTCTTTCAAAATCACTCAAAAATCACCTTTAAAAATTTATCAAAACAAAGAAAAACCATCAGCCTCATTTTGTGAATAAATTTTCGAATATTGACTAAAGGTTAAGTCAAAAAGGTTATGTTGCTAGAAATAACATAACCTAGAAAAATTTATTTGAAGTTAGCAAAAAGAAAAACTTCTCCTTCTGGAAGATTTCCTTTCTAGTTTTAGAATTTTGTTAATAAATTAAAAAATAACCTAAAATATTAAATGTTTGGTTATGTTTTCAATTACAAATTCCTTTTTATCATAACCTCAAATTAGCGTGTTTTACTTTAAGAAAATTTACTTCCACAGGAGAAATTTTGAAGTCTCACTACTGAAAGGCTGCCAATAATTTTTAAAGAGGTTAAGTCATACTGAATAATTGTTGTTCACTTTATTATTTGCCCAAAATAGGTTATGTTTAATGTAACCTAAAAAAATTCAAGTCTATATTAAATGTGGTAGAATCTTCTAATATGGCGACAGTAATTTTGATAACTAATTTATTCACAGTAAAAAAGATAAAACTATTCAAGAACTCTTTAAAAACTGGATCAAATTCTAACCTTAAGAACAGACGTTGGCTGTTTAAAACATTTCTGGCGTATTCTATTCAAAAAATAAGAGAAAGATTGCGGATCTTCCAACCATTTAGACCAAATCTCTTATTTAGTGAAGAGGTTATTGCAGATTTTGATGTTATGTTGCACCTAACCTCAAAAGAGTCATTTATCAAAAAACTCCGTAGTTGATGAGATTGTTCTACACAAAATATTCCCTCAGAGTTCTAAGATTTATTTTAGCATAACCTCATTTTTTTCGAAATTAATCTGTTTGCCTACGATTTAAATCGAGAGACGGCTTAACGTAATTATAATCAAAACAATGATTTGACTAAATTACCATCGGTTTCCCAATAACTAAGCCGTTTTTCGGCTCAAACCTTACAGACGGATTAATCAGAAACTGATGGAAATGTCATCTGATCATTATTTTGATCACAATAACGTTAAGCCGTCTCTCGGCTTAAGTCGTAAGTGTGTCTAGGGCAGACTTGAACATGAACCGTTTTAAACTGAACAAATATTATATTAAAATTGTCCGTCGATGGTTAAAGCGCCACCTGAACAAACTTATTTTGACGTTTATTCGGTTTCCAACGGTTCTTGCTCACCCTTGGTCAGAGAAAATTAATTTCAGGGCGTTTGAAATTACTCAAATCTCAGTTTGTATCCCTTGAGAGATAAAAAAGTATGATTTTGTGTATTTCTGTTGACTTTAGCATATTTTTTGCATTGTCAAAATTGTTATATAACCCGAATTCTAACCTCAAAAACTCCCAACTATTTTGTCTAAATGCAAATTTCATCCAAAAGGTTATTCGTGAATTTTGTAAAAGGATTGTCAAGCAAATTCAAATCCACAAAAAAGGCAAGGCAAATAACCTACTAACCGAGAGCTGAACTCATAAAATGCATTCAGACTTTTTTAGGTTAGCTTCTGCATAATCTAACGTTGCAAAATAATCTGTTTCGAAGGTAAATAAAGAAAACAAGACCGTGAAAAAGTTTAATTTGCAGAACGAAGCTTAACCTAAATTATTCGAAAACATATTAGGTAAGTTTCGATATAAATGGCGTCTTTTTGGTTATGTTTTTTAGGTTAGACTTTGATGCATTTAAGAAAGAAAAACAATGCAGTGTTTCAAAGTAACAGAAAAATTGTAAAATCTTATTTTGGCTAGCAATCTGTGACTTTAGTTTCAATATTTTTGAGGTTAGGATCATCACATAACCTCAAACTGTAACTAGGTCTTTCTGGTTAGAGTTTAATGCATTTGTAAATTGTAGATTGTTGGGCTTTCCGACTGGCATTGGACAACTAAGCTTAAAAGAGCCTTTTGTGCCCCCCATTTTCCATAATTCCGTCTTCCGTCTGATCCATTTTATTACAATTTATTTTCCTTGGTAAATGATAAGATGTTCTTTACATTAACAATGCTTAAGTCATCCAAATCAATCACCCTCCTTCCTAATATCTTCTGCCTCGAAAGTGCCAGAGTCGGACAATCGCCAGAGTCGCAGGGTAGAATCATCACATAACCTCAATCTGCGGCTAGGTCTTTCAGGCTAGAGTTTAATGAATTTGAAATACAAATTACGTTTTCAATCAACAGATAAATATGAAATCGAGTCTTGAATCCCAGTGAATAGCTTTTACTTGAATATTTTTGAGGTTACTATTATGACATAACCTCAAATTTCAATTATGATTTTAGGTTATTGTATTTCAGGATTGTGAAATTGTGTATTTGACCAACAATAAACCATTATCATTCTAATTTTTTAAGGTTAAGACCCCTACATAACCTCAAACTTTGAAATAATCATGTCATGGGGTATTAGTTTGAGATCTCAAAAAAAAAACGTAAGGAAATTGAGCTTTTAAAACAAAACAACAGTGAACAAGTAAAACCTAATTTAAAAAAAAATAAAATTTCCTATCGTGATTCCCCATTAAAAATAAAACATTGACACATAACCCCAAATTCTCTGCTAAAAAAATTGCTATTTTTAAATAAAATAAAAATTGTCCTAATTAGAATCTTAAAACAAAAGTCCTAACTTCCATTGGTTCAATAGACATATCACTTATCTTTTCCACCTTCACCTTCTCATGCAGTCCAGTGAGACTGGATTGGGTGATGTTCTGGATGAGTACTTCCTGGAAGAGTTGCTTCTCCAGGCCGCGAAATTTGGTGCAATTGTTGTCAATTTTGGACAGATGGCAATCATATCCTTGCCGTTGGATAACCAACAGGGCATTTTTCGATGGGAAAAGCGGAAGATTCACTTCCGTTTGAGTTCTCAGGGTGAGAAGGTGGAAATCACATGGGAAAGAGTGTCGCAGGAGTGTGACTGCTCGGTTTATTTTTACCGGAACGTCATCATCTCGCTCCACAAAGTAGATATTGGCCGGATAGTTCAAGCCATTGCTCAAGTGATTCCCGAAGAGACTTAGGACGGAGTACGCTTGCTCCTGATGGTCTTTCTTGTCTTTCGCAGGTTCAGGATCACTCGATGTGGCTTGAATGCTGGATTTTGTCTCCAGCAGCAGCCAGAATCGATGACGCGTCAACCTACTGTCCACAACTCCCTCTCCCATTCCACGGTAGTCATCGTAGAGGGTTCGTCGATCCAGCATCACTTCCAACTGCCCAGGTTCGAGACTAGCACTTCCCTGGGCATGATTGGTCAACAAGGTAAGTCTAAGTCTGTCATCTTGGATAAAAGCTGCCGTTGTGATGGGAAAGTAATTTCCCTCAATGCCAATTTGGCTGACTTTTACGCGTTTCTGGAACTGAAAACCATTTAAGTCTGAATAGAATTCGGGAATGTCCCCATTCTCGATGTCTGTGACCAATCTCATAAATAACTCAGTCTCTCGATTCTTCGGCGGTGGCTCAAAGTCCACGTCATTCTCGATGTAAACCGCCTGATCCAGGTCAGTTTTTGTATTGTAAATCCTCACGGTGTGAGCCAGGAACGGTCCATAGATCACAGTTACATCGCTGGCAATAGGCCCCGATGTTATAAGGATCTTAATGTCTGTGTATTGATCGAGAACGTCCTTCTCAGCATTAGCATGGTCAGGATCGGTCTTGAAGAGGTAGGCTCCGGAATGAAATTGAGCACTGCGATAGGCACCAAAATTAATGGCACACTGAATGGGTTTTCCCATGTTCTTCATTGTGACAGTCTTGAGGAAGCCACTGTGTTCGTCAAACAGGAGACGCATCTTCTGATTCTCCAGTTGAACGTCTCCTGGTAGCTTATTCCTCACATCAAAGTCTTTGTGATTGTCGTTGTGACATTCATTGCAGTAGATTGTAGCCATTCGATTGCGAGAATCTCCTGGAAAAGAAGCATTATTAGTTTCCCGACGATGACTTCACGAGGTAAGGCAGTAAGAAATATTGTAGTAAAAGAATTTAGTGGTAGGTTTTCAGAAACTGATCGTGGAAAAAGGAAGGAGCTTGAACGTCGAGGATGTCATAACGTGAGGTAAGTTTTTACGCTTTTTACTGTACTTAGATTGAGAGGGAAGATTGCTGGTCAAACGAGATGTCTAACCTTAACCAAGCTATTTTGGCAAATGAACGCCTAGCTTGGCTTGTTGGGGCCATGCTGGGTAAGTAGAAGCCTTGAATAGCTTGCAAGGAGCCATGATTTGAAGTAGAAGCCTAGCATGCTCATGGTGTCCAGTGCTTGGACATGTCGTGGTGGGGCATGGCTTTTACTGGATTGAGTTTGAGAGCAAAGATTGCTGGTCAGACGAGATGTCTAACCTGAAGCAATATCGTATGCTAGACTCAGTCCGTTTTGGCAAAAGGAAGCTTAGAATGGCTTGTAGGATCCATGATTTGCAAATAGAAACCTAGCCTGTTTATGGTGCTAGTTGCATGGCAGGTCAGGACGTGAGAAGAGTAGCTTTTGCTGGATTGAGTTTGAGAGCAAAGGTTGCTGGTCAGACGAGATGTCTAACCTGAAGCAAGAACGTAAGCTACACTCAGTCCGTTTTGGCAAAAGGAAGCCTAGAATGGCTTGTAGAAGACATGATTTGCAAATAGAAGCCTAGGCTGTTGATCATGCTAGTTGCATGGCAGGTCAGGCTGAGAAGGTTAGCTTTTGCTGGATTGAGTTTGAGAGCAAAGTTTGCTGGTCAGACGGATGTCTAACCTGAAGCAAGACCGTATGCTAGACTCAGTCCGTTTTAGCAAAAGGAAGCCTAGAATGGATTGTAGGAGACATGATTTGCAAATAGAAACCTAGCCTGTTTATGGTGCTAGTCCATGGCAGGTCAGGAAGAGAAGATTAGCTTTTCCTAGACTGAGTTTGAGAACAAAGATTGCTGGTCAGACGAGATGTCTAACCTGAAGCAAGACCGTATGCTTGACTCGGGTTGTTTAGCAAATGGAAGTCTAGCGTGCCTTGTACGAGTCATGGCTAATCTGAGATAAGGTCGTGGATTACACCCAGGCCGTTTTGGCAAGTGCAGTCCTAGCATAGTTTGTAGCAGCTATGCTAGACTAGTAGAAGCTTGTCGACCCTTAGTGGTATGCCGATAGCAAAAGCGTAACAACAGGGAGGGGCAGGGGTACATTGCCCCCCCCCCTAACCTGCCTCTGCCCCCTGAGAAGATCAATCTCTGTTTCAAAATTTGCTAAAATTGTCCATTGTTACTCTCCAAAATCAAAACTCGGTAAAATATTGCCACATTTTTGAGACAAATTAAGAAAAACGTACTAGTTATTTGGTATTCATGTATTGATATTCAAAAATATACTATTTTTAAGTTTCAAAGCAATATATCAATAAAAATTATAAGTTTATGAATTCGAGAGCACCTTTATAAAATATATCCAAAACAGAACTTTTCAAATTTGCCTGTTTGGTTAAAGACTTCTTTTAAATGTAAAGGCCTCTACACATTATTGGGAGCAATTTTCGTCAAAAATCGAATTTTTGACAGAATTTTTACGTTTCTATCTACAGCACTGCAGACACTTTCCTTCAAAAACGCATTTTCAATTTCAATTTCATTTCTTCAAAAGTGTTTAGAGTTCATAAGGAGCAATTTTCGTCAAAAGCTGTTCTCTTAACAGATTTTTTGTACATTTCTTCCTGGAGGAAATACCGTCAATTTCTTAAAATAAAACAATTTTTGACATAAATTACTGTCAGTGTAGATACCTTAAGAAACAGTTTCTTGGCTGATCGATTTTCTTTCAAAACCATTCAAAGAAATATTTATTAAACGGTTCACGACAAAATTTTTGAATGAAAATTGATTTTTTTAAATTAATTAAAAGTTAAACAAATGGTAATTTTTATTTAATATTTTAGTTCATATCTAGTAAAACATTTGATAATATTTAATTTTTAAAGTATTTTTCTTCATCATCGCAACAGTCAAATATCATAATTTCTGCATCTATTTACTCTTTAAAAAATTTGATATATATTTTTTAAATGTAAATCAAAACTCTATACAAGATTCTTCGATAGATTTTAACTTTGAGTAGTACAATAAAAAATCAAGAAAAACACATTTTTGCAATTTGAAACCCAGATCAAACCTTAAATATTTATGAAGACTCTTGGTTTCGTTGTTTTTTTTATTAAAAACTATTTTTGAAAACTTATGTCTAGTAAATTTGTATGCAATTGATCAAACATCAAAAATTTTAAAGCACGTGATTTCAAGATTTATTTCTAGTTTTTCTTGGTCTATGAAACAAACTTATGAAAATCGAAAATTATTTTTATTTTTCTTCATATAAGAATTATCAGATACACATTTCACGTTAATTAGGGAGTGCTGCGAGAAAACGCTCTAGTGAAGTACTTTAGACAGCCATTTTGTAATTTTTTTTTTTTCGAAAAAAATAAAGACTTGATCGTGAACTCGTATGAAAAATCGCGTAAAACCAGTAAAAACTGTTAATTTTTGCTCTCCTAATTTAGACTCCTCCCTAATGCATTGTGGATTAAGGGGGGAGTATCAATTAGAAGGCCAAAAGTTAGCTGTTTTTCGGATTTTTTCTTTGGAGGAGAAGGAAAATCTGTAGTTAGTAATTTTTATCTGAGAAAAAAAATCAATTTCCATTAGTGTATTTCATAGCTAAACTAAGAAAACCCGAAGAAAATCGTTAAATCGGAACTTTTTTTTCAAGGTTTTTGAAAAAAGATACGTTTTTGGGACAAAATTTTGCCTTTCACATGCTCTAAAAAAATGAAGAATAAGTTTTCATCAATTCTTTTAGTTCAACTAAAAGAGAATTTAATGCTGAAGAGAATAAGCCTTTATTCATTTCATTTGGTCTATAAGTTTTTCCTAATCTTTCCCGCAATTTCGATAAAAATTTAAAAATGAGAAGTGGAGAAAATATGCCTCAAATTTTTGAATGTTTGCTCGAGCGCATGCTATTCTGATCGGTGCTCATTTGCTTTCGGCTCTGTTACTTCGAATGTACTTCGAATAAGCTTCTGAAATATTTATGGTATATTCTAAAATAGTTTATCTATCGATTTAAACAATAAAAAAATATAGACCACTTTTGATCTTCTAATTTACACTCCCCCTTATGGCCTCTACACACTAGAGAAATTTATGTCCATATTGGAGCAAATTCCCTACGCTTGTGTAGGAAAAACTCTTCAATATGGACATAAATATCTCTAGTGTGTAGAGTAAAGGCAATTAAGGATGAGTATATTTTCAATAATTTGAAAAGTAAAAAGAAAAATTTGCCCCCCCCCCCCCCCGTGAGCTAATTGCCTTCCTAGGCCCCTGGCCGATAGTAACATAGTAAAGTGATGTATACCTAAGATAGTAACGTAAGGTCTACTTCCACTAGGAGGAATAGACTGCAACAAAAGACTGTCGCGTATCTAGACAGTTCATGGGGAAATTCGATAAGGACGCCATTAGAAGTAGTCTCTGGAAAGATTAGCAGATGGCTAACCTCTTAACCGATAACTGCGTGAACCAACATCCGGTCTATCAGGTTTATCCCTTTGTAACTGCCCCTGCTTGTGTATCATTATACAAGTGCTGTAGAGTGCGGTCGTGTTATCTGTGAAGACTTATCAAGAACCAATAGATCCTAAAGAATAACTGATTCCTGAGGAATGATAGGTTAATCTTAAAAGGACGCAAGGGTGTAGCGGTCTAACGAAGTACCGTCCCCATATCAATCTAAACTAATCTGATCTGAATGGTAGTTTCCCCACAGTGGATTTTAGAATAGTAACTTTGTAGAAGCAAGATGTAACTTAAAAGTCGTGTGATCTATCGTCTATCCCCTTTGCGAGAGCATGAAAGGAGAAAGAATGGGAGGATATAATATTGTGAGTCTTAGTTGAATCATGCAAACCCGAGCACGAATCTCCGTTTCATCAACATCATGTTTCGTCAACATAAAGTTAAGCCCAATATCTTTCCATCTTGACCTAGAAGTCGCTTTTCAAACTCCCTTGGTCTAAGATCTAAAAGTCTATTACAACGTATTTCTCATACTTTAGTAATAAAATAGATAAAGCAAGGATTTGTGACTCTGGTGCCTTTAGTTCGATCCTCAATCGAAATGTAATCCATTGAGAAATTGGAAGCCAATTCGTACTGCTAAATCTCACAATTTAAAGTAATATTATGTAGCACTGAAAACATAAAGTCGTTAAAGTGTTTATCACGTAAACAAAGAGGAGAGAAAAGAGAGCAGCAATTAGAGGTAAAAACAGATATAAAGAGCAGGAAAATAGTTAAGCGAATTGATCAGTTCAGAGGAATTAAGGGACATGGTTCAAGATAAGTCACTTCTTTCTTTCCTGTGTTGTGTACTGGTTACGAAATCGTATGTTGTACGAAGTATTTTCACTTGTCCAAATTTTAGGTGTTTATATTTAGTTGTAAGAAAATCCAGTACTTACCAACATGCTCCACGGTGAACGTTGTAAGGGATAATGCCGGAAGTTTTGTTACGAACATTATTTCGTATTCGTGTTCAGAGATAGTTATCCTGTTGGCAACATTCCCATTTGCATACATACTGGTCAGTGAATCAGCTCGCTCCGTTATATTCCAAACTGGATTAATTTGTATTTCCATCTCCTGTTTCTCACTGTTCAATACTCTGATATTTGGGTTCAGGGTCCGGAGGAGAACAACCTCCAGACGTTCCTGAAGCAGAGAATTGTACACGACAAATTCTACTGATTTATTCTGGGTGACATTGATGGGTGTCTTCCGGGGAATCTTATTGAAACTGTCTCTCTCCAATTCACTGAGAATGAATCCGTGTTCTGTGTGATGATCCTCCTTCTGCAGGAGCATCTCAATCGTTGATTGCTGGAGTTTTGTCGAGTCCTGGATGCTAGTGAAGATTCGTGTGCCGTAGTCTCTCATCACATTGGCCTTGGAAGTACCTGTGATGGCGTCATGATGCTGAAATAGTCCTAGATTCCTCCTGGCATGGATGATTTTCTCGTAGTTCTTCTCGAAGATGCGCAGGGCATCGTAGTTGTTGTTTTGGCGGGCTCGGTTGAAGGCAATCGTGAAGAGTATTTCCAGAGATCTGAGATTGTGCTCAAGATCCCGACTTAGGATTTTGTACGAGGGTCTCGTGGTGTAGTATCCACTCCAGTAGGCTGGTCGTCCTTCCGTGAAGATGTCTGAGTAGACGAAGAAGTCACCTTTGAGGCTTGGGAATTTCTGTTGACGCTTCTTCACAGCCCGGAAGTAGTCAGCAGGAGTTCCGAAGGATATCTCAGTATTTTCGTACTTCTCCTTGTGGTCATTGATGTAGTCTACGAGTTTCTTGTAGTTGATGTACTGTTGCTCAAATTCCCGTTCTTTGTTGTACCGGAAGTCATCTCCGATTGGAATTAGGGCAACGTTGTGAGGAAAGAGGGATGCAGTTCTGGCATATTGTTCGATCAGGAGATCAGCTTTGGCGGCGATATTTTCATTCGTTATAAACTGGGCCTTTATTGAGTATTCTGTGTACTCTCCGGGGATCTTTCGGAAGTCGAAATTGAGACAGATGAAGGGATGAGGACCACAGGAATGTTTGATTGAGTAGATGTCAAAGGGCATATTGTGAGTGAGGAGATCAGTATCTTTTCCACGTTCCTGCCATTGAGGCTTCCACAGGAAATCACTCGATTGATGCTTGGCAAACCATTGCTTCCAGGCATAGTGAATCCTCTGGATGATCGTCCCATCGAAGTCACTTGAGGACAGCAGAAAGGGCACAGTGCTGCCATGACCAAAGGGATCAATTGACCAACCAACACTCGGGGTGACATTTAGGTGATTCTTCACCCATTGATGACCCTCAATCAATTGGTCAACCATAGCATAAATATGGACATTGGCTTCATCCGTCATTACCCAGCCACCGGTGGTTATTTCAAGTCTTCCCGACTGCACAAGTTGTTTGAGTGCCTAAACAGCAAAATAATTATTTATATCTCGTCACAATTAAATAGGGTCGCGTCAGAAGCGTGAGAAAACATGAGGAAGCATTAGTAAGGTATTAACCCATTAGTTCTAAGATCAGAGATTGTCTGGGAAATATCATGATTCTCCTCCAGAATGAAATAACAATGAAAAATTTGTGGACTGTTGGACCTCTGAACGGTACAAAAAGCTCTGCTACCTATCTCGATTGTAGCTTAAGCAATTTTAAAGATAATTTTTGCAGAAAACATTTCCAGCAATTCATCAAAAGATGTCTTATGCTTATTTAGAACGAATGTACACTTTTCTGATATACAAATGACATAATTTATTGCTCAAACTCAAGGGAATATAATTTTACTTAGCGGTTTTTCCAATAAGAGATTGCTTTGAGATGAAATTCCATTTCAATTTTGGCTATTTACTAATGAAAAACGTTACTTTTCGAAAATTGATCATTGGATTTAATTTTGTTTACTGATTATTTGTGGAAATTTGCAATAAAATGTAATTTTGCATAGCGGAGTGATGGATCAAATTCGTTTGAATCAAAATCGTTTGCGTTTCGAATTTAATCATTTCACTCTGACTCGAAATTAGAATCCAAATTCAGAATAGAAATTACCAAGGGGTGAATAAGTGGCACTTAGTTTGCACCGTCAGCGGCAATCGGAAAAATTGTGCCGATTTGAAGCTAAAAATCGCTAAAACGGCATTATTTTGCTAATAATTCAACAGATCGGCAAAATTTGACCAGAAAGCTACAGATCGTTGTGTTCATTAGCAAAAATCGGCAGATCGGCACGGTTTTAGCGAAGAATCGTCAAATTTAAATATCAGTTCGCTCTTATGAAGTACAGCGTTCATTTAAACTCGTGTAACATCATAAATTTCTTACAGGAAATTCCTGTGGTAAATTTTAATGTACTGTACTGAAAATACTAATCTTTTTACTCGGAAAACTGGCACGAAATCGGTAAAAATCGTGCGGAATCGGCAAATCGGTTCAATTTTTATAAAAGATCGATACTCGAGTGAACCGTGAGAGACACACTTATCTACCGTTTGGAAATTGCTCTGTGCAAGGAGCTGTGGTAAATTTGGTCAGTAGGGGAATTCTGTAACGACATGACAATGTCATATGACAAATTTTCATGATAAATTCGAGAGCAGAACAACATTAAAGCCCAGTGAGCATCGAATAGCCATTGCAAGGAGCTCTATGAAGCTCTTAGTAGGTAAAAGTATTCTCCCTTCGAACGTTCATGCCTTCGAATAATGTGAATTTCTTCTATTTTTCTAAAGAGATTTATACATGATTATCACATAGTTATCAATAACACTGTGCAACGCCACAGTTATTTATCCCTTGACTGAACTAAATTTAATTTGGTGACTAAGACTAATGAAAAGCTTTCAAGAAAGAAAGGGATGTAAGTATTGATTTTATGAAATTTTCCTGGTCTAAAAGGTGTGCCGGAGAATATGGAATAAAAACGAATTAAAATTTCGAGAATAAAATCATTTACTGGTTCTTTAACATTTCATTGCTACCGGGAACCGATTTAATCGTATGTCGAATTTCAATACCGTTCAAATAAATAAAATTTTGATAGAAGCGGTTGAGAAATAAGCTCTCTAAAAATCCAAGATGTCGAAATTCCCGGACAGATTTAGTTATATGAACTTATCAACGGGTTACTGAAAATTCGAAGTCGATATCTCTTACCGTTTGGCCTCTATACTGGCAATAGTAGGATAACAAACGGAGAAACAACATAAGTTATTTTGCCGAAATATAAGTACTTCACAATTATACATTATATTTTAAAAAATAGAAAAACCTGGTACTTTGTCGTTTCATTGGTAGCGTACACCGATTCAATCGTATTTTGAATTAAAATACCCTTTAAATAAATCGAATTTTGATAGAATCGATTAAGAAATAATCTCTTTAAAGCGGTTTAACTTTAATTTTGAAAAAAAAATATCCAAGATGAACATATCGACGGATCACAGTAAATCCGAAGTCGATATCTCGTATCGTTTGACTTCTATACAGGAAATAGTAGGACAGAAAACAGACAAAGAACACAACGGTTTTTTCCGCAATTTAAGGATTTCAAAATCATACTAAATCACGCATAAAGCAAATTTCGAGAGAAAAATGAAACGGTAAAGTACCAGCGTCTCATTTCTGGCGACGACCGATTCAATCGTATTTGGAATTCCGATATCCTTCAAATAAAACGAATTTTGATCGAATAGCTTGAGCAATAAATTCTCTAGACTGGTTTAATTGTCATTCTTAAAAAAAAAATCCAAGATGCCTTTTTTCTTTATAAACTTATCGACGGGTTAAAGAAAATCTGAAGTCAAGTTTTCTTACCGTTTGGCCTCTATACCGACAACAGTGGGATTTAAAATTAACAAACAACGCACCATAGATGCGGTTGAATTACCAAGTAGCACAAAATAACTTTACCAGAACTTATCGTTGTGCCAACGTGGAAATACAGTTATTTCAACCAAACAAATTATAAAAACGTTACCAACAGTAAAATAGCCTAAATGTGCTGCTTTGGTTTAATTCTAAGACTGAAGGACGGTCTAGTCTAGTGACCATAAGGGCGCTTAATGACACTCTAACGGCGTTATCACACTTGCACAATAAAATTTTAATGTGATTCACAATAATTGTCGCTTGTGAGCGTCCAAATATGTGTTATTTGTGTCTTTGAGTCACTTAATATTTGGGGTTTTTCTATTTATTGACAAAAAGTGGACTTGACCTGCAAAAATAAGTTTAAATTTACCTAAAGCATAAATATTTTTCACATTAAAAAATTAAAGAGAAAATCGCATTAATTTTTCGCATTAATGCTATAAATCAATTTATATTAAATTTTGCGGGCCAAGTCTACCTTTTTATCAACAAATAGATCAAATTTTGAATATAAAATGTTTCAAACACACAAATTACACATTTGGACTCTCACCAGCGACAATTAATGTGAATCATATCAAACTTTTAATGTGCAAGTGTGATAACACAGTAAAGATCATCCTTTTCAAAGCAACCGTAAACGTTATTTCCGAAATTTAAGGTTTTTAAAATTTCGCCAAATTGTGATCTCTTAGGGTCTTTTAAGAAGCATTTTCTTCTCTTTACTGCCTTGTAGAATTCTCTAAGTAAGGTGTTATAGAACCAAAATTCTTATAATCTGGTTATAGCGTTCTTGGTGGTCGTCACTGAGACTACTAAAAATAAGGTGATGTACTTTTAAGAGGTTTAAGAGTATCTACAGAAATTTAAACACGTAATTCTTATTGTAATGGCCTAGTCACACTTCCGACTTAAGCCGAAAGATGGCTTAACGTAATTATAATCAAAATAATGATGAGATTACATTTCCATCAGTTTCTGACTAATCCTTGTCTCGGCTTAAGACTGGCTTTAGACTTACTTAGTCTAATCATTATTTTGATTATAATTACGTTAAGCCGTCTCTCAGCTTAAGTCGTAAGTGTGTCTAGGGCATAAGCCTTTTAAAGATGTATTAAAGGATTAGTCAAAGTCTTGGTGTTATAAGGCAGTTATTTTGCTTCTTGGGCAGTTTAAATGTTATAGATAGCTCAAAATCGTTGGAATATTTGGAACATATTGCGCCCTCTCCCATTTGAGTTCGAGCATTTAATAAACCTTAAAAATTATAAAAAACGCTATTCTTAATTCCGGACAAGAATTATGTTCATTAAATTAAAATTGCTGAGTATACTTAATGGGCTAAAGATAAGTATCTCTGGACATTACCCTTTGCTTCTGGGGATGTGCTTGATCCCACCAAAGTTGCAAAATACAAATTTCCGACCAGATGAATGTCATGTCACTGTATTCTTGGAGTTTGGCCACAATTAAATTGAGTATCTGTCGAGAGTCCATTTCGAAATAGTTGATGTATGTACGAAGCCATCCAGGATCATTGTGTGAATGTGGTACTATAATTACCTAAAAAAAAAGAAACAAATAAATAAAAGAGAGAATTACAGAAAAGTCGCGAATGTTGGATGAAAGACATGAAAATTACTTTAAGTGGGGGACGCTCTGGATTTTTGCGAATTTCTTCGTAACGTGCCTCAAAGGTCTTGTCCCAGTACTCTTTGCTCTTCATCCATTCCGGCTAAAAAAGAAAAGTTTAGAAGAGAGTGAATAAATTTAAACCATCATCGTTATTCTTCTCACACTTGACAAGAATTCTTTTTTTTTATTTCTTGCTTTTTTTTCGAGTGAATTACCTGGAATTCAAATTTTGAGTATTCCTCAAGTGTCGTAATATCCGTTTCTCTTTCAGTAAGTTTGGTGCACTTAGTCCAATCTTCATTGATCTTAAGAATGGAAAATCTACCATCGTCTATTGAATTTGAGATATTTTTTGACTGTATCAAATTCCCAATGAACTTCTTTCGCGATTCTTGTCGATTGAGATCCAACCAATTGTTCCAAGTGCCGTTTGGGGCATTTAATTTTTCATTTGTATGGACAGTTCTTTTGTCACTTCCGCCACGATCTCTCGAGGACAGTGGTTGGCCCATTGAGATGTAGTAGAGACAAAGAAGTATCGTAACTAGTGCCGACAGTAATCCAATACATCGTGCTGAACCACGCCGGAAAATCTTTACATTCATCTTTGTTACAGAATATTTCTTCTGCTCAAGCTCTTGCTTTAGTTTTTCTTAATTTTTCTTTCTTCTTTTTCTTCGTCTTTGCTACTAGCTGATTTATGGGCAAAATTTTGTAGGAATATTTAGCCCAAAATGTAAATTATTTATGCCATCTTTTCAATAGATTGCAAAATTATACCATTGCACATGAAGAGCGTGTTCGTGCCGCTATATCGCAAAAATATCTGAAATTAGAGATTAATAAAAAAAAAGTTATAATAATGAAAAGCTTATTTGAGCTTATGGGTGCTGTGATTCTCTCATTGTAAATTCAATTAGTGTGCAAACATTATCGATAATTGCAATTTTAAGGTCTTTTATATTGCCATATTACGCATTGATGCATTAATTATGCATTAATGCGATAATTATGCATTTAATTTTCCTTATTTTGTAGTGAAATTCATCTCAGAAAGAGTTACACGGTTTGAGAAAGGGAATTGGGGTTTAGGATGACCCTAAACCTCGTAGCGATACGGAAATCCATCTAATCCACTTCAGTTTCTTTCTGCTCAATTAATAAGATTCGGTTGCTGCCAACTTACGCCGGTTTATGTTTCATGTTTCTTGTTTTTTTAATTAATTTTTATTAAAAAAATACCAAAGTTGAGAAATATGTTTAAAATCCCTTGTGAAATTGAGGAAAAATGAAATTTTTGCAATTTTTTTGAAATTTAAGGATATTTGCTTCATTTGATAATCATAGCTAAACTTGAAAAATGTCAACAAACTTTTTTCGAATTTAACTGCCACCCGAATTAAAAAGGAGCCCGATCTTAAAAGAGTCGAATTAGCGAGAGTCTATTGTATATAGTTAAAATAATCGATTGATCAATTACAGTTAATAGCTGTACTCTAAAAAACGTACACTAAAACGTACACTAGGGGGAGGCTTTGAACTTTCGCATACAAAAATGATGTTCAAGTTCAGTGATTTTTTCTGACTACCATGCAAACTGTATGGATTCTCCAACTATGCCAAAAAAATGTCTTACTTATAAGGTTTATAATCCCACCAAACAAAATTCCAGGAAATCCTTAGATTTTCCTCCAGAGGAAAATGAAAATTTAATGGCGATTTATCCGATAGATGAATCAAGTTTCTATTATCGCACACGATTCACGCCATCATTGAACACCCCATTTTCACCGTAAATTTTGCACCGGACACTAAAAGTTGCACATCATTGTTTAAAGGGAACTCTAATCTACTTGATTAAACCATTTTTATATAGAATAAAACATTTTAATATCACTTTTTTGGAACTTTTCTGAGAGATGTTTTATTGACATTAAAAACCATTTTTTTGATTGGTTCTACGAGAATTTCACTCCGGAAACGGTTAAATCTGATGAATACTTTCTTAAAAAGTCCAAATATCACCAAATTTACACGAATCAATAAGTTTTTAAAGCTAAAAATTGACTAAAACTCTGCAAGCGAGAAGACCACACAAGATTCCACCATTCCTCCACGGAGCCGGATATGCACAAAAACGTTTGAATGCGCATCATTGAAGATTTCTCTGTTCCTGCAGCTGCAGGAATCGGGATTTAGCACAGATATTGAGCTTCAGCAGGTGAACAAGCTAAAATTTTCACAAAACAGCTTCTCACGGACAATTTCTTTTCTTTGTCATGCAAAACAACACAATAGTGAGGTTATGTCAAAGATTGTCAAAAAACCAGTTGTAAACTGTATGAGCTTATTGCAGATGTGATTCTTTCATTGCACATTCAGTTTGTGCAAGCTTGAAAAATATTTTTATATCAAAGAAATGCAAAATTGCTTAATAATTACTCAACTGCAGCCTATTTGAGTCAAATTACTTCTTGTTTATCAACTTTACGATTTTTAAGTTTTCCTTTTTAGTGGTGGATCAAATCGGTAGATTACAATAGATGTGAATATGAGGGATCGTATCTAAAATGAAGTTTCCTGGAAAATATCTGAAAGAAGCAGTCTTCTATGTGCGATCGATGAATCTGAGTCAAGTTTGTGAATTTTGTTCCACCCACAAAAAGTGCCTGTTCAGCCTAAAAGATTTTTACATAAATCTGATTCCTAATAACCCTTCTACCCTTTGTGATAGTAGTTTTTCAGAAAAGTGATATTAATTCTGCACAATCGTATGAAATATTGCACAGCAAAATTACAGTTTTGGACCTGTTTTTATTTTTTGTTTCCTGAAACTAGGAAAAAAGGATTAGAGATTAGACTCTCAATTTTTTCAGGAAAGATGGGATTTAAGGTTAGCTATTACAATATATAGCCATATGTGAGATTCATAAAGGAATATGGGAGAAATATGAAGTGTCTGAAGGTAGCGTATGTGCGAACGATCAAAGCCTCCCCCTACTTATGGAAGGATTCAAATCTGCATCAAGAACTTTCAATTCAATTCAATTATATATACAGTGAGTGTCAATAGTTTGTTGCCTAATGGATGTTTGAGAAATCAAGTGAAAAAAATGATAGAAAAAAATACTTTTCCAAATTTTTCTTTTTGCAGATGAGTTCCTTGTAATCCGTAGATATTATTTATAGTTTTCAAAAAAAATAATTAATTTTATTTCATATAAAAAATAATTGTTTTCCAAAAGTTGGTCATTTTTGAAAAATCAAAAGTTTGTTGCCTCATTAAAAAAACTAATTCAAAATGGTGAAAACGTGCAACCAACTTTATGTAAACCGGTTACATTTTGAGCTTATGTCATTTGATAGGCAAATGGTGGATTTGTACATTTTTAAGGCTGTCAATGGTAAATATATAGGTGTAAAAGTGATGATAAATAACAAGAAATAATCAGTTTTTTGATAATTCATAATTTAGGTTATAATGGCAAATTACAAAAAGTTGAAAGGTGGGATATTGTCCAGAGATACTGCTGGAAGGAATCGGCGTCGCTTAATTGCCAAATTTTATGGAAATTCATGAAAAGTTATACATAAAATGGTCAAATATTACAGTTATGAGGCACGAGTACATCTGAAAAACGCTACTGGTAGACCCAGGGTTTCGACTCAGAAAGTCGATAACCGCATTCTAGGTATCTCTGATAGTAACCCCATGATGTTTGCTTAAAAAATTCAGAGTCGGCTGGTTACAGAAGGCATACAGGCTTCAAACCAACCGCAATTTAATGAAAGTGGTAAGAATAATTACTTGGTTTGCAGGTTTCCATTGGTAAACAAAACCAATCTGGTTAAAAGGTTGTAAATTCACTTGGAGCATGCTAAAAACGTAAAAATACAACCTCTTACGCAGTTTGGTTTTGCTTACCAATGGAATCTTGCGAGCCAAGTACCTATTCTTATATTTTCTTTCATTTTGAGTTTGATTTTCGAAGCATTTGAAGCCTGTATGCCTTCTGTAACCAGCCGACTCTGAATTTTTGAAGCAAACATCATGGGGTTACTATCAGAGATACCTAGAATGCGGTTATCGACTTTCTGAGTCGAAACCCTGGGTCTACCAGTAGCGTTTTTCAGATGTACTCGTGCCTCATAACTATAATATTTGACCATTTTATGTATAACTTTTCATGAATTTCCATAAAATTTGGCAATTAAGCGACGCCGATTCCTTCCAGCAGTATCTCTGGACAATATCCCACCTTTCAACTTTTTGTAATTTGCCATTATAACCTAAATTATGAATTATCAAAAAACTGATTATTTCTTGTTATTTATCATCACTTTTACACCTATATATTTACCATTGACAGCCTTAAAAATGTACAAATCCACCATTTGCCTATCAAATGACATAAGCTCAAAATGTAACCGGTTTACATAAAGTTGGTTGCAAGTTTTCACCATTTTGAATTAGTTTTTTTAATGAGGCAACAAACTTTTGATTTTTCAAAAATGACCAACTTTTGGAAAACAATTATTTTTTATATGAAATAAAATTAATTATTTTTTTTTGAAAATTATAAATAATATCTACTGATTACAAGGAACTCATCTGCAAAAAGAAAAATTTGGAAAAGTATTTTTTTCTATCATTTTTTTCACTTGATTTCTCAAACATCCATTAGGCAACAAACTATTGACACTCACTGTATTTCTTCGCAATTACGCTTCACTGCGGCTACTGCCGGCTTAGCCACTATCGATCTTCTCCAGTAAATGGTTAACTTATTAAATTATTATTATTCGATTAAACAACAAAATAAAAAGAAACAAATGGTTTAATCCGGAATGTTGCGAATGATGTATAAAGACAATCCCTACAACATATCAGAATATTTTACGTTTTTTTAATTAGACAGGAAAAACTGTTTTAAACCGATTTTTTTGAAAACTTATTGAGGCATACGGTGACTAATGTCCATATTGAAGCAAATTTTCTACACTTGCGTAGGAACAACTCTTCAATATGGACATCAATTTCTCTAGTGTGTAGAGGCCATAAGAAAAAGTTTTTAGGTTTAAAAAGGAAAAGGAACGTAATGTTATGTACTCTAACATTCAAAACATTAAATACACCCTTCGTATGCTTAAATACACCTGGATTGGACCGGGAAAACGCTGTAGTATCCAGTTCTAGTGACTGAAATAGTTTCAAATATAAACCTAAGAACAGTTTTAAACAAGATTTGAGAAAATACATGGGCTAAAAAATTTATAATTTGAGGATCAGTCAAAATTAACTTCTTGGACAAAAATGCAAAAGTAGCCCCACATTCTAAAACTGATCTAATCTTTCAATAATCATTTAATATAAGCTGAATTACTATTAGTAAATATTATTAAGAGTCAGAAAAACTGAAAATTATGCTGAGGGAATATTTTTGGTACGAATTGTGGTCGGGTTCCGGTGTGATCTGTTCTGAAAGGGGTTTCTTCTTTGAATATTGAAATTTTCAGTCCAAATTCTACTTTTTCATATATTTTTTATAATTTTTCAAATTTCTTCTTATTATTGTTGCATTTTCTTTTTTTTACTTCATTATTTATAATATTTTTATTTTATCTTATAATACGTATGTCTGATACTTTTAAAGTGCTATAGAGAGATATATGGCCTCATTACATATTTTGACTTATTTTCTAACTGTGATTTATTTATTTACTCCCTCCGTTCCGACATAAGTCGTACTTTTGGGAAAAATTCTTGTTCCGAAATAAGTCATACGTTTGGGAAAAAATTGGGATTAAGGGAAAGTTTGTTGGTAAATGTTTTGTGTACCAACAATTATCTCTTGTAAAGAACTATTATTAATGTTCAGCACTAAAATTGGGGTCCAGTCTTCATGGTAAGTTGAGGAACGAATGTCTTAAAAATGTCTTATTTTTTGCATTTTATTTTTAATCTAAATTAAATGCAAAGTGGCGAGAGATAGAGACTTAGGACCTTCGGGGGACCCCCCTATAAGTTGACTCTGGGACCATTAATATGCCCCTACTTTTTCCCCCGCCCCTCCCCTTCCTCTGGAAAAATCGCACGACATGTTTTCGACCAATACCAATGGTTTTGGATGAGAAGGGGAGGAGTTGGGAGAAAATGAGGGACATATCAATGGTCCCTGGGTCAACTTATGGGGGGGGGGGGGTCCGACGAAGGTCCCAAGTCCCAATCTCTAACCATTTAGCATCCAGATATTCGTACACATAAAAAAAAGAATGTTCTTTTTATTGCTTATTCTTCAAAATTTGAGCAATAAAAAATGCTATATCGGTAATAACTGTTGAATTCTACTTGTACATACTAAAAATTTAAAACAAATTCTAGCCTGTAATGTTAATCACAGTCCGTTTTTTAGTAAGTAACTATCTACCGGAGCTCTTTGAAAAAAACGCGAAAAATTAACAACTTCAACATATGGATTCCTAAACTCACCATCGTCGTAAGATCCCCATATTATCCCTGAACATGGAGAATAGTTCATACATAAGATATTTGCAAATCACAAAAACATTCTCTGAAACCATTCCTTTTAACCCCTAGTTTTTCTCCAAACGTACAATTTATTTCGGAACGGAGGGAGTATTTTCTTTTGAAAACGTAATCAGATTTTATTTGACTGAATAGCTTTCCAAAAACCTTCCCATGCCGAGTTTTAGCTTTCTATACATTAATAAGGAACCTTTAATAAACCTTGATCCTATACCAAGTTTCAGTTTGCTACTTCTTCTCAGAGGACAGTTAAATTGAAAAAAGTCCACATTTTGTATGGGGGCTACTGGAAGGAAAGGTGGGGGGAGGTGGATAGTATCCATGGATAAATAGCTTAAGTCATACATTGACTCCATACCGAATTTCATGAAGATCCCTTTATCTGATGTTGAGTAATTCGATGTCAAAATAGTATTTTTTCGAAAAGATAAAGGCGTTTTTACAAGGACTCCGAATATCGTCCTGGGTCTCGGTGGCTTTTTATCCTACACCATTACCTATAAAATGCGCGTAGTCTCATCTGTGGTCGCTACATAGACCAACTCCCATACATTTTTGCCCAATGTCCTTTCTCTATATGTTGTTGGTCTATTCGAACAGACGAAGGCCTCATTATCGTTTTGCCCTTGATATTTTTCAGCAACGCTTAAAACGGTAATGGACGATATTACCTAGGGTAAAGTGGTACAAGTTGGACAGTGGTACAAGTTGGACAATGGTACAATTTAGACAGGGCTTTTTGTCTTGATAAATTTAGTACTTCATTTTTATTTGTATATTTTTAATGCTTTAGTTTTATAATTTGTTTCCTTGTGCTTAAAAACAAATTTTGTACTGCATTTATCAAGAAAAAAACCATGTCCAACTTGTACCGGCGAATTGTCCAACTTGTAATACTAATTCCAAATTATATCACTTTACCCTACATAATGTCCGTTTCTTATTTTTGCCTCTTTATAGAAGATACTCAAAAACAGTATTATTGATAATTTATTAGCTTTCCCAAAACGGAGATATTGCGTACTGAGCTTGACCAACCGAATCGATTTTGGCGGGTGATACTTTTCGGAATTAGGAGTGTTCAGTACAATTTCCTCCTGAACTGCAACATTACAATAGCTGTGATTATGAAAGAAAAAAAAAACAGCAGAAAAAAAGATGAAACAGCAAATTAATAGAATTCTCATTGAAACATCATCGCTCAATCACAAACCTCCAGTATTAATTTATTTCCCGGGAAAAATACCAAAAAGACATGCATCGTCAGACATTTAAAATTCTTGCGGAACGTTAAAATTGTAACTATCTTCTCTAAATGCTGTCTCAATACAAGGAGCTTGGATCCATCAAATTAAGAGAAGGAATTGAGACGAATATCTCAAATTCCGCAGTGTGACTGAAGCTGTAAAATGCTGCCATTGCAGAAGTATGATAAAATGGATAGCAGAAAAAAAAGAAATCCCTTTTGTGCATCTACAAAATTAAAGTAATATCTCGTCTGTATGTGTATGGATGGTTCAATACAAGATGAGAATATTTAGTTCACGTGAATTACATTTCAGACCAATTTTAATTAAATTGAGCACTGTAAGTGTTCATGGGTTGTATGAGACGTGATTCATGGGCTTGCTTACAGATAATTTAATTAGATTGGATGTTATTGGGTATTTACAGCATTTTACTCAATGAAGTTCTTTTTTTTTTTTTTAAAGAAAGCTTTTGACAATTCTTTGGAGAGGAATTTTCCATTAAAGTCAATATTTCATTCAGTGTACGAATAATGACTATAATGAAGAAGTAAAAGATACTCATACTCATGAGCTTGATGATTATTACTTTAAAAGTTGCTTTCGCATTGCTTAATTGGATGAGAATATATATTTTTTTGCGAAATCAATTCACAGGGCACACCGTCGAGCACTCTGCGACTTTTCCATGGCTTTTTATGTACCCTGAGTTTTGATACCGATTTTAACCGAAGCAAAGGGTAAGGATAATCTAAGCAGTTTCTAGCTGAAGGGTGCTAAACTTTGTAATGCGCTAAAAATGTAAAGGGCTCATACTCTTTATAACTTAAATAGGGAAAACCTTGCTTTTAAGGAAAATACTCTAACAATTTAAACTCATTTCTCTCTCTATTTCAACTCACTAATTCAAATTGATAAAGAATCGATCTAACGATCTATTTGGTCTAAACCTGGTGGAATTTTAAATGACAAATTACGTAAATACCATCAAATACTTTAAACGTCTTGTATTATCAGAAACGATTTTTTCTTCTCCTGTTTAAATTCAAGTGCAAAAATGTGCTGGAATAATTCCGCAATTTGTTTGATAACTGCAGAAGGTCAATTATTACTCTGAAATTAGCTTATCAGATAATAAACTCATTTATGTTGTCTTTCGTGGATGGAATATCAAAATAATGCAACACGCAATGTAATGAAAGTTAGCAATAGAAAATTGCGAAATTTATTTGATAATTTCACAGTAGATTTTACATTTAAGACGCAAAATGTTTATTTAAAAATAACATGGTTTGAAAGAAAATATATTTGAAAGAGAAAAAAAAACGGTTTGACGCTGGAATCGAACCCGGGACACCACGGTGAGACCTCCTCACTTAGCCCACTGCACCACCGCTGCTTATGACGATTAATGAGATATTCTTTATCAGGTGTTTCTATTTAAATGTTACCTTTTTTAAATTTTAATTAGTCAAGACAAGAATAAAATAGCACTTTATCAGTAAAACACGTTCAGTTTGATAATTTTCCGCATCTATGATCTACATTTCAGAAAGATTTGAATATTTGATTACTCAATGAATTCCCATGTTAGAAAAGCTTTTAATGTAATTAAAAATGGAATTGTGCATATGAAATTCACACAAAGCAAATTAAAGACAATATCAAATTAAAATATCTTTGAAGCTCCTTGGTTTGGTACGTTGTATCGAATGTTTTACACAATTTTTCTTTAGTGCTGATTAGTGAAGTAGCTGAATAGTGAAGATTACTGGTTAATGCCCGTATCATGTCAAATCATTATTTTGATTATAATTACGTTAAGCCATCTCTCGGCTTAAGTCGTAAGTGTCCAGACCAGCACATTAAAGTACTATTAATTGGAAGTCCTTTGCATTAATTTGCTTTACCTAATCATTTCCTGTTAAATTTTACAAGGTAAATATTCTCAGGCATCAGCCTTATACGGGCTTCAGACTTAAGACTTATCCATATGGCTTAAGTTTTCTATTTTTTATCGAACGAGATGTTTTTAAAAAATTTCGATTATAGACCATTTCCATTGAGAAATTTCTCAACGAATTTGTTAGAAAATTTTCAACTTTATAAGAAAAAAAGAGATGGCAAAGCGTCCCAGCTTTGCAGAATGCTCGTACTCACGAGATAGAGCTCACCGTGAATTAGTTTTTTTGTATGATCTTTTGGTATTACTGATCTACTAAAGATCAAATTAATTCATAAATCACGAAAGCATTTGAAAATCAAAAAAATCGGTACTTAACCGGTTTATTGCCGATGAAGACCGATGCAACTGAGTTCGAAATTTCAATACCTCTCCAAAAAATCCAAATTTAACCAAATCGGTTGAAAAATTAGCCTTCCAAAGTGCTTGACTTTTGACCTTCAATAATTCAAATTGGCGAATTTTCCGGTTATAGGTATGTTTTGGCGAAATGTTCGCCTGGACTAGCTCTAAAACATATCCAAAAATCATTGAAAAAGCTTGGACCAATTTTGAGAAAAACCGAAAACATGTTTTTAGGGGAAGGGAGCGGAATAGGGAAAAAACGTATAGAGATATTTTTTTTATTGGGGGTCATCGCAGACCGGAAGTCGATATCTCTCACCGTTTGACCTCTAGCTCGAGAACAAATTAAGGTCAAGTAAAGAAAATTTTCGAAAAAATTATTAAAAATCGGTACTTAACCGGTTCATTACCGATGAAGACCGATACATCCGAGTTCAGAATTTCAATACCTTTCCAAAAAATCCAAATTTAACCAAATCGGTTGAGAGATGAGCCGAATTTTCCGGTCGTAAGTATGTTTGGGCGAACATGGACTAGCTCTAAAACATATCCAAAAATCATTGAAAAAGCTTGGGTCAATTTTGAGAAAACCCGAAAAAACATGTTTGTGGAGGGGATAGAGGGGTGTGGAAAGGGGAAAAAAGTCGAGAGATAGTTCTTTTATTGGGGGTAATCTAAGACTGGAAGTCGATATCTCTTACCGTTTAAGCTCCAGTGAAAAGTAAGTGAAAAGTTGAAAAAAAGACGATTATATAACTGCTCTCTCTTTGAGTTCGAGCAATAAAATCAAAATGAGGGAAAATGGGTGCCGCATGAGTAGTCTGTTAAACAGGCAAAAATTCAGAAATACGCTTCCGAAATTTTGTCTTTGCGGTGTGAAAGAAGGATTTTTCTAAAACCAAAAACGTTGTAGCTTTTACTTACCAAAGGGTAAAATCGGAAAAAAACGGCCAAATGCGGCCTAGGAAGAAGACAATTCTCTTGGCTTGGGGATACTAACGAGGATTTATGTATTATGAGCTGCTAATATTCAGCGAAACTGTTATTCGAAATTATTACCAACATTTTTTGATTGATTTGTATTGCTCAAAAAACGGCCAAAATTGGTCAAATAATACGAGCGAGTAACACCATTACGATCCGTCCCATTGCTCTTCTATGGTTTAGGTCAGGTTACCATCAAAACGCTGTACTCCGATGTTCTTTCGTTTCCGCTGCATTTTTTAGACTTGGCCCTTTCCGATAATCTCTTGTTAAGGTTGATTGCACGTAATTTGGCAAAAAAATATAGCTAGAACCGATATTTCGAATAAATGATTTTTGGATTTTCTTTTAATTTTTTTTTGTTTCTTGGATCAGAAAACGGCGGATTTCAATATTATTTCGACTTTCTATACCCTTAGGCAGAGGTGAGCAAAAATCGTTTGAAACCGAATAAACGTCAAAATAAGTTTGTCCAGTATAGGAATTCTATAACAATATCCCGTCTGACCAGATAAACGAGGATTATAGCCTGTATTAACCCCTATCTTTCATACCTTACTTTTAAGAAGTTCCCATACAAAATACCTTACCAAATATACGTGAAGGACACTGTTTTGCGTTCATGATGGTGGACAGCGGAACTACAAAAATTATGTTGTCGGCCGTGTTGCTCAGCTGTCAGTAACAAGGTGGAATATTTTCCAAATCATTTTATTTATTTTCAAATTAATTCAAAGATTCTTAGCGATTTTGCGCGATTTGAGTAATTTTATTAATAATTAATAATAAAAAGCGACACTGTATTTCGTGTAGGGAAAAGTGTAGTGAAAACATTGAACAAATTACAACCGTAAAATACGTGTTTTTTTTTATTTCTTTTTCGTGAGTATTTTTAGAAGACAATTTTTTTTACGCAATGAGTTTTCCTTTTTTAAAGTGTTAAATCGTTAATACCAGTTAAATAAAACATATCCCCAGTGGTCAATCCACAACTGTCTTTGTCATGCCTGACAAATTGTAAGGCATAGTCCACGCTAATTTGTAATGCATTTGTAAGGTATGCAAGTAATGGATGACATTTGGACTGACTAGTCGGCGGTCTAGTCGGGTGTGACATTGACATTTTGACATCCCCATGTGTTGTGAGAGTTTAAAATGTATATCAATATTTCCTTTATTTATTTATTGACTACATTTAAGGTTTACAAGAAGCCATACTGGATAGTTATACATATACCTTACATGAATGCATTTCTGAGGGCGAACAAGTATAAGGTTTATGTATAAAGTTCCTATGGGAGACAGTGATAGGTTAAGCATTCATGTCATGCATCAGTCAAGCATACTCGTGGATTGACCATTAGGTCATTATCCTTGTAACTTCTGTCATTTGTATAATATTCGGAAGTGAAACTGGAATGTGTGATTGACAGTTTCATTCGCCTGCCATTGATTACGTGGCATAGTCCAGTCCTTAATTAGGGCCTACCACTGAGATCTTGCCGATGAGGACTAAAAAAGTGCCTAAAGCTGGATGTTAATTAATGGCTCAACGCTGGGCTACCTTACCCTGTGTCAGACGGGATGGCAATGTCATATGACAAATTTTAACGGTAAAGTTGGGAGCAGGACAACATAAAAATCCAATGAACATCGAAAGCTATTGATATCAATCAGATATTCGATTAGTTCTTCTGAATTTTCCATTAAAAAAATTGAAATTATGACCATTGACGTATAATTTGACGTTTGTTCGGTTTCAAATGGTTCTGGTTCATCTCTGCCTTAAGGAGTCGTATTTTGGTAGACTTTTTGGAAATCTGGGGTTTTGAGCTTTTTACATCACGCTGTTCGTCCGTCCGTATGCCCGTTTGTGTATCCGGCTATTACCCTGCCTAGAGGCCAAACGGTTAGAGACAGGGACTTGGGACCTTCGGGGTATCCCACCATTAGTCGACACTGGGGTTATTAACATACTCAAGAAGCAAAATAGCTGCTTTATGGAGCCAAGTATGAAACAAGTCTTTTAGTGCACTTTTAAAAGATTTAAAGTGAGAATTTTCTGTTGAAATACCTATAGAAGCTCTTAAGATCCTTAAGAGTGCGCCACTTATAGTAATCTCAGTAATGGAACCAAGAGCGTTATAAGCAAATAAAAAGATTTTTGGGTCTATAATGCCTCACTTAGGGAATTCTACAACACTATAATAAGAAAAAATTGCTTCTTGGGTATCCCTTATTCCCCCGCACCCCTTCTTTTCCATTGCAAAACCATATTTTTTGGGGCATTCCTTCGCATACGTAAATACCATTGGATCATTTCTAAGAGCGGTTTTTCAAGATCAAAGGATTAAAAGGCTCTAGAGAGCGTATTTCTCAACCGAATGTTTTATGTTTGGGCTTGTTGGAAAGGTCTTCGAATTCCTGATAAGACTGAACCGTTTCCAATCGTTTGGGAAGCGGTAAACGGTAAATGGTAAATCTGAGTCACGAGTTCGAGCACTTCGCTTTGCCATCCCCTTTTTTTACGGTGTACGTTTTTTGAACTCAATCTTTATTTATTGTTGCATATCAAATATAGTTTGTTATTTAAATATTTTGGAATTTCTCTCAGTAGATTGGAAGACATTACCTTTTGCAAAATAAAACAACAAAACAGAAGAAATCCGTTCATTCACAAAAAACCACAGCTATTTGCATTAATAATTTATAAGAATCTCCAAAAAAAAATCAACATTACCATTTATAGGTGAGACGACTGAAAAATTGGGTGAATGTGTTATTCTCAATTCCGCTAAAGAATTTTGTTTGCTAATTTATAGTTTAGCTGAGTGAGTTCTATACGGATGTTTTTTTCCCTTTCACAATTCAAATCATTAAATACGTATAGTCACACAATTACTAAAGTTTTTTTCCTTGTTTAGCACTTCTTGTGTTTTATTTCTATTAGGTGCGTATAAAAAAAATTTTAAATTGTAGACTTTTGTGAAATATCACATTTTACTTTCCCATTGAAAAATCTAAATACATGAACATATGTTCGACGGTGGATTTATTGCTGAAAAGTTCTCATCGAACATTATTGCAACTGAATTTTTTATATTCAACATAAGTGTGTTAATCTTCTTTTTTTCGCAACTATAGAAAATTAATACTGAGTTGCATTTTTTCCACGGTCAGTATTTTGCAAAATTATATAGATGAGATTGTGAAGTAAATTGTATTGTTTTTCTTTTTATATTGTTATATATAGAAAACGCGTTGTATTTCAAATCCCAGTTAATTGATTTTTCGATTATTCATTATTATCTTTTATTTTCAATTGAATTTTTCTTTTGGAAAAGGAGAGGAATACATTTTTGTTAGCTATTTTTATTACCTATTCTTGCCTTCATTTTATCACGTATAGCTCTATTTTTCTGGCTATTTAGGGGGCTACTTGTGATAAGGCATGAGCCATTAGGTGATTAGAAAGAAAAAGTTAAGCGGTAATGTGCGAAAATTGCACTCAAAACAATTTATCGTGTAAGTTGCAAAAAGTAAGAAGTACTGTTAGATTCATGTAAACAATCGATTTTTCAGCATAGCTCCAATCAGATACAAACTTTTCCAATGCAAATATTTGAAGAAAATTAATGATTTGGTTAATTTATTTAGGATTTAGAGTGCTAAGAAGAGAGCAAAGTGGAAAAAATTTGACCTACCTTAGACAATACAATAGGCGCGTAATTAAATATATATTGCAGTTTTTTTCCATAAAGCCTCCCTCGAGAAAAAAAGGTACAAAAAAGAGCCTAAATTGCGAGTTCTGTCACAATAATCTCACAGGTAAAAAACGCACTCAAAACCATTCAATTCAGCTTATACTAAGCACACACACTTCTTTTAGTATGTTCCAGTGAAAACTATGTAGGATTTTCCAAATGGGGGGAAAAACAATAATTTACTTTTAACATTTAAAAGTAACACAGAATGAACATCTTTACACTAATAGGTTTGCAGCCATACTGATGTAAGTTTATTTGTTCGGCCTCTGTCTGACAGGGAAACTTCGAAAAACATCAGTGTTACCACATAGAATAGTGAAAGTGCAAGCTATGCTCTCCGACAGATGCCACTGTATTCGCATTTTAAATAATACGATGTAACAATATTTTGTTGATCATCCTATTAATCCACAAAAAAAAACTTTCTTAAAATGATTTTTTTGCACAAAAAAAAAAACGACTCAAGTAAACATTGCGTGGGAGAGATAACATGCAAAGTGGTAATTTTTTGGACAAATGATTTTCATAATACAATGGCGCCAATTCATTGGGACTGAAGAACCAAGAGACCAGAGAAAAAATCGCGTTGCGCACAACATGAAAAGTCAGAGAAAGTCTTATTTCACAGGGTGAAGCTAAAGTTACCTAAAATAATGTTTTTAATTCGTACAAAAATGTTTATGTTTTCAAATTTAACAAAATAGTTAGGTCAAGTGTTGATACAAACGACGAAACTTTCAATAAGAAAAATTTTGAAAAAATCCTGATTTTGAGTTAAGGTGTCTACACATTGGGAGCAATTTTCGTCAAAAATTGCGTTTATGACAGAAATTTGACGTTTCCCCCTACAACGCTGCAGGGAATTTCCTTCAAAAAAGCAATTTTTGACAAAAAATGCTCCCAATGTGTAGAGGCCATTAAGGCTTCTACTTAAGGCCTCTACACATTGGGAGTAATTTTCGTCAAAAACCGCATTTTTGACAGAATTTTGACGTTTTCACCTACAGCAGTGCAGACAATTTCATTCAAAAACACATTTTTTTATGGAAATTGCCCCAATGTGTAGTGGTCTTTATTTGGAGCAATTTGCATCAAAAATGCTTTTTTGACAGAAATTTGACGTTTACAGGTGTCTACACATTGGAGCTGATATCATCAAAAATTATTTAAAAAAAAGTCTTGAAAGAAAAATTCCTATTTTTGAAGGAATTTTTGAAAAAAATATACTTCCGCATTGGGTTTGTTTTTCCATCAAAAATTTTTGACTGATTGCTATCATTTCCAAGTATCTTGCCCTTGTAATTGTTTTTCATGAAAATTAGTTGTATCTCTGTTGAAAAAAGCGAAAAGATTGTTTGTGGAAGTTTCATGGTATTACAGTATTTAGTCTATTTAGTGAATTTATGTGGAACATTTCCCAAAAATTCGAAGGAAAACCGTTTCTTCTGGAGATGTCATTCCTGATGGAATCCAATCCAAGAACGGTTTTCCGACAAAACTGAACCCGTTCCAATCGGTTTTGAACCGGCAGTGAACTGAGTCATAACCTAAGTTATTTTGGGAAATGTATTGAGTGATTTATAAATCCGTCCAAATTGGTTCTGAACGGATTATGAGCCGGGAAGTAATTTTTGTCCGAAAATCAATTTTATTACTCTTCAAATAATTTTGTTTAATCTTTCGAGAGATTTACAAATCGGTTATCAGTTGAGAATCGGTAAACGGTAAATGATACGAAAGTATTTTTGAGGGATAGCATCTAAGTTACAAGTTCGAACATTTCGCAAAACCTGGGACGCTTTGTTTTCTCTCAAAATTACGACATTTTGGAACAAAGGGAGTTTAACAAATTTTCGTTGTAAAATTCGGGAGCTAGAGTGAGTATCAAATGGCCATTACAATGGGTTCTATGAAGCTTTTAGTAACTTAAATGTGTCGGATTATCGATTAGTTCTTCTGAATTTACTGCAAAAAAATTGAATTTGTCAATGAATATAGGAATAATATGAAATGATCAAAGTCGGAGTATGTGCGAAGTCTGAATGCGTTCCCCTACTTTGTGTATCTGACAAAGAATAAAAATGATTCAGGCAAATCATCGATTCCCATTGGATTTTAAAATAAAAAAAATCAGTGTAGTTTCTTATGTTATTTAAGAATTTAAGCCCCTTGGGAAATGGGCTATGTTTCTAGTATGTACACCGCATAAAGAGGCGTTAGTATGAGATGGGTTAATCCCTTTTTTGAGCTTTCGAAATTTCCATTTTGCTTAAATATTTAAGAGAATAATCCACTCCTAACTAATTTCACTAGCTTGTCTTGTAGAATTCTTTAAGTCAAGAGGTTCAGGTTGAAGTTCCAATAATCCTCTAATAGCGCTCTTAGTTCCATAATTAAGGCTACTCTTTAAAGGAACTTAAGAGGTTTCATAGTAATTTCAACACAGAATTCTTATTATGATCCTTTCAAAGTTACGGATTTAAAGCTTTATCACTGTCTTGATGCTAATAAGGCAGTTATCCTGATTCTTGGATAGTCGTTAGGTGTCTAAAGCACTGGAAAATCGTAAAGAAAGCATGCATTCTTATCTGCAGATCTATGTGAATTTCATTACAAAGTTATTGAAATCATTGACAATGGGCTATTTTTAAGTAATTATAGTGGGTCGAATTTCCGGTTCGACATACAGTAGACTCTCTCAAATTCGGGCATATGGGACCGAAATGTCAGCCGAATTAGACAGAAATTCGGGCGACAAACCTTTTGAAATGCAACGATTTTTTATTCATATGCATATAGATATTGAGTTTACACACTCATATATAACGTAAATTGCATGAAAATCCCTCAATAATGCAAAATCACATCAAAACTAAGACAAACCATGCCAAATTTGAGCATATTTGATTTATTTGATAATCATAATCAAACTTGAAAAATGACAACAAACTTTTTTCAAATTTAACCGCTGCCCGAATTTAAAAGTAGCCCGATCTTAAAAGAGCCGAATTTGCGAGAGTCTACTGTACTAAAATTTCCTCTAAACAGGAAAGATATCGATCATCAGAAACTGCCAATTAATTCTCTTTTTCTTGGGTCAGAGTATTTGAAGTGTTCAAGATTGTTTATTTCGAAAGCTCCCAGACCTACCTTAATGTTACCTATCTATTCATCAAGATTATCTAATTTTGTGTGATATATGTACCGAAAACTACAAGTCGATATCGTTTTTTATTTAATTTTCTCTATGGAAGAGAACCGTTACCGCTTTTTCCGTTTTGTAAGGGAAGGGTTTCAGAATTCGAACATGTCATATATTTTCCATATTCCCTTAATGAATCTGAATAAGTCATTCAATAAAGGAGGTAAAATATAAAATGTATGAAGCCAAAGTGTGTTCGAAACCTGAAAGCCTTTCTTTACTACGGAAAGACGATCGGATGGACGGATTTTGGATTTCACCTCGAACCACAGAAATGGTATTGTATAAAGAAACAGGTCGATCGTCATGGAGTAAATTTAGTAATTACACGATAAGGAAGAAAGAAGTGCTGACACTGGGGGATGTCAAAAGAGCGGTAGCTCGGGATGTTTTGCAGCTTAGCAAGTTTTTAAGAGAATTGGAGTAAGGTTTGTTTGGTAGACATAAAGCCCAAAATAGATACAGGGATCAACTTAGGGATCAGCCCGAAAAATAAGGATTGGTGTCGATACACTCAGGGAAGAGCCCAAAATTTGGAGGATCAGGCTGGTCTCCTAAATTCGTGAGGTCTAGTGAAATAAAAAGCTTCATTTTAGAGGTTTTTGAGTGCTTTTCGAAATGTCAATTGGGTGAAAAACCTAGAGAGTAATGGTACGCAATATCGCAAAATCTTAAAATGCATTAAGATTGGAGAAAAGAGAAGATCAGAGTGCTCCTTGCTGTAAGAAAAATCCATTGATGTTGCACTTTAGAAGCTTTTCAGCAATCAAAGTGTGGAGATTCAATAGAAATTTACGCTGAAAACGCTAATCCTTGATCCTAAATCCTCAGTGTATGATAGTTTGGGCTGATCCTTTACCGCCAAATTTTTCGAGCTGAGTATTCACCAAGATCAGCCTGTGTCTATTTTCGGCATAAGGAGCTTAAGTAGAGCCGAGATGTCTGCAGCTCACAGATCGTACCATACTCCCTAAACAATCTATCTAATTACAAGATGAGGAAGGAGTTAATAGTTCTTTATTTTTTTGTTGGTAATTCTTTATTAAAGAATATTCTTGTTGAATTTACCGACATTTTGTGCCAGAATAATCAACCAGGTAGAGAACCATCGCAGTCAATACTTAACAAACATAGACCAGAATCGCCTGGGTCATCCATAGAACAGCAAGTGAAAAGTTCCTGGATACAACATAAAAGTTCAACCAATGCTTCTGGTTCAGGTGCTAAGCATGTCTCAAGGAAATTCGCTATTAGGCATTGCAGTATACTTGGTGAAATAGCACCAGTTGGTAGTGGTAGTGGTAGATCTCCAAGCAGATCATCCCCAGTACCCTCGACAAAGGCGATGATGAAGCCAATAGTAAGAATTCCCATAGAAAACTTCATGATTTGTCGTTATACTTCCGATGTACACTTTTTAATAAATACTTTTTAAAACTGGTGCTTCTTGTTCCGAAGTAGCTGACTTTTATACCAAAAATTGATCCTAAAAACGGAAGGACAATGGGCGATTTCACTGTCTGCTGCGCACGGAAAATTGATTAAGATAATTGTTTTCTTTGAATGCAAATTTTTGGCCACGACATATTTGGCTTCTTAGGCTTCTTATCGTTTGCGTTTGAGTAATTAAAAAACATCCAAAAAGTTTTACTTAATCTAAATATAAAGTAAAAGACCTACTTATTTTCTCAAATTCCACAATCTTTATTTTTTTATTTAAATTTTTAGACATTTTTTTGCTTTTTAGGTCACAGGTTAATAGTTATTTTTGCGGTGTTTTAATTAAATTTTTTTTTGCAAAGTCCACGTTTAAAGTTTCAAAACCAAGAATATTTCTATCAATCTTGGGACAAAGAAGCGCAGATTTACCTTTCTCTCCCCGATGATTCTTTATCTTATCGTTTCGTTTTGTGTAATTTGTTACATTTGAGCTTGAGGGCTTAAAGAAATTTTGACAATTTAGGGACCTGTACAGAGGAATACGAATCAGCATTGAAGTCTGATTTAAAGATTTAAAGTCTTAAAGATTTCCTCAGAATTAAACAGTTTGATCCCTATAGAGTTAGAAAAAATTAGAACAGTAGCCAACAATTACTGATTATATTTAATTAAAATCTTTACATTCTGTTTCTGTATTGAATATAAATTTCGGTAAAATTTTGAAATTCAATGGGAAATGTCAGTTTTGTTTAGTTTAAGTTTAAGCTTTTGGCTTAGTTCTAGCAGTTGTAAACAACAGCTCATGAAACGCTCATTGACTTCCGATGAGCGTTCGATCGATCGATTAATCGATGAATGAATGATTCTCTTAAACATAAAACAAGGAACCAAATTAGTTTCTATAAAAAAACAATGCTGGAACGGATACTAAAATCACTTTATTTGCACTTAATTATACGTAAACTTTGATTTCTTATAGTATTCTAGCCGGTGGCAGCTAAAATTCCGAAAGCTAAAATCCCGAACGCCAAAATCCCGAAAACCCAATCCCGAGTGTTCAAAATCATATAAGGGATGAAATTAGGTGGAGGAAAATGATTAGAATAATTACCTAAGACACAGATAATTTCCTTTTGCCTTGTGCAAGCGCGGGTGCAATCGTGGGAGTAGCTATGACATTTTTAAGAATTCGGGATTTTGGCTTTCGGGATTTTGGCTTTCGGGATTTTGACCGGGACACATTCTAGCACACGATCATATTTCGAATGCCAACTGCTAGAATTAAGGGTTACCCGATTCGAATATTATTCGAACATATTGAATTGAATTGAATTGAATAAATTATAATTTACGTGTCTGTAATATAAGTCAAGATCTTTTAGCCATGTGAGCCCTTAGGAAAAATACATAAACTACCGAAATCATTAATTTTAATTATTAATGTTAGGTTTCAAGTTGCCAAAATAGGTGATAGGATTAAAGAAACGCATATGGACACTAATCCGGTCTACCATGTCAAAGTATATAGGGATATGTTATGTACCAAGTAAGGTACAATGATCCTCAAAAGGAGTCTTGTAGTTTCAGTAGGATAAAATGAGGTAATTTGGAACCATTTACAATTTGGAACATTTTTGATTTTCTCATTGTTCCAGACGAACAAAAAGAAAATAAAGACCGCGAAATAGAAGAAAACAACGATTAAGAAGAAAAAGAAGAGCTTTTCTTTCTTTTGAATATCTAAATCAGTGAGAAAATCTCAAATGTCCCAAATTGTAAGTGGGTCTAAATTGCTCTATTTTACCCTAATAGTCATTGAAATGCAAATATAGGTATTTTTTTCAAAAAACGCCTTAGTGAAAAAGTTATCTGAAGGTGCAATTCCAAAATCGATTTCAAAGTAGTAAATTGCTCAAATCTATTCTAAATTTATCTGGCTAGAATAATCCACTTCGATTTTGTTGATTATTTTTATTAAAATATTTTTTTTTTACCTATTATCTTCCTAAGAACGGATGATTTATGTTATAAAATTGCATATAGTGGTTTTTCTAAAGCTTTATTATAGAAGTATTTGGCTAAGAATTATCCAATTTTTTGAACTTAAGATAAAATGACCGAGATCTACAAGACGGTATGGTCGCCATCTTGATTTGACGTTTCTTACCGTCATTTTGTATAACTGTCAAAACAAAAATCTCATCCGATTGAGCTGAAATTTTAGAATGTTGTAGCTGATGTCAAGGCCATTTCAGAAGTTGAAGAAGTTTTTCAAGTTCAAAATTTTGATATTTTCATGAATACAGAACTACGGGCTGCTTATCGAAACCATCACAAAAAAGACAGCCCTATCGTTAGGCGATGAGATCTAACATACAAACAAGATAAGTAATGTTTTTGTTTATAACAGCATATTATTTTAGTATCTGAAAAACTTTTTTTTCAAAGGTGAAAAATAAAAAAATAAATAAATGCACTTTTCGTTTCTTTTAAATTATGTAAGAGTAAAGAAATATGTAAAAAAAAAAGTATGAACCATTTTTAATTGTTACTGAGACACGACGTTTTTCAAATACTTAAAAGTTTCTAAATTGACCCACTGAAGAAGACCCATACCAAGGGTTGAAAGATTTCCATGGGGTGTATATTTTTTCGCGGGGCGCGATATTTTTCGCGGATTTATCACGGGGCGCGAAATTTTTCGCGGATTTATCGCGGGGCGCGTATTTTTTCGCGGATTTTCGCGGGTCGCGTATTTTCGCGAAACCTTTGGATTAAAAATACTTTTTTCACAGGGAAAAAACAATAAATTTTTTCAATCAACAAGCTGTCATTAGCGAAAATATCACTGCTAGAAAATTTTTAGTGAAGAACCCAGCTGGCACAAGATTGAAATAAGTCGATTGCACTCACTTGTTTAATGAATAAAAATATTATTTTTGCTTTTCTCAAAGTTGAATACAGTAGGTAGAGTCTCGCTATAAGCCATCGCTCTATAGTCCACAATTTATCGACCGTTGATTTCAAAACACTGATTTTAAGTTAGGTTATGTTTTTTAGTATGGGACATGCATAATTATTTTAATATTTTTGGCAAACTTTATTGAGTAGTTGTGATAATTGTGATCCACAATGAAGAGAGCAAGGACAAGTACCACAATCGCAAAGAAAGTGGAAGCCGTCGAGCAATTTCAATACTAAAAATCGTTGACAATTTTAAAAAATTACATGGACTATAGTGCGACCCAAGTGTCAAATTTGAAACCAAATATGGACTATAGCGAGACTCTACTGTAGTTATATCATGTTAGTGTAGTGACAATATTTACGGAAATAAAAATAAAAATATTATTTTAAGTGGATTAGTCATAAACGATCCAGATAGCGAAACGCCCGGATTAGCACAATTGACTATACAAGACTTTACATTCGGGAGTACTTCTTCCTTGTTTTTTGCTTTTGTCATCTAAAATTGTTAGAAAATCTCACTGTTCCAATATATACATGATTCTGAATTACTCCATCTTACCCTACTTGCATTTTGTGGCTCATCACGACCATATTTTAAATAATGGGGGAAAATGCCCAGTTTTTAAAATTGCGGAGTCCCTTTTACTCAGAAACATACGAAAAATTTAGTCTTTATGAATCTTGAGATCGTACGAAGTATGTACACTTCCTGTATATGCATTTCGTAGCATTTTTTAAAGTTATGTTTTAAATTAATAAGTAAGTTAAAAAGAAATTCTTCATTACTGATATAAACCTCTGGTCTGAAGATTGCTATGTGTGGTTCCTTGTGTCAGAATTGAGGGGATTAACCCTTAGACGACGAGTACGGGGATTTTGAGTAGCACCCTGTACTCGTATAGAAAATTTTTCCTTCTCGCTCGTCGGTATTGATTTCTGTTGCAAGTGGAATTGTTCACTCTACTGTGGAGATAGTCTTTCAAAAGATTCTTTTTCATTCGTCTGGAACCTCGGTGAACTAAATCCCGGATTCAGTAGAAAAAAATTTCAGTGATATTTGTAACAAATTTGCTAAAAATACCAAAAAAGCGTTTTAATATTAAACGTTAAAATCTGGTGAGGACCAAGTGTCCGCAGTACGCATTGGCGAAGAAAAGGGCAGTCAGAAAATTGGAGAGTGTTAAAAGATTTTTCTTTTTGGCAAAAAAAATTATCTGTTCATCGAAATGAGAATTATAGCAGTTTGAGAGAAGCCAATTGGATATTAAATTGTGGAAAATGCTCCAATGAAACTGCACTTAGCGTGTCATTGTAAACAACATTGAAAATTTTCAATACCGGTGAAGTGGAAACTCTGCATTGTGAAAGTATTTCGTAATACAATTTAACATTGGTGCAAAGAGCTCTCTTCAAAAGAAAAGTCATATTGCAAGGCCTGAAAGGAGGAATAGAGAGAAGAAAAAAATCAATTAACATTCAAAAAAACGCTAATAATTTGCTATAAAAATATATTTTAAAGGAAAAACTTTTATAAATACCATAAAATCGACCTACTGGCAACACCAAATGGAGACTTATTAAATATTTAAAAGATTCTATATCTAGAAAGTACCCCTTTGGGATTGTTTTTTTCTGCAAAAATTCCTCAACTGATTGCTAAGGAAAAAACGTAGAAAAGTTGTTAAATTATTTGTAAAAGGACATCAACGAAACATTATTCATGATTGGTTCATTCTGGAATTTGTGCAGAGCGTGTCCATCAATGCCAATCGATAAGGTGAGTTGACAAAAAGTCCTTTTTCCGGCACAAGGAAAAAAAAAAAGAGAAAAGAAAACTAATGCGGACATTGAAGGGACGAATGAGGATATAAAAAGAAAGTAGTTCGCCAGCTATAATTAAATTCTTTCACCATTTTTCCAAAGGGGAAAATTAGACAAAAGGGAATTTATAGAAAAATTACATAAATTTCTGAAAACCTTTTTCCCCATTCTGTGCTATGCGAAAAATTATTGTGGAACGTTATACTTTTGTATGATTGTCGGAAAATGGTGGACGAAAGTTATGTGAAGAATTTCCACAATCAGAATAATCCTAAGTATGTCTGCAAATCCGAATTTCTTTGACTGCGGTTGAAACATTATAAAAAAAAAAATTGTATCTGCAGTGAAAAAGAGAGAGTTATGTATGAGTTTATTTGGTGGGGCATAAATAGAGAGCATTATTTTAATATCAATTTCCCTCACTATAGCAAATCTCAGCGGTGAACAACAAAAAAAAGAAGTTAATGCTTAATTAATATTTAATGGTCAGTATTAAAATTGCACACGAAGAGTTCGGAAGACTCTGATCGACGTGGTGGATTTTTTCTTGGAAAAGTTTATAGCCAATTTTATTTGCTCTCTATCGCTAATAGTTATTCAAAGTGACTCAGTTTAATTATTTCTGGAATATACAATCAAAAAGTTTATCGGTAAAAATACCTTTTACCATTTCTGTTATACTGTGCGGTTTCAGGATGATCTAGAAAGCTGTTGACATGATTCTTTTAATTACAAAAGAGGTTATACTGGAATGTTAGGTTATGTTGAACATAACCTATAAATATTAAATAAAATATTTGAACAGTTTCTTTTAGTTTTCCTAAGAGACTTATAAGATAAGATTTTGCCAGGGGTCAGTTCTCCATTTCGGATATTCCGATGCATCCAGGCCACCAATTGGGCCCCTTATGCTTCCCCACTCCTATTCTATCTTATCCCCCGATACGGGTAGCCGCTCTATATCGCAGCTCTGTGTGGACAATCAGTGCCGTTACTATATCACAGCATCCCTTCTCGGTGTGTGTTTGGGATCAGTGACAGCGAATACTTGTATCGACTGAAGTACCACATTCATGTCGAAACTCGTTTTCGTACCAGCCTCTATTGTTTTTAGGCGGTTCACTTTTTTTTTGCCAATATGCACCATTGACATTACTATTCATTCATTCACTGGACGAATTCGAAGCCGATATGGCATGAGAAATCTTTTTTCTGCTGCCGCTCAGCTCCGAACCCACGACCTCGCAGTCACAGAGCCACTGCTCTATCCACTGACCCACTCGAGGCGCCAAGAGACTTATATATTTCTATTAAATATTAGTTGAATTATCATTAATTGTTGATAATTCTATGATAATTTAGTGTTAAAACTCTTACGAAAAACAAAAGAAATTCACATTATTCGAAGGCATGAACGTTCGAAGGAAGAACACTTTCCACTATATACAGTAAAGTTTCTCAAATACAGTATGCTTTCTCTCAATCGGGAATATGGGGCAAAATGCAATCTGGTTTAGCGATAGAATTGGGCGTCAAAGCCTTTGTAAATTCCACAAAAAGCGCTCAATTATAAAGAATCACGATAAAATAGGAAGAACTACAGCAAATTTGATCGAATTAGCTTAATAATTAAACGTGAAAATTGTCAACAAAATTTTTCGCCCGATTGAGTGAGAGTCTACTGTATGAACATTTTGAGGGGTATACACTATACAGTGCCCGCTTTCTAATCCGGATCGCCGTAATCCGGACGAGTTCTCGACGGTTACATTTAAAATACCTTTGAGGTTAGGTATACATGCATATTCAGCAGTGAAAATGAATTGTCCTGAGATATTTTTGTTTAATAAATGAAGTATAAGAATAGACTTCTCTAATTATGTCTTTAATCTTCTTTAAAAGTTTTATTCTAATTCTACAAAAAAAAAAAAAAAAAAATCTTGTATTATATTTTCGAGACGTTGAACAGATTCAAAAAAATCCATCCGGATTACGAAGCGGACATCTGTCATATTGTCTCCCAATCATCCGAATTACAAAGCGGGCACTGTAGATAACATTTTTAACTCTTCAAATGTGAACAATATTTTCAAAAACCTAACCTAATTCATATGAAATGCATATAACCTAAATCAAGAAAAATAAGTTTAGAAATTTTATCATTGTAATTTGTTGTTAAATGAATGGAAATTGCTGAGCAAATTCAGATTAATACGTTGATAATAAAAAAGTACAGAGGAGAATGATTCTATCTCAGACTTAAACTTCCGGAAAACTTTCTTCACATAACCTCACTTTTTGCCATATTTGAGAAACTTGACTGTAACTCAATTTGGTTAGTGAAAAAATTCATCTAATTAGTTCTTTAAACGCTTAATGGATTGAACTTACGTTGTACAGTAGAACTTCAATAGTGTAAATGCATTTAGCACCTAGGGGGAAGTGGGGCACCTTTGAATGTGGAGCAGCTTAAAATTGAAACTTTTCGCCTATTTTTAAATAAAATTGAGCCTTATCATTTAGCTGCATAAACAGATTCATTCATTCATTTTCAACCGCTTCATAAACAGATTCAGAAGCTAAATTATATTATGATATGGCTCAGTTATATTTGAGAAAAATCCCAATTTCAAAGCTGCCCCACATTAAAAGGTGCCCCATTTCCTCCTATGTTCCTGGAGTTTTCTAATCTTACACAGAAAAACATATTTCAGAAAATTGTTCGTTGACGAGTGTTTGATTTGTTCTTTTGTAAACATTTGTACGTAAATGTTCGTCAACACACAAAAAAATGTTCGTAAAATTTTGTCATTAGTTCGTATATAGTTTCCAGATTAAAAATAATAACTATTATAACTGTGGGTGACAAATCGGCTGATCGTACCGGTCAGTTAGGGCTTTGACAGACTTGAGGATTATCCGAGAGACGGCTTAGCGTAATTATATTACAAATAATGGTCAAACTACATTTCCATTTTCCACAAAGTCGTCTCTCGGCTTAAGTCCTTAGTGTGTCTAGTATATAATACGGGCTTCAGACCTAAGACTTAGCCATATGGCTTTACTGCTGCACTTTCTTATCTATCACGATTTTTTGGAAAAAAATAACTTAGGATTGGATTATTAAAGATAAGAGACCTATAGATTCTCAAAAAGCAATAAAATTGCTTAATATTCAGAATTTTGAGACCTTTGGGAACTGGGCTAAACCTTTAGTCTGAAGAGCGCTTAAGTGTGATTAGCTAATCTCGAAGATCAGTTAACTTAAACGACTAATTGCTCTGATCACTTACTGAAAGTAACTGATTACACCGATCAGTTAATGTGATCAACCGATCTCACTGCTAATTCAACGAAATCGTACGACTGAGTTTATCATACTTAATATATAATCGACGATCAATTACAGTAACTAGCTGATTGAGCTGATCAGTTTACGTGATCAACTAATCTCAACGATCGGCCTACGAAATCGGAACCGGTAAAAAAATCGTCAATTTGACCCTTTCGCGATCCTTTTTGGGTGTTAAAAATATAATCCACCATTTTAAATGGTTCAATTCAGTCTTTCTTTGTAAGATCATATTTACCTTTTGCGAAAGGATCAAATTTTGAGCCTTTGAAAAACTCAATTTGAGAAACTTTTCAAAACGATCATCCAATGATACTTTCAAATAGGCCAAGTGGAACTTTGCACAGAATCACTGCACATTATTTTCATCTCTTCGATTTTTCTCTGCTTCTTATTCAAATATTGTCAAATATTGTCCTTCTTGAAATAACTTGAAGCAAATTCTGCTGCAAAATCAGATTTTTTTTTACGAATGCTACATTGTGTTTAAATATTTCGTGTGTTTTTTAAAGTTTAAAAATAAAAACAAATTGGCATTTTTTCCAAATTAATTGTAGTGAAAAAAGAGTTCAAATTGTGGTCAGACGGGACGGACGATACTTAGGATAATTGCCGCGAGATGGCTTATAACAGACGAAGACGGACGAACAACGAAGGACAGACAGACTTGAGTTGGACGCCAAAGAGAGTGGACGAAATAAAGAAAAACGTAAAAAGCTGTTCTGAGTGTTTTAATTCGAATTGAAATGGAGTCTACAAAATATACTTTTTAAATTTTAATTGTAAATAAATTTACGTTTTTATTTTATTTTTTAAGGAGTAGGGTAAAGTGGTACAATTTGTACAGGGCTTTTTGTCTTGATAAATTTAGTACTTCATTTTTATTTGTATATTTTTAATGCTTTAGTTTTACAATTTGATTCCTTGTGCTTAGAAACAAATTTTGTACTGCATTTATCAAGAAAAAAGCCATGTCCAACTTGTACGGGCGAATTGTCCAACTTGTAACACTAATTCCAAATTATATCACTTTACCCTATCATTTTTTTATACTTGATCTTTTTTTTAATCAATTGTAATCAATCGTTCTACACAGCAATACTTACACTTCTACAACATCAATATTATATACATACATATTTTTGAATGAATTTGAAAAAAAAATGCTTGATAGTTCTTGTACTCAATATTAAAATTAAAAGAAAAAATGAATCTTAAAACAGAAATCGAAAACGTTGATGAACTCTACAAATATCGATTAGTTGTTACTCTTTTTCGTTGTAAATTTTAGTAAATAGAGTTGAAACAGCTCTTCGTGTGAGTTGAATTAATTCGTCGGATATCTATGTAATTATTATTCTTTTTCGATGTATAATTACATCTCGACTGAAGTATATGCTTATGTGTTTTCGTTTTAAGAATATACTTCAGTCAAAACGATTTTCGTGTGACAAAGTTCATATCACTGAGAAAAAAAGAGGGTGCGATTAACATTTTTTCCTCATAACTTTAACACTTTTAGGTGTAAAAATATATCAACATTTTTTAATGTTAATTTTACACCTTTTTAAGGGTAAAATTAATACGAAAAAGGGTAATTTTAACCACTAATACACCTAAAAAGGGTAATATTTACACCGATTTCGGATAAATATTGCAGGGTAAAATTAACATTTCCGGAATGTTATTTTAACTCTTTCGGATTTCTCTCAGTGTATGGATCATTAGAAATATGCCTAACAGTGTTTCATGAAGACATGTGCGTGCATCCTACGTGATACTTCGCTCGGAATATAGGGAACTTGAGGTCAAGAAAATATTAATAAAGAAAATGTTAAAATAAAAAAACAACGTAAAATTACAAAACATATTCATTTTGAGGTTTGAAAGAGTTATTTTAACTCTAAATAAGATTTTTTTTAACTCTTGAAACGAGTTATTTTAACTCTTACAACGAGTTATTTTCAGTTTTAAAAAGAGTTATTTACACTCTTTTGTCATGTAAATTTTAGAAAAAGAAGTTAAAATAACTCTTCGGAATAGTACAGCTAAATAGAAGTAAAATCAACTCTAAAATATAGTTAATCGAAAACCACAACGAAAAAGAGTTAATTCAACATCGAATCGAGTAAGTTTTACTCGTTTGTTTTTCTGAGTGTAAATATACCGTAGATGCGAGTGACATTGTCCTCCGTGGGCGACTTTGACCCCATCCTGTTTTAAGTTTTTCTTTAATTATAGCGTTTAATGATGGTCTTAACCGATCCGTTCTACCATGTCTAATCTATAAGGACCATTCTTAAACATTAGAATTAAAGAAAAGTTAGGGGTTAGAAACATCTTTGTTTCTAACCCTAAAATTATTCTAACCTTAAATACATTTTGTAAGAACAAATTTTGTTAAATATTTTAGTTAATAACGAAATCGTGCATGAGACATTCTAGTACAATAACTTTTGTAACACCCCAGCGAGCATCAAATGCTAACCGATTTCAATTCTGCTAATCTTAAAACGACACTAACGAGGCAATGCATTTCCATATATTTGGTTAGCAATTTTTCTTCGAGAACTGCTAACTTATTAGCATTTTTTTGCTAACCGATTCAGCAAAAATATGCTGAAAACGCTACTTTTTTCAGTAAACTGTGCTCGCTGGGACAATTCTTATCGCGAATTCTTCTAGGTTAGGTCTAATATAACCTCAAATTCTAACTTAACCGTTTCTAAACGAGAAAACGACGCCCTCTGTGATTGGAAAGAAGGTGTAATATTGTGTTATTTTTGCAGCTCCATTCGGAATATCGCAGCACCTATCGATGGCATGAATATACTGGAGGATCTCGACCAGAAGTGGTCAGAAGACCACCTATGCCCAATCAATTTGGTAAGCAATTGAAGGAAAAAGAAATCCCTTTTTGCACAAAATTTATTGTTTTCTATCCAGGAATTCCCAAACGGTTCTCAATTCAAAGTTCACGTTTATTGTGTTTTGAAATGTTCAATTTCAAAGCAATACATTACATAAGTAAAATAATACTCCTTTTATGTTATATCGTAAACAGTCAGCTCTGCGGATCATTTTTACTCAAAATCAACAGAAGAGGATAAGCTTGCTGAAGGTGAAGGCAAATAAAATAAACTTTAGTTAGAGTGCTTACGAACAGCCATAAAAGCTCTCTATGTGTTTCTCTTTTTTTTTTTACTTCTTTTCTATCCTGAAATCGATATAATTTGCGCTAATTGGAATGACCTATCAAAATTGAAAGATTTATTTTTTCCAATATTCATTAATGCATTAAACAGACAAATTGCTATGAAATATTTGGAATAATTTGCCGATGGGAATAAATAAATTTCTCATGGTATCTGTTCAATGTTTTCTTGCAGCACCAATAAATGAACCCCCACTGCCAAGACGGAAGAAATGCCCGGAATTAGCTTATAAAACTAATGAATTCATGTCATGTGATGCACCTGATGGAAGGAATACGAATGTAGCTAGAGCTCGGGTAAGAATATTAATTTTATTGTAAGATTAACAAAGAATCTAGTTCTCCTTAAGAACTTGACCTTTTGCAATTTTGGCCAAATCCTCAAAGTATATCACAAATTCTGCCCTGAATGAGGGGATTATCTTAATACCTAATAATAGTTTATGAGTTAGGATCCGTAAAACCTGTCCCAAATCCACATGGATTTTTATTCACATCACTAGACATTCCAGCTTTTTCTCTCTTAGTTTATTATTCTTTCTCAACCAAGAAAGACAGCAACTTCCGAATTCATGTTCTAGATTTCTCAATGAGATTCACATGCAAAGTATTTGCTTTAAAAAACATTTCTTGCACGAACATTTGGGTATTTTTAGCAGGAAAACATTAAGTATGCATACATTTTTGAGTATCAAGAGGGAAAAAGATAAATTTAAGTTCATAAATAATACGTTTGTGATACGATTTTAGACACTGCTGTTACGAATTTGATTTATCGTTGATTTATTTGAAATGTCGTATAATTAAAAGCATTAAAAGGATTGGCAAAGCGCCCTAGGTCATTTACCGGTTCTCAACCGATTTGAACCGATTCATAAATCATTCAAAAGATCCCCTAAAATAGAAGAATTGATTTTTCGTACAAAAAATACTTATCGGTTCATTACCGGTTCACAACCGATTTGAATCGAATTATTAATCACTCAAAACATTTCCCAAAATACACCTAACACGCCCCTGGCAAGTTGCCTGAAATTTGAAGCCACTTTCTCATACTTCGATTTAAATTTAAGGTAAAGTACCCTTTATTCGACCGGTTCCTCTATTCGACCGGTAGATTTATTTATTCAATTTAATTATATTTGCTGTAATATTTTGTGTATGATCTAACATTAATAGGTCAATTATTCTTTAAATAATACGAATCAGTGACAAATTCATAGAAATTGATGAAATTCACCATCAAATATTCAAAAATTGACCCACCGGTCGAATAGAGGAACCCGGTCGAGTAAGGGTACTTTACCTTATATGGGAATTTTTTTGCATTCGCTATCGTTATGCTAAATATTTAAAAAGTGAGAAGTTTTCCCGTATTATAAGATACCTTTCCGTATGGAGGGATAAATATACTAAATTTTTGTTTAAATAAATTTTTTCCTCTGAGCACAGTGAGCTGAGTCCGATATCAATTTAGGAATTGGCTTCAAATAGCTCCTTATAAAAAAATTAACATGCCACATGATTGACACCTAAGGAGTAATATAATTGAATTTCGTACAAGAATTATTTAGTTATTGCTTATGAACCGGTTGGGCACTCGATGAGTCAAATGGTAGAGAACTCTCGCTCTATGATGCAAGTGTCCCGGGTTCGAATCCCCTTTAGGTCACCAGGAATTTTTCTGGCGTTAAAGGTGTTCGTATAAGAAAAAATAATAATGGGTGTCCCGAACTCCTTTTGTGGGAAGGCCTAGTTCCTCTATGGAACGTTGTGCCACCATTATTATTATTATTATTATTATGAACCGGTTCATTAGCAGTTTAGAACCGATTGGAATCGATTCAGAATTATCCGAAATTCCAAGACCTTTCCAATAAGTCGATAGATGATACCATTCGGATGAGAAATACACTCCCTAAAGTCTTTTTAACTTTTGTACTTGAAAAATTGTGAAAAAAACATGGTTTTGGAGGGGAAGGGGGGAGACAAGGTGCCAAGTCTCTATGTTTTACTGTTTGGCGACAGCCAGACGAATAGAAGTACAAACATCGTGAAGCCATTTCTCTGAAATCGTTTTAAACGCGAAAATTTTATGAGAAAAGTGTTTCCATTCACAATCACATTTTTTCAAGGTCAAAAATTGTAAAGGCTGGGTTCAGACTTGTGGGAAATTCCAAGACCTTTCCAACGAGCACAAATATGACCTCTTCGATTGAGAAATACGCTCTCTAGAGCCTTTTTAACATTTGATATCGAAAAACCATTATTAAAAATCATTTGCAAAAAAAAACATCATTTTGGGAGGGAACGGGAGGCATGGGGTAAAAATAAGGAGCATTCTTAACAATCCTCGGGTCGACTTATAGGGGTCCCCTGAAGGTCTTAATTTACTATCTCTAACCGTTTGGCCTCTAGAGCTGGCAATACCCGGACGGACAGACGGTCAAGCAGCATTACGAAAATTCTCAGAAATCATCTGAAATGCGAAAATTTTTTGCGAAAAGTGGTCTCCGGGGGATGGAAATTTTGGGAGGCGAGAAAATCAAAGGATTATTGCTCTCTCTTTGGAGTTTGAAAAGTAAAATAAATGACAATAATTTTATTATTTTAATTAATAATAGAATTAAACTTAATGGACTGAAATATTAAATTTAAGAGAAAATAGGGCATTGCAATCCTTTCTGTGGAAAGAAAACTGGAATGTTGGAAAGCGGGATTTGTAACATTTGTTCAAAGTTTGTCAAAAGGACGTTCTTCCATGTAAGATATGAAAAAATATTGTGAAATTAGAAATTATCATTCTTTTGCTAAAGTATTCACAAGAATAAATTTACATTAATTAAGATTTCTTAACCCTATTTCGAAAGGAAAGCTTTGTAAAGCGGCTAACTGGAGCTTGCAAACATTTTGTCAAAAGGATGTTGTTTCTCAATTTAAAATTAAAAAAAAAATGTTTTCTTACTATTTAAAAAGTCACACATCATTTTTACAATTATTAACAAAAGGTACAATTGACAGACAATTTCACACAGCTTTTCCATGTTTTGTAAAAAATAACCTCCTTTCCACAAACTTTTCCTTCAAAGGTGACAAAAAATTGTTTCATTTAATACGCAAAAAAATACTGCGTTAAATTGTTCGTTAACTTTTGTAAATTCTTACTGGGCACTTGCGAAATTCTTGTGAATCGGATAACCCCTAAAAAGTTTGTAAAAGTCTGTACTTTTTCACAAACATTCTTTGTAACAGTATTTCGACCACTTTTTGGTTTTTCTGGTAAAACTTTGCGAACAAGCCGAACAAGTGACAAAATGGACAAAATTTTACGAACGCTTTTTGTGTATTTACAAACATTTACGAACAAGTGTTTATAAAGAACAGAAGAGGCCCGTCAAATGAATAGGTTACGAAGAATTTTCTTGAGAAAAGTACAAACTTTACGAACTTTTTAGTTGATTATAAGAAAACTTTACACAGAAAAAACTATTTTGTAAAATTGTTCGTAAATATTTGTGAATTTTTATTGGGGACTGAGGAAATGCTCGTAAATCGTATAACCCACAAACAAGTTCGTAAAAGTTTGTACGTATTTCACAAACATTGTTTGTAACATGACCATTTGACGAGCATTTTTTTGTACTTTTACAAACATTTTTTCGTAAATATACAAAAAATGTTCGTCAAGTGATCATGTTACAAACAGTGTTTGTGAAAAAAAGTACAAACATTTACGAACTTCCTTGTGGGTTATAAGATTTACGAGTACAGTAGACTCTCACAAATTCGGGCATTTGGGACCGAAATGTTAGCCGAATTAGAGAGAAATTTTGGCGACAAAGTTTTTGAAATGCAACAATTTTCTTATTCATCTTCACACTCATTAAGCTTACTTACTCATATTTATTGTAAATGTCATAAAAAGCCTTTAATAATGCAAAATCACATCATAACTAAGGCAAATCAATGCAAATTTAAGAACATTTCCTTCATTCAATTACAGATCAAACTTGAAAAATGTCAACAAACTTTTTTTCAAATATAACTGCTGCCCGAATTAAAAAGTATCCCGATCTTAAGAGAGCCGAATTAGCGAGAGTCTACTGTATTTCGTATGCCCCCAATATGAAATCACAAATATTTACGAAAAATTTTACAAAATATTTTTTTTCTGTGTATAACAGAACAATGAATCAAACTTTCGCTCAAAAACATATAAAAGTGTAGTAAATTACTCCAAAAACTTTAAGTAAATTTGACAAAGATGAGACAAACAAATTCAAAAGAAATTAATCATTACGCCAATACTATGTACGCAAGGAAATAATAAGAATCAAAATAATATCTCCGAAATATGAACTGAAATAAATTGCTTGTTCGAAAATCGCATTGTAATGAGAAGTGTTGGAATTTTGCTTTATTCTAGGGAAATATTTCTTGAGCTTTCCTCTATAATTCGTCTTCTGACACCAACATTATTTATACAGTGCACCGCCATTCAGATAAAACAAGAAAACCACTCAACAAATTACCTTATTTTCAAATTGGTGTGGCAAAGCGTTCCATGCTTTGCGAAATGCTCGAAAGCCTCGCGACTTAACTCCTCGTGATTTGCATAGTTGAAGAATTAGAGATTCAATTTATGGAGAAGAACACTGTATTTACGCTCAAAAGATCGCCGAAAATCTCGGACGAAAAAAATTATCGATTCATTACCGATTCATAACCGATTAGACCTGTTCAGGCTTGACAGAAATTCCAAGGCCTTTCTTAAGAGCCCAAATGTGACCCCATTTGGGTGATAAACATGCTCTCAAGAACCTTTTAAACTTTTGACCTTGAAAAAAAACCATATTAGGAATGACACAACGGTATTTTTGTTTAGAATCCTTTAAAACATGACCTAAAATGTAAAGACAAATCTAAAAAATATCAGGATCAGGAATAATGAAAATATGGAGTAAAGAAATGAAAAATACCCGCCTCCCGCCAGGATTGAACTGAGGATCGCTCATTATCTACTCAAGTGATCTGCCAATTGAGTTATTGGAGGTCACAAGCACTGTTTGACTTACTAGGTCCTCAACTAATTTATGAATTATTTTTGTTTAGTAATAGACGGAAAATTTCTAGAAAAATTCAAATGGTTTATTCAAACCATCGACTCACGCTAGCTACACATTTTTGCCATCACTCTGACAATTCATGGGCAACATGTCGATAAAACAAGATGTCTCTGGACCGTAAACATTTATAATACCAATTTCGCATTTCTTCAAAATTGGCCAAGCGTAGCTCAAGATTGCTATGGACCATCGATCGGAGCAAGTGATAATCGCAAGGGTCCAGGTCTTAAGAATACACATCTCAATTCAGAGTTTGAATGTTGATCTGGACCATAGAAGTGTAATATCACGAGGCGCTGTCGTATTGCAATTTCGCTTGTTCGTTCCTCTTGACTTATTCCAACCGTTTTTTGAACAATTCGTGGTTAAAATTAGTTATTATCAGTAACAATATCCATTGACAGTTTCATGAGCTTGTATTTTATGATTCTCCTTTCGTCCCATCAAACGCAGAGAATTTTTGACTTCACCAGATAAAAGCTATGATACTTTAGGTTTGATGTATTCCTACCTTAACCATTGTTCATCGTCTGTATCAAATCGATGCTGGAAAATCTTACTTTCACAACAAAAAAGCAAATTTTCGGAAGTGTTTTTTTTTTAATTTTTTACTTGATTTTTAGTTAAATCATGCAGCACCGATTTTTCTATATTTTGACTTGGAAATGATTGTAAACCCCTTCCGTGTTATGTATAATGTCCCCGAAAACCAATCAGATCGTCTTCATTCAGTAAATGCTTGCAGATCGGCTCCATTAATTGTTTTTGGTCTTTTTGCCCTCTTCGACGAAATCGCTATTTCTGAAATATTTTATCCGATTTTCATGTTTCTGAAAAATGCCATTGTGCAAGTTAATCAAATTTAAGAGTCATGTAGTTTAGGCTATGAAGTCACAAAAAGTGACGTGGGTTCGCTGTGGTTAGAATAGAACCGGAGATATGAGGGGTCAAAGTTCATGAAATTCAAAAAATCATATCTCCGGTCCCATTTGACCGAATTTGATGAGTGAGGGCGTAAATTAAAGGTCCCGCAAAGCACTATAACTTTCAAGAACATTTGAACTTCGTGGGAGCAACGCTAGGGGCGCCACAATTGAAAAACCAATTTTCATATTACATAAACTCAATTATCTCGACCCTTGCCCAACCGATTTTCATGATTATTGCGGCATTTCTATAGAGGAAAGTTATATCTATATTTCGTCCCAACATCATTTTTTGCTCTGATTATGCCATCTATTCGATTTTGTCGTTTTAGTGTAAAGAAAAAGATTTTTTCCCACAAAAGCGCTGCGAAAGTACGCAAGTGCTGATATGACTGTTTTTACTTGATAACCTTATTTAAAATAAGATCTTTAAAAAAAATCTGAAAAAAATCAATCATTCTTTGATATTGTTGTAGTTCGTCACATGGACAAAATGCCCGCTGTGGTCAAAAAAGTTACAAAACAAATAAATTGAATTATCTCGACTACCGAGCATCCGATTTGATCAAGTTTTGGGGCAAAATTATAGAGGAGATTCTGGTCTATAGTCCACTATCATCTATCTGTCAGTTCATTTACATCTTAGATATTTTAATTTAAATAAAAAGTTTGCAATTTTTCAGAAATTTGATTCCAAATAGCTGTATAAAGTCTCTCATCTTCAGTGCAATCCGAGTTTGCTCACGTTAAGAATCTCAGCTACAATAAGGCTTATCCCTAATTTTTCAATAATTTATTAATGATATAAAAAGGGACACCAAAGCGTCCGATGGATTTAAATTTGTCTGTAAATCATCATAAAACCATCTTGAAGTTGAAAAGTGATTAAAAAGAGGCTGATTTGAAAGATTCTAGTGATCACCAGTAGTGTAATTTTTCTTCATCTCAAGACTAAAAACACATTTCTAATCTTGCCCAGAGCTTTCGGTCCGGAGCTTTCAGTCCTATGATCAAATTCAGTCATCGGTTTTATCATAGAACAGTAGTACTGGGCACAGTACTACTACTCGGTGGCAGCCAAAATCTCGAAAGCCAAAATCCCGAAAGCCAAAATCCCGAAAGCCAAAATCCCGAATGTTCAAAATCCTGAAAGGGATGAAATTATATGGGGGAAAATGTTTAGAATAATTTCGCAAGACACAGAAGATTATTTCCCTGTGCCTCCAACAAGCGCGGGTGCAATCGTGGAAGTAGCTATGACACTTTTAAGAATTCGGGATTTTGGCTTTCGGGATTTTGGCCGGGACCCCTACTACTTCTACGTTACTTCGTGTCCAACATGATATACCTCAATCTCTGGATAATCGTAAATTTGTCGTGCTATTTTTAGATTTTTCTAAAGCTTTCGATAGCATCTCATAACGTCCTCTGCTTCAAATTGTGCGATAAATTCAACTCTTCTTCCGCCGTGTCTCTGATTAAGTCTTAGGTCCTACCTCGATGGACGCACTCAGAGAGTCAGGGTGGGCTGCCATCTGTCTGAGTCTGAAAGTTTGCTTGGTGGCGTGGCACAGGAATGCTATTTCGCCCACTTCTGTTTTCCTTGTTTATCAATGATCGAGCAGTGTCATTTCTTTTCCATTTGAAAATCTCCTGACTCCCGGGGCCTCTGCCAGGGTCCACGGACTCTTGGTTCCTAGAGTTATAACTCGAATCAGCTGTCTCGTACATTTGTCTATTCCTCCGAATGCCACAAATTTAATTCTACCGTTTTTTCTTTTTTAATCTTTTACCAAACATTGTAAGGGGGGCGAACCCTATTTGTTTCAGAAATAAATAATAATAAATAATAATGGCTTGACAAAAATTTTTTGACTTGAAAAAATCCCCTGGTAATATGTAAATTTAGTCATTACGAAGCTTCCTCGGGATAGTACGAAGCCTGGGCACTTTCCCTATTTTCCTTTAGGTACTCAAAGTATCAAAAGATGCTTTTTTACAGAGGCAAATTCGTTCACTTTATTTAAGTACATTCTGAGCTATTCAAGCTTAAAATAATGGGTTTATACATAGCCACATTTTAAGTGTGCCAACCCAATATTAAAGTTTATTGGTGTGCCAAAGTGGTGGGCACTTAGGACTACTCAAAGTTAAATGCATGTTTAACATTGGGCTCTGTTATTTCAGCCTGGAGAACGCTGTCAGATTCCATCTAGACGTAGTAAATCTGAAGGTCCTCCAGAGAATGTGGCAAATGGACGCGCATCCTCGACGATGCGTGAAATAGTGGATGGGAATCAATTGTCTGTGAAAAAGGTATTTTGAAAAAATACTCCAAATAAAATAAAAATAAGCAATATGGCACGATGATTTGTGTGTGCCAGTTTGAATAAAATGGAAATATGCTTTGAAAAAATTTTAATAATAGTAGAAAAGATAAATTTATGTTGTTTGTTGCATCTGGGTGGTGAATTAATATGGAAATCCTTGTCCTTTGCAGACTGGTGAGTCAAGTGGACTATTCAAAAAGACAATATCAAAACTGAGCACAGAGTATCGTCTGCAATTTGTGTGGCCTAATGTACATAGGGTCATTCGAGGGCAAACAGATGATACTGTGGAGCCTCCTAGAAAATCAATATCTATGGGCGCTATCAAACAACCGGCGCAGTCAATTCCAATTACAACAGTACATAAAAAAAGAACAACAGAAAAAAAAGAAGGTGCGACTTCAACGTCGCTGATTTTCTTTTTTTTTTTTAAATATTAAATATATTCTATATTTCACTTTTTCTCCTTCCTTTTTATCTTATTATTTTTTTTAGTTTACATTGAATATTTTCTAAATTTAATAGGATAATGGATGTAATTTGTTCTTTTTTTGGTTCATTTCTTTATTTTCCCGCTAAGTATTCTCATTAGCTAATTGCATTGTTTCCTTGTAACGTCTTTCCGATTTTTGCAAATCTAACCTTTTCTTTTTTTTCTCGATAACACTTGAATTAGCAAATAAATGGTGATCGGGTTTTGTTTCTTTTTTTAAAACAAAAGTTTTCCCAACCAATTCCAAAGTGCAAGAAAAGTGGATCAGATGAGAGCCATCACATAAGAGGATTTTAAAGTTAGAAAGTTTATTTTGCAATGAGAGAACTCACAGTGTTAGTACAACCTCCGTAATTAGAGACCATTCAACAGGTTGTTATTGCAAAAGAAGTTTTGATTGACTAGTCACCGGAAAACTAAACACAGAGTAATCCAATCATCTTGACATTGTAACAATTTTGTGATGATGATCCTACTAAAATTTAAAAAAAAATAACAGGGAAATATTTCCCATTTCCCAGGATTAATTCTCACGAAATTCCGTACAAAAAAAAAAGAAATAATTTAAATAAATTTCTCTCTTGATATTGATTGATTAAAAGTCCTCAAGTCCAATTAATAAATAAAAGGCACTTGTAATACCTTCATTTCAGCTGCTGCTTTCGAGTTAGAACCATTGGTTACCAAGCTTGATGAATCTTTACATAATAAGTGAGTATTCTCGATGATTGAAATGGTTTAGGATTACACTGAACTTATGTATTTTCTATTCTGTAACATCTCAAATAGCATTGACAAGACAATGTACAGAAAGAAGAATTATATGGCTGAAGTGGCAGATAATCAAAGGCACTCGGAGAAGGAGAAGTATGGATTTTCAGCTGATAAAGCTGAATATACCACTAAAACTGACAATAAAGTTATGGCAAATGGATATGGAATTCATGGTGATTCGTGGTTTAAGGAAGTTCTTGAGCTCAGAAAGAAAGCAGGAGAATATAAGGTAATTAACATTCATTCTATCACATTAATTTTCCCCCCAAAAATAGCAAAATGGAAATTTTAATTGTTAAAATTTTAACAGCAGAAATATTTTTGAGACAGGAGCCCATCAAGCTTAATAAAAAGTGAAGCTATTTTTCAGTTCTCCTTGTATAAATTTTGCAAATATTGCACTACGACTGAAACAAATTTGCTCCTAGTTCTTGTATTATTTCGGCGAACATTATGAAATATGTATTTTAGTATACCTTTAATACACGATTTCAAAATATATCAGACTGGTAAGTCAATTCTCTTTAGGAAAAAACTTGCCAATAGTCTTCAGTGCCTCTATGCAAAAATGTATGGAAAATGAAATGTCAAGAGGCCCCTGTTTGAGAAGAATTATGTTCCTTTACTTCCCTGGTTTTTTTTCCCAAAGGGTGAGTCATTCGAAGAAACCCTTGACAATTGACTGAGGAATGTTTCGTGAAACCCGAGATCTCGAAATAAGCTTTCGAGAAACTTCACTAATACACACTGAGAAAAAAAGAGGGTGCTATTAACTTTTTTTCCTCATAACTTTAACACTTTTTAGGTGTAAAAATACATCAACATTTTTTAATGTTAATTTTACACCTTTGTTAAGGGTAAAATTAACATGAAAAAGGGTAACTTTAACCCCCAATACACCTAAAAATGGCATCCAAATCTGGGGTGCTGCTTCGGCATCAAACATTGAGATCTTCCAAAGATTTGAAAACAGGATATTTAGAAGTATTGTATTGTATTGTATTGTATTTATTTTCATCTTGCATTTCGCATTTCCCACCTCCCATGCGTCCATCGACGTCTTAGCGTTGGTGACCAACCTCCAGAGTGAAAACAATGGAAAACTCGAATCTTGAATGCCCCATGGTATGTGCCTGCCTCCGTCATCAGGTGTGACCTTGACATGCCCTCTGTTCAGGACGAAATCCGAACAAGTACTCGCAAACATCGATAAAGGCTAATAGCTCATCCGAATTTTCTTGCTCGCAATTTATTGCTTGTCCAACCTAGGCAAAGATTGAAGAGGAGTAGAACCTTAGTGTTTGTCAATTAGGTTTCTATTGAACCATAATTTTCTTTTTTGTAAGACAAGTCACTGGACTTTGTTCTTTTCGAGACATTTTATTCTTCATTGACAGAACATTTGCTTATTGTATAATTATACAGATTGCAATAAGGAAGTGCGTCACAAAAAAAAAAATTTACACCTTTTTAAGGGTAACATTAACATGAAAATGGTAACTTTAACCCATAATACACCTAAAAAGGGTAATATTTCCACCGATTTTGGATCAATACTGCAGGGTAAAATTAAAATTTCCGGAATGTTATTTTAACTTTTTCGGATTTCTCTCAGTGCAGTAATTATTTGTCTATAACAGAATTACTTTGAGAGATCTCTATCACTGAGAGAAATCCGAAAAAGTTAAAATAACATTCCGGAAATGTTAATTTTACCCTGCAGTATTGATCCGAAATCGGTGTAAATATTACCCTTTTTAGGTGTATTAGGGGTTAAAGTTACCCTTTTTCATGTTGTTTCTACCCTTAAAAGGTGTAAAATTAACATTAAAAAATGTTGATATATTTTTACACCCAAAAAGTGTTAAAGTTATGAGGAAAAAAAGTTAATCGCAGCCTTTTTTTTTCTCAGTGATGAAATCCTAATTGTGTTTCTGAAACCTGACAAGTTTTCTCGACTTCGCGAAACTTACGAAAACTTGAAAAATCCCAGACACACTCAAAACTATATAATCGGGATGATTGCATGACAGATAAACCCCTAATTTTCTCAATTTCTAAGTTTGGCAGCTGTCATTTAAATCCCTATAAAAAAAATTAGTGCCATTCCGCAGTAAAATCCTTAAGAACTATCACCATTTCCCACGAAAAATTCCAAAATTCCACAACGGGTACCTAGGGAAAGATAGGGTGAGGCCAAATGACAAAGCTGAATTGGCAACGCAAATCCTATGGAATCTTCCTCACTTTGAGGGAGAACCCTCCTCAAGCTGTCCTTGAGAAATCCCCGGTAACATGTCACAGGAAAACGGAGATTTTTCTTAAGAAAATCCCAGGGAACTTTCCGAGAATGGGGAAAAAAACTGAGAGATTTTTCAAAGGGATGTCATCGTAAACCAAGGGGTTACTTAAGATGGAAAATTTGTGTCCATATTCCGTTTATTTCATGGGATTCCAATGTGTTTCTACACTGAGAAAAAATAGGGTGTGATTAACTTTTTTTGCTCAGAACTTTAACACTTTTTAGGTGTAAAAACATTAACATTTTAATGTTAATTTTACACCTTTTTAAGGGTAAAATTAAGATGAAAAAGGATAACTTTAACCCCTAATACACCTAAAAAGGGTATTTACACCGATTAACATATCCGGAATGTTATTTTAATTTTTTCGGATTTCTTTCACAGTGTAATGATTCTAAATGTGTGATTCCCTTAATAATTCAATTCGGTATTCTGTGATTCTCAATTATTCCATCCTGTGATTCTCTTTATCTCTGATATCTTCGAATTTATGAAATTTCAGATGTTGCTAAATACGATCAAGATAATTTTTGAACAATAGGAAGAGCTACAATGTCGCTATGGAACAGGTTTAGGAAATATCTAGTTAGAAAGCGTTCCACATCAGGCCTTAAAATAATCAAAATAGGGTTGGAATTCAATTTTTGAAAGAAAGTTTGTGAAACTCTAAAAAGACCATTATCAGTCCATTTTTGATCAAAAATTCCCGCCATTTTCTTCAACGAAAAGCCTTAATTAAATGCTTTATTTTAAACATGTAAAAAATATTTTTTATCAGAATTTCCACTGGATTTTTTTTATGGAATGTTTGCGTCTGAATATAAGTTAATATATAATCATAAACGATTTGAAAATTAATTTATTGTGAACTTTCAACAGAAAGTTTGTCGAAATCTTCTTTTAAGGTGGTTTTAATCCATTTTCCTTAAAACATAAAAGCTAGTACTTATTTTTGGAAATCGATTAAATCTGATTAAGTGGTATCTGTATCACTTAAAATCATCAAAATTGGATTAAAATAAGTTTGATTTTGATTTTCAAGCATAAAAAGCTGATTTAATCTCTAAGAACATCGTTTTGGGATCCTCAAACTTATAAATGCAATTTCCTGGAACGGAAAGCTACACACTCAGATCCATAAAAACGCTTTTGTACCCTTTGTCTAAATCCGACAAAATCTCTCAAATCGGCACAGTGATTTCTTAAAAAAAAACAGATCGTAACTGGATTCTCTTTTCCTTTTATTGATTTTTAATTAAGCTCAAAGTCACAATAATTCAGCAAATTTTTACAAATTTTTTAGGAAACTTTTGTTCTTTGCGTTCGAAAAAAAACGATTTCTTTTGGGGATAGTTTCCCAATTTGATTCCTGTTTTGCTAAAATCCTAGCCGCATCCTTGCCTCTAAATAGATCCTCTTATCAATCCTAAATAATGGGCACCTCAATCTTGAATAACCATATTCAAGTGTTCTACTGAAAATTTACCTAAAACCGCAAAAAGAATGTTTTATCTACCAAGTGTTAATAAAATCAAAATAATTATATGAGGCTCATAATTTTGGTGGGGCATAAATTGTTAAGGAAAACCTAAAATGAAATAAATAAAAAAGCTACAGGTTCGCATTAAAATTTTTACCACAAATTTATCAGGGGAAAATTAATTAATGTATAAAAACTTCAAAATAAATTAGAGGAGAAATTGAGTCAACGCTCTGAAAATATGGAAAATTAACTGTATTAAACAATTATGCAACACTAATTAAATTTTCCACAGGAATTCACTGAGCATTATTGGACGCAATTGATTTTTCCTGAACTTCCGTAAAGTTTTCTATAGCAAACTATTTGGTTATTTGGAATAATGTACGCATATTTATGAGAATAATTTACGTGAGATTTATGGTACGTAATTCCCCAAGTTGCTTTTAAAAAAATTCCTTTTTTTGGTTTTTTTATTCTTAAATTATTCTAATTTTTTTTATTATAAATTAAATTGAAAACCGATTCCAATGTTCCTCAAGCCTGACATAAGGGGTATTAAATATTTGAAGTTAAATGTTAATATTCTAAGAAAATCTTTTGGTTGGGGAAAACTTGATGAGCACAAAATTTCCATCTCTCTAAAGAATTTGGTCTGTCTATTGGAGTCCCGGTCAAAATTTCGAAAGGGCCAAAATCACGAAAGAACCGAAATTCCGGATGATCATCAATCTTGAAAGATCATAAATCTCGAAAGATTCTAATTAAATCCAGAAATATCCAAAATCCCAAAAGTGTCAATATTCCGGAAGATTCTATATTGCGAAATGGTTAAAATTTTGAATGAGCTAATATATCGGAATATACTAAATTCCAAAAGGACCGAAATCCCGAAAGAGCTGATATCCCGGGAACTACCAAATTTCAAAAGGACCAAAAGCACGGAAAATTCTAAATCCCGAAAAATCCTAAACCTGGAATATTCTAAATTCCGAAAGGGCCAAAGTCTCGAATGATACAATATCCCGAGGGATACTTATTCCCGAAAGGACCAAAATCCCGAAAGATCCAAAAACTCGGAAGATTCTAAATCTACACAGGGCCAAAATCTCGAAAGTATCAAGATCTCGGAAGATACTAAATTTGGAAAGAGCCGAAATCCCGGAAGATATTAAATCCTAAAAGATCCTAAACCTCAGAAGATCCAAAATCCCGGAAGATCCTAAACCTCGGAAGATTCGAAATCTCGAAAGGGCTCAAATCTCGGAAAATCTTAAACCTTGGGAGATCCCAAATCCAAATGGGCCAAAATCCCGAAAGTGCCAAATTCTCGAAAGATACTAAATCCCGAAAGACTCAAAATTCCGAATAAACCAATATCCCGGAAGATACTACATCCCAAAAGAAACAAAATCCCGCAAGCGTCAATTTCCCGGAAGATACTAAATCCTGATAAGCTTAAAATCCTATAAAACAAAAATCCCGGAAGATACCAAATCCTGATAAGCTTAAAATCCTATAAAACAAAAATCCCGGAAGATACTAAATCTTGAAAGGACCAAAATCCAGGAAGATTTTAAATTTCGGAAGATCCTATATCCCGAAAAGGGGAAAATCTTGAAAGGGTAAATATCCCGAAAGATACTGTCGCGGATGGCCCAAAATCCCGGAAGATCCTAAACACCTAAAGGACCAAAATTCCGGAAGATCCTAAACCTAGGATAATTCGAAATCCCGACAGAGCCAAAATCCTGAAATGGTCAAAATCCTGAAAGAGCCAAAATCCCGGAAAATACTAAATCTTTGTTCGTACTTTTTTGTAAACACACAGAAAAATATTCGTAACATTTTGTCATTTGTTTGTAAAGTTTTACCAGACAAACAAAAAACGCTCGTTAAGTGATCATGTTACGAACAATGTATGTGAAAAATGTACAAACTTTAACAAACTTGTTTGTGGGTTATACGTACGAGCATTTCGTAAGTCCTGAATAGGAATTCACAAACATTTACGAATAATTTTACTAAATATTATTTTCTCATGTAGATAAATGTAATTTTGGAATGTTAACATAATTTGGAACTATTCACTATTTGAAACGGGAATAGAGAATTTTTTCCATAATAAATACAGTGTTAAATTTTTATTTATGTATTTACTGTTGATATTTGCTTATTTGTGCTCCAGATAGAGCAAAAAACTATTCATAAATTTTCCACTACAGTTTGTTTTTCCTCTTAAGTGGCTCATTTTTCATGTTGATTTTTATTTATACGATTTTGTTGGCATTTCTTCGGTTTTTAATGCAAATTTTCTGGGAAAAGAAGTGTTATCTCAACTTTTAGCAGTACGTAAAGTTTTTAATTGACATAATTATTCATTTTACAAACAAAAAGTCTCTTTGTGAAATGTCAGCAAATGAGGAATAAGACAAATTGGAACTCAGAAGAAAAATCTCGCAAATCCCAACAAACAATATTCCGGGGAAAATGGATAAGAGCACTTCTAGGAAAGGCTTTGAAACCGAAAAACTTGCATCCGAATTGCACGAGAGGTAGACATTTCATTAAGGAGGTATCTTTTTCAGGCTCTTATTTGATAAAAAGTGAGATTAAGTCATTCCATAGGGTTGCAAGAAGAGTAATTTTGAGGTATTTTAAGGTGATTTCGTAGCAAACTGGAGGCTGATACATATCCTGAACTTCCAGGATCTGATATTGAGACAATGTCATCAAATCATACTCTATTCGTCAGGACCTTCCTTTGCAGAATTGCTAATAATACCTTGAATTGACGAGAGTTTTAATCTAATTGGGAATGTCAAACCAACAGATAGATTGTCATAATCACAGGTTTATGATTTTATTAGATATCAAGTCAACAAGGTACTGGACGCTTCTCAACTTCAGAAATTTAGAATCTTTCTGGATTTTGGCTCTTTCAGGATTTTGACCATTTCGGGATTTTGGCTCTGTCGGGATTTCGAATTATCCGAGGTTTAGGATCTTCCGGAATTTTGGTCCTTTCGGTATTTAGGATCTTCCGGGATTTAAGATTTTTCGAAATTTTGGGTCATTCGGGACTTAGTATCTTCCGGGATATATACCCTTTCAGGATTTTCCCCTTTTCGGGATTTAGGATCATTCGAAATTTAAAATCTTCCGAGATTTTGGTCCTTTCGAGATTTAGTATCTTCCGGGATTTTGGCTCTTTAGGGATTTTGACCATTACAGGATTTTGGCTCTGTTGGGATTTCGAATTATCCGACGTTTAGGATCTTCCGGAATTTTGGTCCTTTCGGTATTTAGGATCTTCCGGGATTTAAGATTTTCCGAAATTTTGGGTCATTCGGGACTTAGTATCTTCCGGGATATTTATTCTTTCAGGATTTTCCTCTTTTCGGGATTTAGGATTTAGCAAAAAGTGCAAAAAAATGCTCGTCAAGTGATAACGTGACGAACAATGTTTTTGAAAAAAAGTACAAACTTATAAACTTTTTTTTGCAAATTCACAAACATTTACAAACAATTTTAGAAAATGTTTTTTTGTGTAGTTGCAAATTTTGTCTTATTCCAAATAACCTGAATGTAGCCTACACAAAAAAACTGTTCGCAAATATTTGTAAATTCCCGCTGTGAACGTATTAAATGTTCGTATATCAGAAAGTTCATACATTTTTTTCCAAACATTGGGCTCTATTTTGCGAATAAAGATAAAGATAAAGTTTCAAAATAAAGATTTTAAAAATTTCAAGATTTGGTATTCTGCGATCTTGGATAAAAATCCCAAGAAATGCAAATAAAGATTTCAATATCCAAAGTGTCATCGTCGCTCTGTCATTTGCGACTTTGGTCAACGTGCCGATTGTGCTGTAAGTAACAGATGCTCCTATTCTAGTGAATTTATAGACTGTGGGCTGTGATATAATCTTCTTTTGAAACTGAGATGGACGAAGAAAACAATCCGAATGGTATGTATTGCATAATTGATGACTTCAAGAAGATTTGCGAACAAGTAGAAAATAACCTCACTTTGCACATACTTATTCGTCAGTTGTTCGAGATACAAATCCTGGAACAAAAAGAGCTCGAAAGGGATTAAACACCAAAAAGTCTCAGAGGGAATGTTTTGGGAATTTCGCTATAAAGAACCCTAGTGTTTGGGATTCCCTTGCCTCAGGGTACGATGCATCATGGGACGAACTAAATAAGATGCTGAATGATTTGGGACCTCCTCAGAAAGTCAAAGACGATTGCATCAAGGTAACGAAATCCTGACGTCCACGCATTTGTATAATTAATTTTAATGCAAGTGTATGTATGCGGTTTGCATAGAATTTCAGAGATTGGATATATCAGTTGAAGCACAAGAAGAGGTCAGGCTGCAAAAGAATTTTGAGTAACTTGGAGCAAAAAGCATTGGCTGCTTTCGGGAATATATCTTACGAAGGTGATAGCACTATTAAGGCAAGGGGGATACCTTCAACTTCAAGTCACTCCCAGTTGACACCATCAGCTTCTGGATCATTTTCGCCACCATGTAATGGGTTTCCGGAAGATCTTATCGAGGAACTTCCAGACCCTCAAACTATTGCAGATGAAATTCCCAGGAACAGTGATGATCAAGAAGGTGTTGGAAGACGTAGACCGCAAAAGAGACAAACTTTGGATGTGCTCACTGAAAATCTGGTGGAATTGATTGAAATGAAGAAACAACGCCATGCAGAGAAAAAAGAGCGAGATGACCGAATGGTCAAAGCCTGGGAACTACTAGGAGAAGCTGCCTTTTCCCTAGCCAATTCCAAAAATAAGGAGTAGGTAAAACAAAAATTAGTTGTTCTCACTCTTATAATACTACTTTTTTTTATTGAAGTACAAATTTTTCAGAACAATTCAGAATTATTGAATTCGTAGAATTTCATTTTTCTTTTTTCATTTACTAAGGCATTAAAACCCTTTCTTTAGTGTTAATTTAAAATAGGTATTCTTCAGTGAAATAAAAAAGTGATATTAAAGTTTTAGTTCATTTTTTCTTTTATAAAGCATTTGCATATTCCTCTCTCAATTCAACAGTGATTGCATAAAGCTGTCCTTGCTCAACAGGATCATGATCATCATTTATTTCTTCAATTTCGCTATCATCGAACTGAACACCTCTCAATTTCATGTAATTATAAAGTGTGAAACAAGAGTTAATAATTTTTCCAGCTGTTGTAGGATAATAGTGTAGAGTTCTGTGTTTTAGAAGACATCTAAATTTCGACTTCAAAATGCCGAATGCGCGTTCAATTACTTTCCTTCCTAGATTATGAAGTCTATTAAATTTGTGTTGAGCTCGTGTAGCAGGATCAACATATGGCGTGAAAATAAATGGCTCGAGAGGGTATCCTCTGTCAGCTAAAAGGATAAATTCTTGACTATTTAATAGATGATTTCGAACAGGCGATTTACTCCAAATTCCGCTATCGTGAGTTGAGCCTGGAAATGAAGCATTAACCCACGTAAATAACAGATTTGAATCGCATATAGCCTCGACATTTATGCTGGTATAATGTTTCCTGTTTCTATACAGTCTGGCGGGACGAACAGGATCATTTTGTGGCGGAGCAACTATAGCGATGTGTGTACAGTCGATGGAGCCTATAATATTATTCAAATCAAATTGTTCCTGGAATCCCGCAGAGATAGATCTTTTTTCGTCCTGAGATGTTGGAAATTTAATAAATTGATCTGCCAAGTGGTCATCAATGAGTCCAGAAATATATGAGATGCACCGAGAAACTGTAGCCTGACTCATGTTGCACATATTATTCCTACCGACTGAGACTTTGTAGGACCCTTTGCCATAAAAATGTAAAGTGGACAAAACCTTAAGATGAAATGGAATTACTTCTGATTCGAAATTATTCGATGAATCCCAAGATTTTAGCTGGTCAATTAAATCCAATGCCAAATTTGGAGTCAGAACAAATATTTGACGAAATGTATTCTCAGGCAATTCAAAGGGGTTCGATGCATCCCGTAATGCTCGAAGTTGAATTCTGTTCAATTGACTGAAATATGAAAAATATTAAAAAAAAATTTGTTTGTCTCCGTTTAAAATTAATTTGTAAGTACTCGATCTTACTTTTCATCCAGGCGTCGTCGCAATTCACACAATTCTCTAATAATAAACAAAATAAGGACGTCTTCCATTGAAGGTTTTACTTTACACACTCTATCAACACGCAAATAAAGATTTCAAAGCACCTCGAGACCACCTTTGAAATCTTGAGAAAAAATAAAGACTTTTGAGGTTAGAATCGTCTTGAAATCTTGCTTGCAGAATACCAAATCTTGAAATATTTTTATCCAAGCGAAAAATAAAGATATTTGACAGCTTTATTTTGAAATCTTGTTTGTAGAATACCAAATCTTTATTTTTCCCTTTATATCTTTATTTTTATCTTTATCTTTATTCGCAGAATAGAGCCCATTGTTTTTAATGTAATCATATGACGAGCAATTTTTGTTCTTTTACAAACATTTGTTTGTATATTTTGGCTTTTCTGGCAAAACTTTGCGAACAAATGACAAAATTTAGCTAACATTTGTCGGTCTTTACGAACATTTACGAACAAATGTTAATAAATAAACAAAAAAAAAATGCTTGTCAAGTAAAAAATGTTCAAACTTTTATGAACTTTTTTTTTTGTGAATTGTCAAACATTTACGAACAATGTTACAAAATAGGATTTTTAGATAAAATTGTTCATAAGTTTGTTAATTTTTCCTGGGGACCTACAAAATGCTCGTTAATCTTTATTATACTAAAAGGTTCATAAAAGTTTCTACTTTCTTGACAAACATTGGCCTCAATTCTGAGACCACGATCAAGATCAAGATCAAGAAAATTTCAAGATTTTGGTATTCTGAAATCAAAAAATCAAGATCAAGATGTCAAATTTGTCAAATGTCTTGGAATCTTGAAATCCAAGACACAAACCGTGTGGATATCAAGATTTGCAATTCTGGAACCAATATTTCAAGATTTCAAGACGTCAAATTTCTTGTTTTCTTGAAATAATTCCAAGAACCTCTCGGAGGTGCTTGGAATTTTCAAGATAGTAACTATTTGAAGAATTTCATATGGAAATGACTATTGATGAATAATATTTCTATAAGAGATGGTACAAAAAGAGAATTACTTTGAAAAATACTGTATTTGACCTTGTAATTTAATCGAAATGATACGTATCTCTAAATGTACATATCCAAGTACACTACCCTGAAGATACCTGCAAAATAATCACATCTTGCATAAGCATTTCTTGGTTTATCACAGGTCACAAATTTGGTTTGCACTTCCTGTACTCCCGTTTATAGCCTCTCATTTATTCTATAATACGTCCTATAATTAATTTTCCTATTTTATATGACGAAATTTCAACAAATTCAATAGAGAAATGAAGATGTCAGAAGTGACGTTAAGTGTGGAAAATCTTGAAATCTTGGTTCTTAGCTAAGACATTTTAAGTTCCATAAATACTTCGCGTCAGAATACGAAATCTTGAATTTGGAAATATTTGACAGCTTGAAATTTTGATCTTGATTTTGGTCTCAGAATTGAGGCCATTGTTCGTAACATGATCACTCAACTAGCGTTTTTTGTTCTTTTAGAATTATTTGTTCGTACTTTTTTGTTTGTCTGGCAAATCTTTACTAACAAATGACAAATTTTTACGAGCATTTTTTATTTATTTACAAATATTTACAAACAAATATTTATGAAAGAACTAAAAATGCTCGTCGAGTGATGATGTTACGAACAATGTTTGTGAAAAAAGTACAACCTTCTACAAACTTTTTTCTAAATTCACTAACATTTACGAACTATTTTACAAAATATTTCTTTCTGTGTAGATAAGATTCTTCGCTAAATATTTGTGAATTCCTTCAGGTAACTTACAAAATGCTCGTAAAAGTTTGTAAATTTCTTGACAAACATTGTGCGTAACATGATCACTCGACTAGCGTTCTTTGTTCCTTTATAAACATTTGTTTGTACCTTTTTGTTTGTCTGCCAAAAACTTTACGAACAAATGACTCAATTTTACGAACAATCTTTATGTGTAAAGCAAAGAATGCTCGTCAAGTGATCATGTTATGAACGATTTTTGTGAAGAGATACAAACTTTTACAAACTTTTTTTTGTGAATTTACAAACATTTACGAACAATTTTGTAAAACATTTTTTTCTGGTTACATAAAATTGTTCGCAAATGTTTGTGAATTCTTACAGGTAACTTACAAAATGCTCGTTAATCGTATAACCTACTAAAAGGTTTGTATTTTTTTGAACAACATTGTTCGTAACATGATCACTTGACTAGCGTTTTTTGTTCTTTTACAAACATTTGTTCGTACTTTTTTGTTTGTTTGGCAAATTTTACGAACAAATGATAATATGTTACGAACATTTAGAAACAAATATTTGTAAAAGAACTAAGAATTCTCGTCGAGTGATCATGTTATGAACAATATTTGTGAAAGAAGTACAAACTTCTACAAGCTTTTTGTGTAAATTCACAAACATTTACGAACGATGTTACAAAATATATTTTTCTGTGCAGAAAAAACTGTTCGGAAATGTTTGTGAATTTTTACAGGGAACTTATAAAATTCTCGTTAATCGCATAACCTACTAAATGGTTCGTAAAAGTTTGTACTTTGTTGACAAACATTGTTAGTAACATGATCACTTCACTAGCATTTTTTGTTCTTTTACAGACTTTTGTTTGTACCTTTTTGTTTGTTTGGCAAAACTTAACGAAAAAATGACAATATTACGAACATTTACAAACAAATTTTAATAAAAGATTAAAAAATGTTCATCAAGTGAAAGAAGTACAAACTTTCACAAACTTCTTTTTAAAATTTACAAATATTAACAAACAATTTTACGACTTCGTTTTTCAGTGTAAATTTCAAAGGTCAAGGTTAATGATGCTTTATATTTGTGGTATTTTCCAAAGGTAGTGTGCGTAGGCTCAATTTAGGAGCCCTATCAAACACTAACTGACCTGCAAAATATATTATTGCGAGAACTTCCCCCAAAATATCCTCAAGTTCATCATACGAGCAGTCAAATTTCTATCAGACTTTATTTATTTTAATTAACCATTTGTTGATTTAACATTACAACCACTGACCATTTCCTCTGTACACAAAATTTGCCATTTGAAAACAGTGCCGAGGATGGGGTATTGAGATAGACCCTGAGTTGTACAAGAAACAGGAAAAATTGTGGGAGCAAGTTTCACGCCGTAGCTCACTTTCTGCCCTATCGCTTGCATCAACGGTGCGTCCTTTCACCAAGGAGGAGAAGGACAAGGAGAACACGAAGAAGAGTTCTCCAACTAAAGCCCCAACACATAAAGTATCGGGACAAGTTTACCCAACTTTTGATAATGCTCTGTTGCGTCGAGATGCTGTGCGTCATCATCTCGAACGAACTACCGGACCTGGTAATGCAATTAATCCTCAAGTGGTCTATGCTCATGCATATCAAATAAGAAAATGTAAATTGCTTATGGGGGGAAAATTCTCTATGTTGGGATATTGCAGATGTTGAAGAGGGGACACTTTTGCCATCGCCAACACGTGATAAGCTTATGCCGACGATTCCCAAAAGTCGCGAGGATGAGCACTATACACAGCGTGGCAGTCCAAAGAAGAGTATTGCTTCGCGTCATGAGAGTCCACAGAAATCTAGTCCGCAGAAGGGAAGTCCCAAGAAGACTCCCAAAAGTGGTCACAAGGGCAGATCTCAGTCAGTTGGACCAACTGTCACGGATTCTGGAAGTTCCCCAAAGCGACAATCACGAAGTAGTTCAACTGCTCCAGCATCAGCATCAGCTAAAACCACTAAAAAGCCCCAAACAGCTCAAGGACCCGAAGAACGTCGACCAAGACCAAGTAAGTCAGCATTTTCTCCAGAAATTGTCCATCAAAATTCAAATTATCTCTCTTGAAAGAAATTAGGCAAATTCAACAAAAAAATTTCTCAAATAAATTTATTCGGCAAATCTTTTTCATCTCGAAACTTGATATATTTGTTGCCAAGAAAATTCATGTTTTCATTTCTAAATACATAAAATTACTTCTTTCGCATGTGACAGAACATAGAGTTACAATCTCCTTAAAGCATGGTATTTTATTTATTTATTTATTTATTTATTTATTTTAGTAACCTTCCCATGACATGCTTTTGATATTTCTCATCTATAGATTTCAACATAGTCTATTAAAACTTCTCTAATGCAATTTTGCAAAGAACTTTTTCTGTGTTCGTTATATCTGCAAAATAAAGTTCCCCACGACTGTTTTATGTGAAAACGTGTTCGAAGCTTGTTTAAACTTATAATGGGTGAGATTCTTATTGCAAAACAAGGCGAAAATGACACCTTCACACTTTTTAGATCAAGAAAATTTCATGAAATCAAAATTTACGTTCTTTTTGTTTTCAAAAGATTTGCATAAGTCTATCTCTTTCTTCCCTACTCAAAATTCGATTGAACTAAATTCAATTTGGTGTGATCTTCAAAAGAAGAAGAAGAAGACTGCGAAAGAGTGGGATAGATATATGCAAAACGTTTCAGAAAGAGAGGAATGGGCGAGAGGACTGAAAATGACAATTAACATTGAAAAAACAAAATTCATGACTTTCGGGATCAAGGATAAATGCCTCCAAATCGTACTGGAAGGGCGAATATTGGAAGAAGTGTCAACATTCAGATATCTCGGCATCATGATAGACAGTAGGCTGGATTTTAAAGACCATATTCAGAACCTCAAACGTCGCCTTTCTGCAATAACTGGAGCGGTCAGAAGGAACAGTGTAGGAATTGGCGAAAAAACGCAAAAAATTATGTATTATGCATTGTGCCACTCAATTATTCTATATGGGATAACAATTTGGGGGGTGTGTGCAAATAAGGACAGTCTAGACCAATTACAAAGAGCACAAAATAAAGCTATAAAAGCCATTTATAATCTAAATAGTCTCACAAGTTCAGACATCCTTTATAAAAAATTAGAGATAAATAATCTAGAACAAACTTTAAAATTAAAACAACTGACACTAATCTTCAAGATCCATAATAAAATTATTCATTCCAATCAAAGTTTAAAAATAGAACCTAATCCTAAAAACACTAGAAAATGTAACACAATAGCCATTTCCAAACCAGTTACAACAAAATATGGATTAAACTCAGTAACATTCTCCGCAGTATCACTTTACAACAAATTTCAAGCAAAACTTCACTTAAATGATCATTTAAATATTAATAATCTTAAAATGTTAATTAATAATAATCTAAAACACTTGTAACTTTTTTTTTCTCTCGATTTCTCATCCGCTACTATTTTTCCGAATTAAATACAAACTCAATTTATTAAGACAACATTTATAATATAGTCCTATGTAAGTACTCTGTATTTTTGGGCATGAATAAATTCAAATTCAAATTCAAATGTAAATTTCATGTAATCGAAATTCACATCTCTTTTTTTTCTTCAAAGCTTTGCATATTTCTATCCCACTCTTTCAGACTCTTCTTCTTCTTTAGAAAGTCATAAAAAATCAATTTAGTGCAATCGAGTTTTGAGTCCAAAAGACTGAGAAAGACTTATGCAAATCGTTTGAGAAAGAAAGGGACGCGAATTTTGATTACATCAAATTATACCAAGCTAAAAGGTATGTTAGGGGCATTAGAAATAACAATTCGTGTTGGTATAATTTCGCGAAATTAAAATTCGCGTCCCTATCTTTCTAAAAGATTAGCATAAGTCTTTCTCGCTCTTTCGGACTCTACTTCTTCTTTTGAACGTCATAACAAATACAATTTAGTGCAATCGAATTTTGAGTCCGAAAGAGTGAGAAAGACTTATGCAAATTTTTTGAGAAGCAAAGGAACGCGAATTTTGATTTCATCAAATTATACCAAGCTAAAAGGTATGCTAAGGGCATCAGAAATAACAATTCATGTTGGTATAATTTTGGTATAATTGGTATAATTTCACAAAATCAAAATTCGCATCCCTATCTTTCTCAAAAGATTTGCATGTCTTTCTAATTTGTCGGTCTCAAAATTAGACTGAACTAAATTTAATCGAACTATAGCTCGAAATCATGCGAATGAGTAATACAATCCCTGATGTTTTAAGGCTGTATTTTGTAAGGCTAAATTCACAAATTTAGTCTAATTTAAAAGTACTATTAGACTTCCGGCACACCTTTTAGATCGGGAAGATTTCATGAAGTCGAAATTTACTTCCTTTTCTTTCTCAAATGTTTTGCATATGTCTATCTCATTTTTCCCTACGCAAAATTCGATTGAAATAAATTGAATTTGGTGTGACGTTCAAAAGAAGAAGAAGAGTTCGTAAGAATGGGATAGACGTGTGTAAATCGTTTGATAATGGCTCCGGCACACCTTTTACATCAGTAAAATTTCATGAAATCAAAATTCACATACCTTTCTTTCTCAAACATTTTGCGTATGTCCCGTATGTCTATCCTATTCTTTCGAACTTCAAATTTGGTTGAGCTAAATTTAATTTGTTATGATCTTTAAAAGAAGAAGAAGAGTGTGAAATAATGGGATAGACTGATGAAATAGATTTGAGAAACAAAAGGATGCGAATTTCGACTTCATGAAATTTTCCTGATCTAAAAGGTGTGCCGGAGCCATTACAAAGCTAAATGGTCATTTCTTTCAGTAAAAAGAAACGTACAATGCTATTGCTATAAGTATCATTACTGAGCGAAATTGTTATTTTTATAAACCAAAATTGATATTTGACTTTGCAAAATTGATTTATTTTTGCTGACTGAAATTGATTACCTTTTGGACAGATTTTTTTATACTGATCAAATTTCATAGTTAAACCAAAATTGATTACATTTGTAAAACAAGTTTCATTTTTCACTGAACTAATCTGTATTTGTTGACCGAAATCGATTATTTTCCACAAAGAGTTAACTTTTTTTACAGATTAAAATTTATTTTTGATGGCTGCGGTATACTTTTTAGATCAGAAAAATTTCGTCAAGTCGAAATTCACATCCCTATCTTTCTCAAATGCTCTGCATATGCCTATCTAACTTTTTGATACTGTAAACTAGATAATATTTAATTGAATTTATTATGACATAAAAAATACGAGTTAGAAAAACTAGAATAGACATACGCAAAACATTTGAAGATAAGAGGGTTCTGAATTTTGATTTCCTGAAATTTTTGTGATCTCAAAAATGTACCGGAGCCATAAAAATCAATTTTAAACAGTAAAAAAAATCATTCTTCGTAGAAAATAATCAATTTTGGTCAACGAATACAAATTAGCTCAGTAAAAAATCAATTTTAGTTTACAAAAATAGTCAACTTCGGGTAGTAATGGCGTTAGCACATATTTTCAATTGAGCGAAATTCTGTCCATTGAAATGTGACTTCCTAAACTTTCAAACTAAAATAAGATATAACTGTATCTTTCTGTCAGATAAAAATTGATTGAAATTAATATTTTTGCTGACGAAAATTATATTTTGCACTGAAGCAAATTAATTTCTTACTCATAAAGTTTTTCAAAATTGTATTAATCAAAATTATTTTTTTCTAATCAAAATTAAATTTCTTATCGATTGAAATTGGTTTTTATGCAGAAGAAAAGTGTATTATGGACTGAAAAATGTCAATTTTTGTTGACGAAATTTGAAGATTGTGTAAGCCAAAAATATTTATTTCTCATCAAGATTAGTTTTATTACTGACTGAAATTAATTTTTGTTCTAACGAGAATTATTTTTTTTGTATTGAACAAGATTAATTTTTTATTGACCGAATTTTATGATTGTTCTGACCTAAAGTATTTTATTATTAATCGAAAATTTTTTTTTGTGATCAAAATTCTATGTTTTACTTAAGAAAATTTGGTTTGTTTTTCTGAGCAAAATTCAAGGTTTCTCTGATCAAAATCATTTATTTCTGATCAAAAATGATTTTTATTGATCGAAATTGTTTTTGTTTTTTTTTTGTTGCCGAAAATATTATTTTAATTGACGAAAATCATTTTTCGCTGACAACATTTTAAGATTCTACTTACCAAAATTAATGTAATTTTTAATCGAAAAAACCAATTATATTGTTGATCGGAACTGCTTTTTTTTAAAAAACAAAAGTCATATTTTTTTTACTGAATATTTAATGATCAAATTTGCGGTTTTTACTGAGGAAAATTTACTTTTTTCCTGATCAAAATTGATTTTTTCCTGACCAAATTTGAAGATTTTTATGACCGGATTCGATTTAAATTTTTTACTGACAACTCTTGAATTTACTGAACAAGTCTTTTTTGAATTCTATATATTTTTTACTGCTCGAACTCGCAAAGAGCAGTAATCCCTGGATTTTTTCACCCCCCTCTACGCCCAAAATTTCCACTTTCTACCCCCCGGAGATCACTTTTCTGAACAAATTTTCGAGTTTCGGAGATTAAGGACCTAATAAGTACTTAACAAATACCTAATACAGAATCGTTTTTGTGTAAATTATAGCATAATAATTGTCAGATGAAAATGGGACAATCGTCAGCGCTTTGCGTCGAGTAGTGAAAACAAGACATGGTGTATCTCCTTAGCGCGTCACGTCACTACGACTCGGCAAATAGCTTAATTAAGGACTTAATAAGTACTTATTAAGGACTTATTTAAGTACTTATTAAGTAATTATTAAGCACTTAACATTACACATTTTTTCACAGTTTGTATAAGAATCTCACCTATTGGAAAGAATTGAAAAAAAAATCAATTGTAAATTGAATATCTCTTTAGTTTATTAACTGGGTGAGGTTTTTATGGTCGTAACAGGACAATAAACAGTCAATTTAGTCATTAGAAAATTTAATTAATTGATTATATTTCTTTGTGTACTTTGTTCTAGCCACCCTATCCACAACTCCAAAAAGTTTCCGTTCCAAAAGTAGTTCTCTGCATCCAAGTGGCAGGGCACTATCCGCTCCCAATCACTTACCAAATCCATCATTGGATGGTGATGGTAAAAACCTCACAAGTTCCCCAATTCCCCATTTGCGTAAATCAGTTAAAACAGCTAACAACCATCAGTTGAGACCAAAGTCGTCAGTGATAAATGGTGATCCGATGGCCGATTCCATGATCAGATTCAATCGGCGAAATACAAAGAAATCGGCGGAAAGTAAGTAGAAAACAAATCTTCAAAGCAAATTTTTTTTTTAAAAAAGAAGACAAAATGCTATTAGATAAAATTATTGAAAAAAAAAACAAAAATCAGTAACTTTTTCCAAATTTATTTATTTATTTATTTATTTTTTGTGAGAAAATTATGAAAGAGAATTGAGAGACAAAAAAAATTGACCAAACTTTGAAGAAACTTAGCCGAAAGTCTGCTAATTTGTTATTCGTGAAAGAATTGTGCATTTTACTTACTTTTCGTAATAATAATAATAACTAATTTATTTAACAAATTTACACGCAATTGTGGAACTGTCTGTATGAGTGTACAAAAGTTTTTTCGGCTTCACCTTCTATCACGAAAAAAAAAATATTTCAATGTCCAGTAAATTTGCATTAAATGTGTTGTAGTTTGTACCTTCAATGTTATATTTATGTTTACACTGAAATATTAGATGTGGACGTGGATTGTACTTTTGAAAAAAAAATATAAATTAAATTTAGTCTATTGAACACTGAGCAAAATAAATCATTCACAAGATAAGTATCGCAGAATCATTGAATACAACTCACCATTCAAACTCTCCATTGAAGCTTATCACAATCACAAATATTTCACAAAACATTGCAAAGATATGGGATAAAAGTTTATCAACTTACCACATGAATAATGGTCTGATAAAATTCAAACAAGATTTAATTGTAAATAAAAGATAATTTGATGCATGTTTTAAATAGTTAAACCAACCCTTTTGGTAATATATTTATTTATTTTTTTGATTTTAATACACTTCCTTTTTCGCTCTCAAAAAATCACAAAGTCAAACCGTACTATGTTCTAGAAGAAAGGTTTGTAAAGCTATTTGTTAAAAGTTTGTCAGGAGGATGTTTTTCCTTTTAAAAATGCAAAAAAACATTCTTTTGACAAACAATTACAACGAAAAGTTGTTTAAAGTTTGTCAGAGTGATGTTTTTCAAACTATTACGAACAAGAAATGCTTAAAAGTTTGTCAGAAGAATGTTTTTCCTTGCAAAAACACAAAAAAACCATCCTTTTGACAAACTATTGCAAACGAAAAGTTGTTTGAAGTTTGTCAAAGGGATATTTTTCCTCGTAAAATACGCGAAATATATTTTTGAATTATTATTACAAACAAAAAATGGTTGAAAGTTTGTCAAAAGCGTATTTTTCTTTGTAGAAATACAAAAAAACATCCTTCTGACAAACTATGACAAACGAAACGTTGTTTAAAGTTTGTCAAAGGTATATGTTTTCTTATAAAACACGGGAAACATATTTTTGTCAAATTATTACAAACAAAAAATGGTTAAATTATGTCAAAACGATGGTTTCCTTGTAGAAGTATATAAAACATCCTTTTGACAAACTACTACAAACGAAAAGTTATTTAAAGTTTGTCAAAGGGGTGTGTTTTGTTGTAAAACATGGTAAATATATTTTAGTCAAATTATTGCAAATAATAAATGGTTAAATATTTGTCAAAACGGTGGCTTTCCTTGTAGAAGTACAAAAAGAACAACCTTTTGGCGAACTATGACAAACAAAAAGTTGCTAAAAGTTTGTCAAAGGGCTGTTTTTCTTTCTTTAAATACGGAAAATATATTTTTGACAAACTGTAACGAATAAAAAATGGTTAAATATTTGTCAAAAGGATGTTTTTCCTTGTAAACATACAAAAAGAACATCCTTTTGACAAACAATTACAAACGAAGAATTATTTAAAGCTGGTCAAAGGGATATTTTTCCTCGTGAAATACGGGAAATATTTTTTAGTCAAATTATTAAAAAAAAATCGTTAAATATTTGTTAAAAGGCTGTTTTTCCTTCTAAACATATAAAAAACATCCTCTTGACAAACTTTTACAAACAAAAAGTTGTTTAAAATTTGTCAAAGGGATATTTTTCCTCGAAAAATACAGGAAATATATTTTTGAATTATTATTACAAACAAAAAATGGTTAAAAGTTTGTCAGAAGCATATTTTTCTATGTAGAAATATAAAAACATTCTTTTGACAAACTATTATAAACAAAAAGTTGATATGTTTGTCAAAAGGTTGTTGTTTTTTCTTGTAAAACTTGAAAAATATTACTTAACGAAATTATTATAAACAGAAAGTTGATGAAAGTTTGCCAAAAGAATGTGTTACCTGTAAAATAAAAAGAAAACATCCTTTTGACAAACTATGACAAACGTGAAGTTGTTTAAGGTTTGTCAAAAGGATGTTATTTCTTATAAAAATCCAAAAAGCTATCCTTTTTCTAACTATGAGAAACGAAAAGCTGTTCAAACTTTTCCAAAGTGATGTTTTTTTTAAATTAAATAAATAATTAATTTAAAAATAAATAAATGTTTGTCAATAGGATGTTTTTCATTGTAGGAGTACAAAAGAAAACATCCTATTGACAAGCTATTACAAATGAGAAGTTCTTTTAAGTGTTACAAAAGAATGCTTTTTCTTTTAAAATACGAAAAACATCCTTTTCACAAACAGTTACAAACAAAGTTTGTAAAGGTTTATGAAGAGGATATTTCTCCTTCTAAAATACGGAAAACATCTTTTAGACAAACTATTACAAATGAGATGAGAAGTTCTTTTAAGTGCTCCAAAAGAATACTTTTTCTTTTAAAATACGAAAAACATATTTTTGACAAACTTTTACAAACCTTTCCTTCAGGAGTACGGGACTTTGTGGTTTTTGCTACGAATAAAGTTGCTAAAAATTTGATTACCACCCTCTTCCTGAATTTAACTAGAATTCAATTAGTTGCTTTATTAGTTGCCATGCAATAGAGCTGAAAGGGAATATTTCTTGCAGCTGAGGATGATGCTGTAGACGAAGGTAGGGGTGTGAGTCCGCCTGTTCAGGAGAGTGCTGAGTACATTGTTAAGTCACCGCCAGAGCCTACGAGAGTCAAGTCACCCGAACAGATACTTATGCGTTCTCCAGATCCTGTGAATTGGACAGTGCCTCTTGATACTGGAAAGACATTTACTGTGACTCAGAATGTTAGAGATGGTAGGCTTTGCTCTTCAATTGACACCTAGGTTATCCTTTTAACAAGAATATTTGCAGGTGAAGCTGTCATGAGACCTCATAGTGACTTCAAGGCATCGACCCCAGTGGATAAACCACCGCCAGCACCACTTTCAGCACCGCCAGAGTTAGCAGAACAGATGCGATTGGAAGGTAAGTGCTTAGGAAAGAACAGTGGAAACGCAATGACATAGAACTGTATCACCCGATTTGAACCAATGTCCCAAAATTAGGACTAATATAATTCAATTTTGGATAAAATATTCTTGTCGGTTTTTAAGTTATTTGTAATCAGTTCCAATCAATTGGAATCAATTCACATTTTTCAGGGATTCCAGGACCTTTCTAACGAATCCAAACTTATCAAAATCGGTTGCAAAATAACTTCACTGGAATCTTTCTAACCTTCCACCTTGAAAACCTATTAGAAAGAGTGATTCAAGGTCGTAATATTTTCTTAAAAAAAAAACAAAATAATTCGGTTCTGACCGTTTTGACACATTATAATTCGAATAATGGAAATGGGGAAAACTTGCGAATTTCAGAGAATTCATGAAATCTTCAGAAATATTGCTGCACTTCAATCTAATACGCATTTTGGCACAGAAAGACACATTTTCACATTAATGATATAATTCATGTGAATAACAAATATGCAATTGTAACTAGATCCTAATGGAATATGTCTTCAAAGCTATGAATCAGAGAATTCTACTGACGTTTTTGAATGCCTAAAAAGTCGCCCTAATTGCCCGAAGGTCACCTTTCGAGAAATACCCTCCCGAAGGGTGGTAACTCATTCAGCTTATTCACATTGGTTCTAAAAAAGGTTTCTGGTTTCTCGGGTTTCTTGATGTAAAAAATGGGTTAGGTTAAATGTCCTAAATCAAAACCATTTCCAGACGCTTTAACATTGACAGAAGATTCAACACATTAAGTTCATTTTTTTCTGAAGAGAATTACATAAATTTGCTCCTTGACTCTTCTTGAATGTTACTGTTTAGTGAAAATTCTTTAAATATAATTTGAAGACTTCTTAAATACAAGAAAAATACGCGAGCGTAAAATGCTTCTATTAGAAACATACTAATCCAAATGAAGACAAACGAAATTTTCTAATTGCAGACAAACAGTGTAACTGAAACCGCGACGAAAGGCTTTCAAAACCTTCTTGAGTTGCGCCTGAGTGCAGGATTTGTTCTTATTCCTAAATAAAAACTAAAACAATAGGAAAATCTCTCCAAAAAAAATCATATCTCCGTGGTTTCCAATTGAAGAATTTGCAGCAACTTCAGAAAAACCTTTTTTTTTTATGAAATAAGTAATTATTTCACTTGAAGACTTCACGTACCGTACTCAGCGATCCCATATATTTTTTCGGGAAACCGGGAACTCTAGCCATTCTAATTGTTTATGAATAACTCTTTGGTCACGGACGGAAATGTCTGAGCGATCCAAGGGGTAACTCATATTGAGAAACCCTCGTCAATTGTCCGAGAAATCCAATTTTTGCATCGCGAAATCCGAGAAATTCAATAATTGCATCGCGAAGTCCACTTTTCGCATTGCGAAACTCAAAAATTGCATCAGGGAACCCGAGAACCCCATTGCATCGAAAAACCCGAGAAACCCAATAATTTCAACGCGAAACCCGGGAAACCCAAAAATTGCATCGCGAAACCCGGAAAATCCAAAAATTGCATCGCGAAATCCGAGAAGCCCAATAATTGCATCGAGAAATCCACTTTTCGCATTGCGAAACCCAAAAATTGCATTGCGAAACCCGAGAACCCCAATTTTTGCATCGAAAAACGTGAGAAACCAGAAACCTTTGTCAGAAAAAATGGAAATGAGTTACCCCTTGAAGCGCTCTTAGGAAAATTTGAAAAGCAAAACCAAATCCATTCTAGACTGATGCAGTAGAATGAATAGCGGAAGCTGATTTCTTCCCACAAGATCAGTTTCAGGCTAGGCGAATCTTAGAATCTACTGTCTTTTTGGGAATTCTAAAGATTCGCCTTAATTGCCTGGCTCTACTCTGTCTTGGGAGTATTCCTTGGCTGCAGGGCGCTTTTTCCATGTTTCCCAAGGTCTTTATGAATTTCTTACGTGACTGGAAAAGGAATTAGTTTCCGCAGGATCACTTTCATGCAATTCCCGACAATTGCGCAATTTCTGACTGAAATTCCCGAAGAACTATTCCATTTGGATGTAGTTGCAATTGCATGTTTGTTGCTCGCATGAATTCTTAATGCGAAAAATCGTTTTTTTACGATAAAATGCTTAGGAAACTGAAACAAAATATGAAAAAGAAATTACAAAAGCTTTGCTTCCGGGATTGAGCAGTAGAGGAGACTGTGATACAATCACTGTGAAAAAAAGGAGGCTACGATTAACTTTTTTCCTCATAACTTTAACACTTTTTAGGTGTAAAAATATATCAACATTTTTAATGTTAATTTTACACCATTTTAAGTGTAAAATTAACATGTGAAAGAACCCTTTAACACGTAATACACCTAAAAAGGGTAATATTTACACCGATTTTGGATCGATACTGCAGGGTAAAATTAACATCTCTGGAATGTTATTTTAACTTTTTCGGATATCTCTCAGTGTGGTAGAGCTATCTCGACTTATCTCTGTCTATCCTTTAAATATTTATCAATCTGAATTTAACAATTTTTGACAAATTCAAGGCATACCAAAATTTTGTTTAATGCCTAATTCTACCCCAATTTCCACTAGATTTTTTTTTTAGAAATATTTTTTTTCTTGTGTTTTTTTGAATGGTTTTGTAAGATTTGAGCGAAAAGGTTTGTAAGAAAGTTTGTTAAAAGTTTGTCAAAGATTTTCTATGTTTTGACACAAGTTTCTATGTAATGTGTTTCCACTGTAAAGGCAATATAGGGGTTGGTTTTGAAGGAATCCTAACCACTTGTAGCCGCCAAAGACATTCCGATAGCACAGACAATACTCCAAGGTCAGAAGATGCCTGATCCCATGACAATGTCAACTGTTTCTGCTACACCAGGATCTGTAACAGAAGTGAGATATGACAAGCCAGTGCCAGGTTCGACACTGCGTCGCCTGGAGGATCCTGCCTTTGAGCCTGACCCCAAGCGTCAGGGTGTGCCAAGCACAGAACCATTTGAAAAAGCCCATGATCGTTTTGATCGTTTCTGGGGTGGGGAGAAGGCTTAAGCTAAAAAAAAACCCTATATTAAATTCCTTACCATATGCCCTAAAAAACGTGGTGTAATTCGCTATGACAGGGTAGAATTAGGGGTAATGTTCCAAATAGGACATTAGGAATTTCAGTGAATTTATTTGTCCTATTTGAATCAACGCCTCAAGATATTAGCAGCGTATTTCACATATTAAGATGAACACATTGACAAAGAAAGAAAAAAAGGAACCTAATTAAAAAAAAAGATGAAATAAAAATCAGAAAGCATAAATTATAAAGTATTAAGTTTTATATACAAAATTACCACTATACTATGCTGTCAGATTAGAGAGATATTATTGAGTATATTTAATAAAAAAAAAACATTTTAGATACAGTAAAACTTTAATAAGAAAAACTATATAATATTGTTGATGCAGCCCTAGTAAACTTCATTAGTCTAAATGTCGTTTTTATTAACTTTGCAACATTTTTATGAAAAAAAAATCGCAGCCATGTTACTAAAACTGCGAGCATAGAAGTTTACCGCGTAACAATAGCCAGAGGTATCAATAAAATTAACAAATTACAAAGCGTCACAGATCTTTGATATAATTAAGAATTCCCATAATATTCTCAGCATTTAAAAAAAAAAAAACAAAATAAATACGAAAACATTTACCCTTTCTCAAAGATTGATAGGTTTTTTTTTCCTATTTAATCACAAAGATTGTAGTCATGCTTCGGAGAAAATATCTCACAAATCTATAAAAAAGATAGTTTTGAAATAAATACAGGAAAAAGTGCATAATGGAACATGGATTTATTGAAGGAACAGGCCATATTCCTCTTGAAGAAAATCACTATTAAAAATTGAAAGAGAAACTGTTTCAGAGAACATTTTCAATAACATAATTAAAGGTATATTTCTCATAAGAAAGTCAAAGTTAGATGGGAGGAAAGAGAGTTCAGGAGAAAATAGCAATTGCTACTATTTTGTGAACATGTACGTGTGCGTTTCTTATGCCCAGCGCACAATAGGTTTTCTTTTGTAAACATGTTTTCAAAATTTCCCAAGAGAATGAGCGAGATGACTAGATCTAGATCTCACTTACTCTCATTGAAATGTCAAAAACATGTTTACAAAATAGAAATTATTGTGTGCTAGGTATTATGCCCAGCGCACAATAAGTTTCCTTTGTAAACACGTTTTCGAAACTGCCTATAAGAGTGAGCGAGATGACTAGATATAATGCTTTTCACTCTCACTGAAATGTCAAAAACATGTTGACAAAACAAAAGTTATTGTGCGTTGGACATTATACTCAACGTCCAATAACTTTTGTCAATCAGTTTTTGACAGTTCAATAAGAGTGTGAATGAAACCTAGATCTAGTCATCTCCCTCACTCTCATAGGCAGTTTCAAAAACATGTTTACAATACAAAATTATGAGCATTATGACCAGCGCACAATAAATTTTGTATGTAAACATGTTTTTGACATTTCAATGAGAACGAGTGAGATCTAAATCTAGTCATATCTCTCACTCTCATAGGCAGTTTCAAAAGTATGTTTACAAAAAAAAATATTGTGCGTTGTGCATTATGCCCATAAATTTTGTTTAGTAAATATGTTTTCCAAATTTCACATGAAAATGAGTGAGATAACTAGATTTACGTTTTATTCACTCTCATTGAAATGTCAAAAACATGTTTACAAAACCAATGTTATTGTGCGTTGGACATTATGCCCAACGCATAATAACTTTTGTTTGTAAACATGTTTTTAAAATTTCCCATGAGGATGAGCGAGATGACTAGATCTAGATCTAACTCACTTTCATTGAAATGTCAAAAATATGTTTACAATACAAAATTTATTGTGCGTTGAGCATTACTGAACTGTCAAAAACTTGTTTACAAAACAAGAGGTATTAAATGTTATAGGCTGCGCACAGATCTTTTTCATATAAAGATCGTTAGTCTAACACAGGACTTAGAAATGTATCAAGAAGCGATATCAATCGAAATTTTCTTTGTGAAAATTCGAGCAGTTTTGTTAGAAGTTTCTAAAAAAAAACGATTTTTATAAAAAAAGGTTCCGTGTGCAGTGGCTTATAGGGTACGCACAATTACTTTCACTTTGTAAACATTTTTGCAAAACCGAGTATGTTAGAAAACCTGCTACAATCGACAATACTCTGTCGACTCGATCGAGACCAAGTACACTTATGTAATTATCATTCGTATTGGGATATATTTGTTACAATTCAATCGTGTTGTCGTATATCCCGTGTTGGAAGAATTTACTGATTGTAGATCGTACAGGAATGCCTTCTTCGTAATGTGGATGCTTCTTTATTACGTTTTATCACAATGAAAAATACCTTTTTTTAGATATTCAGATCTTTGCACCGGGCGGGACTCGAACTCCCAAAACTGTGAGTCAAGCCGGGGATCTATCCGCCCAAGAGCCAATGGTCTTGCCCATTGCCCCACTGAGAACCCTTGCAATAGGGAGATGACATCTTTCCGGGTGTGTCAGGAATGCTGATTCTTTCAGAGAACAAACAATCCTCTTCAGAGCCTTCTTCAGTGATGGCCGAAAGCTCTGGAGAAAAAACATTGTTGTTGCTCTCTCAAAGGATCAGTATCCCTAAGCACCCGAAAAGAGGTCATCTCCCTATTCTCAGTTGAAATGCCTATTGGTTGTATTTTTTCAATAAATTTCTAGTGTTAGGGGGAAGTGGGGCATATTTGAAATTAGGATTTTACACCAATTTTTGAATAAAATTGATCCTTATCGTGATATAATTTAGCTGCACAAACAGATTGAGAAGCTAAATTACATTATGATATGGCTCAATTACATTTAAAAATAGGAGAAAAATACCAATTTCAAAGGTGCCCCACTGTCCTCTATCACGCTTTTAGGACGTCCACTGCGTGGGTCATCTTCAATGCATTCACGACCACGTTGAAACCCCAATGCCCAACGACAAACCATTGCTATTGAAGGACCAGAGTACTCTAGCACTTTTACCATCTTTATATTGAATTTCCATCGCCTTTAAACCTTCTTTTACAAATAATTTAATCACAGCACGATGTTCAAGTGTCCATTTTGATAAAAGCCCTGACACGCCAACTTCAATTCACTCGCATGATAAAAAAGTATTGCCAGATGGAAATGAAACTTAGCATAGATTCAAACCAAGTCTAGTACTACATTATCGACTATAATTTAAAATAGGCCAGTCTCAGGACTTAGCACCAGACCTGTAACTAATCTAAACTTTGAATTGCTCAAAAAATGGGTAGATTGGGTGAAGAAAGTGAGGATAGACAAATGAGTGATATTGCAATCCGACAGCGCTCCATGGCATTACACTTCTATGGCCCAGGTGGTCCAGGAGGTCAACATCAAAACGCATAATTAGGATGTGCCACTGGCCCTTCTGTATTCTCTAAACCTGACTCCTTCCGATTTTTACTTGTTCCGAATGATGGTACATAGCGGTGGCAGCCAAAATCCCGTACGCCTAAATCTCGAAAAGGCCAAAATCTTGAACTTGATTAATTTCGAAGTAGTACGAAATTGAGATGATAAATGGTTTCGGTCCAAAGACACCTATTCCTGTCGTCACGGTATCAATGTATTGCCAGAGAGATGACAAAAATGTATGACTAGCGAGGACCGTTGGTTTAAATAAACCATTTTTTTGTGTTTCTCTAGAAATTTTCCGTTTTTCACTGAACAAAAATAAAACACAAACTAATTGAGGATCTAGTATACTGTTCTTTCTTTGAGTTCGAGAAGTAAAATGAACCCGCGTTAGACAATTAAGGCTAGTACATAAAGGAATTTCGATGTGAAGAGTTGTACTTTAGGCGGTAGTAATTTTGTGAAAAGGGAGTGGATGTTCCAACGAGATTCGTTACCTTCGCACGAATCGCGTGCCAAGTAAAATTGTGTCTATCTACTGAAGACAACTTTTTGTCCTAATCGCTTAAAGCGCTTGTCTTAATCCGTGGTCTAGGGCTAATGACACCAAGTTAAGAAGCCCACACCTTTCGATCTTCCGCCACTTCAGGGAGATATTCGCAATCGATCTCAAGGCAAGATTCTGAATGTGCTTTAGGCCACCTTATCCTAGGTCTGGCCCTAGGTCGAGGCCCTTCTGAAATGGCTCTGAACAGCTTTTCTGTTCAATCTTATAAATGGATTTGCAAAAAATATAATATTCACTGTGAACTGCTTCGGAGTGTAGCCTTTTGATTTAGACCCTGCTGTATGTTCCTTTTTTAAACTACCGGTCGGTAGTTAGGTTGGAAGGAGTGATAGGTTATGGGCTCTTTTAAGCAACTAGCCGCCACATCTTCTAGTACTTAGACAGATTCCCCCGGGAGACCCAAATCCATTCGTTCTTCTTTTCTTAAGCGGTCTTCAGACTAGAGGTTTAGCCCAGTTCCCGAAGGTCTCAAAATCCTAAATAGCGAGCAATTTTATTAATTCTTTTTTATAACCTTATAGGTCATTTATCTGTAATAATCCGATCCTAAGTTAAATTTTTCCGAAAAATCTTGATTGATAAGAAATTATAGCAGTTAAGCCATACGGCTAAGCCTTAAGTTTGAAGCCCGTATTATGTTCAGGACCGGACTGATTCCCTCGGCTGTCCAACTTACAGGAAGAGTGACAAAGACCCGGAAGGTAATGACACCACAACGGCTTAGAAGCGGCCCAGGATGGATTTGAATAGTAACGTTTATAGCGCGTTTGATGTTAAAATCGGACTCTGGACCTCTGAGTCAAAACCGGTGCTTTATCGATTTAGTCATTAAGTCTTTTCGTCCAAACGTTTCTGTTTATTGTGTGATAAGCAAACTGTGGCATAGATTCAGGACGATAAAAAATTCATTCACTTACCTTTAAAGGTCAAGGAAACGTTTACAAAGCAAAAGTACTTGTGCGTAGGCCCTAAGGCCTTCCTGTTGATTTGGGAGGAGTTTCACTGGAATTTGGTGTGTTGTAGGTAAAATTGCAAAACATCGCAGTGAATGCCCGAAATAGTTTTTAGAGAGAGTAATGAACATGTGGATCAGCGGCGTGTAGGTGTATTTGCTAAGTGATTGCCCGTCCAATCCTATTCATTCATTTATTTTTTCTCCGAAAGAAAGAAAAAAAAGAAGTGTACATAGAGCACATATTTCGTACATACAAACACACAGAAAAAATACATAATGTGCGGGTATGCCCAAATATATTCCATATGTAATTGTTTATAAAAGAGATATTTGTGAATTCTCACAGAAAAAAAAAGAATCACAGCTATATAATCAAATTTATTTATTTTTTTCCCTTCTTCAACAATCTCACTAAAAGACACTGAACCATCAATTCTCCTAGAAAATAAATTGTTCTATCTATAATAGTATCAATTTTAAGGTCATATTGCACTCTTTCTCGAGCACAATATGATCTCAATTGTCACGCAATTACATAAAGAAAAAACGAAGTCTAAAGACGAAGTAGTGAACACAAAAAAAATATTTAAAGAAAGAAAAAAAAACTATTACCTCAGTGTAAGGAAATATTGTATCAACAAAACCATGTATCTTCTAGAAAATTTGTCCAACATTCCCTCCCTCTGCTGAAGATTTCTACCCCAAAAAAGGGGTGCAAAGTTTTCGATAGGAGAGAAAACTCTTTAATATACATCGTATGTACGAATATATGTCAATATTTTCTATTGCCAAAGACTTTGTTTTTAACTAAATTTTACGATAAATATGTTTGCTAAAGTTCACATCAAAACTAAGAGGAAGACAAAGAATTATTAATAATTTATTCAATAAAATATTTGTATGCTTTTGCCTCTTGTACGCCTTTGTTGTGTGCTTTTTGGGACTGAAAAGAGGTATTTATTATTAATATTCTATCTAAGTTTTCATAAAATAGCATTGTGTCTCGAAATATTTTTGCAGGAAAAACACATGAGAGAAAAAAAAATTCAGGACGCGCAATAAATAATCCATTGTCAGAAAATAAATTTGTTGATATAATTTTTGGGGATATTTTCGAAATTGTTGACATAAACGAAAGAATTGAAGATTAATTAAAAAGATGAAAAACTGAAAATTAGCTGAAAAAAAGATTGTAATCTATTATGTATAATGAAGAAATAAAGTGCACGAATTATTTCAAAATAACAACAAAAAAACAGCGCAATGTTTGAACTAATTGCAGAAAAGCGAGCCTTTGTACCAGGGCCGTACTCAGGCTTTCCGCGCCCCTTGCTATGAGTTTGTTGTGATGCATAATATTCACAAAGCAACCCATGAGGCGACCGACAAAATTCCCTGAGGAAAATCCGATCATTTGGCACGAAAATAGCAAATTTTCACCGAAGGTTAAAATTCATGCGAGTAACTGATACGCCAGAGATAGACATTGATGCGCTATGGAATTCAGAGACAAGGTGAGTTGACAGTTCTGTTCAGTAATATTCTTTCGAAGAGACAAAGCCACTACAAAGCCAAGCCAAACCTATTGGAAAATCTACCGGAAGCCTAAAGTGCAAGTTCACGTACTCGCCGTTTTAGCCCTGATTTTTCTATCATTTCGAATTTAGATATTCTTAACTTAACACGTAAATCGTCAACCCATGTCAACAACAAAGTGTAAACGTTTGCTGCACACTAGTAAGTTCTCTATGATATACCTTCGAATTGGTACAAAAAAAAATTAGACCGGCGAGAGCTCTCAAATCAAGAGGGTTATTACTGAACGAGACGAATGAGCGGTTAGGGGAGACTGGGGCAAAAAGTAACAAAACGGATATTTTATTTTTTTACAAGCTACTCGAGCGCTTCAAAAATTTCTATTTGGCGCAGTTTTATAGGAAATTTACCGCTCTCCAACTTTGTGAAAGTAATTTTGCTCTATTTTGTAAGGAAATACGTTTATCGAGCCAATTTCTAAAAGGTAATTTTGTGACTATTCTCAAAAATGCTGGGGCAAATAGTACCAGACATTGGGTATTACCATATTTTGATTCGCTTCACTACAGGCTTCCGTAAATTTGAAAAAATACCTAGAGGACATAT